>NC_056736.1:464439362-464811862 GCF_019279795.1 Protopterus annectens
AAAAACCCTTGTACAGTACCCCTCCATACTCTGTGTGGAAACCAATGACAGCCCACATCGCCAGACACAATCACATCAACCTATAGCCCACAGACATGTGTGCCCATCACATACAGCCAATAGGGTGTCATAACATACACAACACACCTGTCTTAGGTGACTGTCGGTGGTCACACTGCTGTTCCACTCAGCAGGCTACACAAGGCGATAGTCACTTACATCCTGCTGTCAAGTAACTGGTTCTGCAACATAACCTATGCACACATGCCACAACTCAGCAGGTACGATGTGACTCATCTTCCATGTTTGTGTGACTGAAGTTGTATCTCAGGGCACAGACTACGTGTGCAGGGACATGCAATAGCCCACCAGTGTTGTAGCCCTGATGGTGTGGTCCAAGCCCTGGAAAGCATTTTGCGGTCATCCGGACCTGTTACCACTGTACTACGAATGACTGTGTCACTCCCAACAGTTGTCCATGCTTCTGCTGTCATTCAACAGGCGTCTAGTATACATCCACTTTGACAGACCTGGTCAAACAACATGATGCTGTGGCACAGTTGACCTGCACCTGTCAGCCCTGGGAGTACGTATCACATGTTAGACTCTTGCTGCTTTTATACTGCCTGTCTTGCACAGTGTCCAATAACAGTCACCACCAGAACGGGAACTGGCTAGCGAAGCATGTGGTCATGTCACACAATGCTTGACATCATCCTCTGTGACGCACGCAGGCAAGGCACACCTGATACTGCACCACTTCAATATCTCTGCAGTGACTGGGACCTGCCTCTTGGCTCTGCAGAGCACACCTGCAATGACTGGTTATAGACAGACCGTACCTCTCAGGCACGTACCTGGACTGGCACACCCACGGCTGAGGTGTCCCCATATTCCACTATGTTTTACACACATCCCGGCTGGTTACTTAGCACAATGCATCACAGGTGCTCCACGTGCATATAACTGTGTCCAGAACTACTGCTGCTACTGATGTGACACTGACAGTAACCCACACTTAACTGTGATAGCTGCACATGTACCGACACATTAGGCGTACGCTGTGCATGAGTCATAACCTCCACTCGGCTGGTTCGACCCATACACCACCTCCAAGACCAACAGTATCCTTGACATGGACACTACCAACATGTGACTGCTGTTCCACACCTGGGGTTATCCCCTCATTGGTGGAATCCGAACATATGCTACTCACCCTTGTTAGCCACATACCGGAACCACACACTTCACGGCATACACAGTAGATGAGTACTACAACACCAACTACAGATGTCGACAGCGGTAGTTGTTGTCGTGACACACGTGCAGGTGGACAATGCACATGCAAACGCTGAGACATACCCCAGTGCACTTTATTAGCATGCACACGACAATATGGTTCATGCTATTCCACACAGAGCCATGATGGTACACACCAGATAACAGATGACACTCTGGGGGTGTGGTCCCATGGACATACTTTACAACAACAGGTGGGGGCTGTTGCACAGTGGTGTACATTCCCATGGGTGGGGTAACTCACTGGTCAGCCTCGGTGGGGCCACGGGATCCCTCATCACATACTCCATAACTAGCTACATACACATTACTGCGACACATTCTGAGATGTACCACAAGGCATTATGGTGGTATGTCAGTAGTCGTATGCAATACCCACATCTGCTCACAGATACAACTGTCACTCTGGAACATGACAGTAACAGATGATTTTGGCAACATGCTGTCTGATGGCTTCAATGCTAACATTCCACCCTCTCGCTTCCTGCGGGGCCACATTCCTTGCAGGAACATTGCGGTGTACCTGCGGTCACACCTACACAGTACTGACCTGCACTCTATATGTCTTAGGACACAGGCCCCTTGTCACCGTACAATATCCTAGGCTGTGATGTCCACAGACATCTGAACAGCATGTCTCCCCACTGGGACACCATATTCAGTAATAGCCTTGTACCAGACATTGTGGCCCCTGACTGGCACACAGCGACAGTAACACTCCACACAGGTGGATCCACAATGCATGACTGGGACTATTGCCCTACACACCTCACTGGACTGTTATGCACGGCTATAGGGCACATCATCATGGACATCATTCGCTGAGTCTTTGTTGTGCTCCAGTCCTTTGATGCCAGCTGGGTTGGTCTTGTTTGGGCCACAGCATGCCTCCTACACCTGTTAAACACCTTTCATACAGTCGCCAGAGTAGTTGATGATGACACGGGGGTCCACACAGCCTGCATTGTCCTCTCGCTGCCATTCAGCACCGTTCTCCATTCTGGTATTGACAACATACACATCCACCTGCACATCACAACATATGTCTCCGGTTGTTATGCAAAGTGGCTAATGGATGGGACACACACACTGAGGGTGGCATACCATATCACATACTGCATTCCAGTTACACTTGGCATACCACAGTCCTCAGTCATGGGGCCCTCATGTTTGGTATATGCTTCCCTGAGGTACAGGCTACCACTGAGGAGACTTCCCTGCCTAGCTTTACAGACCACTGCATACCCAGCGCTGTTGTAGCTCCACCAGCTGATACAGACCCCATCCATACGGATGTCACTGTGATGGATACCGATATGAACATCATGGCCTCTACCTGCATGACACTTGGTATGAACATCACCTTTGCAGTACACCATCCACCCACTGGTTATCACATAGGTGTTAGTCCCCTACATACATGTCACATTGTACGTGTTTGTAAGACACATGTATGTCGCACACACTCCTGTGATTACCACATTGCCACTGTGGCATGGATATCCTTCTATGTGTCCACACATGTCTGTACTGGGTGTGTAGCTGGTACATAGGCACCCATTGTACCTCTGAACACTGGACTTATACACGCATCCATGGGTACAACACCCCGCTAAGGATGTACCTTACACAACAGCTTTACATAACTCAACATTAAAACGCCATGATGTTTATTGAGCTACGACAGTTAAAGTTTGCGCCTTATGTACAGACACCATGTCTGTACACATTTGCGGACTACATACTCAGGAGTGACCTCTACTGCAAAGACAGGGCCCATGTCTCCAAATATGTTAATGGATATAATCCGCATACACGACATAAACAATAGCCACTATGAGCATGATGCTCATGGATATGTGCACACATGCGACAGTGTGTGGCATGTGCTTGGGGGTTACATTCCCAGACCGGACACTCACCATGCTTTGGGACATGATTCCTATGTACATCACGCATGGTCAGTCAGTAGCAGTGTTCATGTGATACCTCGCTTGGTGGATGGTGGACACATGTATGACAGGGATCACTGCAGTGGCTGTACTGTGCAGAGATGCAGGTTACACATGGCTCTTCTGTTCACAGGACACTACCCTATAGAGGTGCCACTGGTGTGCACACTGTAGTTGTTGTTACACATAGACTTGCCAGACTGCATGGTACCCCACTATGAACCTGTGGAGCTATTACATGTCCTTTGTGCATGGTTACTGGAATAGCCCTTGCAGTTAGATTAGCTGTCACTCTATTACACTGTCCCATGACTACAGGCCATATGTATCCTGTTATTGTACATGCCAATCATGTTCATGTTTGTCTGTCACATCTCTTCTGCTATTCTAGTATGGGAGTAATGTTTGTGTCCTTTGCAAATGCACAGAGTAGATTACATTATTTTTTTCATCATAACTGTTTATACATAAATTAATTACATACTACTCACATCACTATACGACACCTTTGTTATGCATCATATGCCTGTTCTCCTGTGTAGCATATCTGACATATCAATCTACTGTACTATACATTACATATGTTTCACATGGTATCCCATAATTCAAAGCATACATGCACAGAGGGTTCACAATAGACATGTCATTGACGTTATATGCTCATACACATGTGTACTGTTACAGTATAGCTACATATACTATCCCCTGCTATGGCACGTACTTATTGGACATACCCTGTCACTGACGGTGGGTTGTATGACATTGTTCTGTTTAAAGCCATCATGTTGCATCCCTTGTGGTGTCTGTGCTGTTTACCTTGTGGCCCACTGCTGGACGCACAACTTCTACAAGCATTAGTACGATCAGCAAGACATCACTACATAAATACCATTCCCCACTTTATGCATGGCGGACACTTTTAATTACTGCAAACCAATCTATGCATACACTGACATAACTTAATACAGAACATACTATACATACACTTAGTGTTCTACATACCTTGATATCGTTCTGGTGTTTCATCTCTATCTCGCTCTTCTGTATCACTCTTTCAACTGTTTTACGGTATGAGCATACAGTTTGCATATCTGGCAAGTCATCCTTATATACGTCTATACCTGCAACATGTGGTTTACTGCTGCCAGTTGGTGGTCCGGTGTGACTAATTATGTGCACTTCAGCTGTGCAGCTACTCCATTCACCAATTATGCAGTAACAGTGGGGTATAATTGAATTCTCCACTTGGGCATTGGCCATTTGCCCTGCCTTCGGGAAGACGGCCTGTATTGTGTTTTGTTGTGTGTAATTGCAACTGCTATGTGTAGAGCCAAGTCTATTTTGGAGTCATGTCCCCCATGAATTGTGTGTGACGGCTTGAGTATGTGGTTCTACCTGTGACTGTACCTGTCATCCCACCTGTCTGATAAAGGACTATTGCAAACACCAGTAACATCGCCATTTGTTCCGTTATATGACGGACAAAATTTTGCATGGTGCCTTTAAATGTGTCTCTCACAAGGTATGTTAACGGTTCAGCAGATGTAATTGACTAACTAGATGTTTGGGCTGTGGTTACGGTCTGTATTGCTATTGTTTCCAGTGTGGGGGATGTAAGCAGGTGTACGTAGCATATATGGTTTTGTGGGGCTTGCATTTCTATGTAGTCCATATATATGTGTGTGGGCCCCTTCCCTAATTACAGTGCTATCACTTAATAGACTTCTGTTAAGGGAATTTACTTTGGGCCATTGTTAATTGGTTTCTATATGGTATGCAGGTGATGTTGATACTTGCATACCTCCGTATGTATGGCGATATGTGTAGGGATATTTGTAAATGACCGCTATCCCGTGTATGTCTGTCCCAGATATTTGCAGTCATTGCAGTGGTGTTGGTGTCAGACCCTCTGTGACATGGCTTGCCACCTTTTCATATGGCCATAGTTGGACACTTGCGGGTCATACAGTGGTGTTTACAGGCTGACATATGGCCACGGTCAGTACACAGGATAGCACATACTTTTATCCTCATTACACACCAATTGTTCTTGGTCCTTAACTATTTATCGGTTTGCATGTAACATTTCCGTTTCTTACATAAAGGCATGAGTATTTCCTGCAACTATTGCATAATATTTGGGACATACTAATGTCCTAAACTCTCTGACAGTTGCCCTTTGTAATGTTTCTTGTCAGGACACACCTGCCAGGGGGGGGCTGTCCCTCCCAATGTGGGACAGGTGTTTACCGCATGCCTACGGCTAGCTATACCCGCACCTACCGTAATCATCTACCTCCGTGTTGCCACCTACAGACACACGATGCGAACACACACACACACTTTAGTCACACGGGAACACACATGGTACCCTCAACACACACATACACAGGCTACATCACTCACAACCACAGTTGTACATGGTACCTACGTGGACCGCACCGCCGCCAGCGGTGACTACATCTCCTTACTATTGTTATATTGCTCGCAGTTCTACTGTTCCAGTACATGTGTCGGTGTGTGACACGTTCCATAGTTGGCAGTATCCTATTTATTTGTACCTCAAAGGTGTTTTGAATGTCGTCGACCTATCTATATATTTGCAGATGTCAGTGACCCCATGTATATCGACATATATCACACTATCGCCCTTTCTATCTGTATTATGCTACGCCTTTCATTGTGTGTTTGTCAGTGTATACTGTGTTTCCTGGACTCCGCACATTTGTGTCTATACGTGTCACATTACACACCTGCCATAGGTTAAGATTACCTCCCATCCCACTTTACGAGGGACAGTCCCTCTTTGTGCAGTTGTGTCCTGCGAAATATTTGTGAACATAGCAAATGTCCTGCGACTTTGGGACAAGCATATTCCCTATAGTTTATGTCATAGTTGCATAAAACACTTATTCTGTATCTGACCCACCTACATGTTACAGGACACGGAACACGGACCTGTAACCATTACTAGAATAAGCTTTTTATCTATGCAAAACACTGATGTTCTGGTTTTCGTACTGGCCGGGTGTATGTGTCGTCCTGCAGACATCTGGCATATGTCCCACATTGGTCATTTGAACTGTGGCAACCCTACCATACGTACATCTTGCCTAGCAATAGTGTTGGGTGATTGTATACATGAATGCCTGTTCCACTCCTGGCAGTGGTCGTTTTACCCTTCAGAGCAGATGCTATTTGTTCAGGGGTGACTAATGCTGGTTTCACCTGTTCTGTACATCACTGACCGTGATCTGCGCAGTGGTCAGTGATGCTTAGCCCTGTTTCGCGCATATCCTTATAGTCGTATTTAAACATCGCTTACCAGCTGTGGGCGAAGCTTATTCCCGCTAACGTGTGCTGCACATATTCTGATGACCTGCATCCGGAATGCATTACCCGTGCCGTCGGGATTACGTTACATCCCTTGCAGGACATGGGACTGGGAACATGCACGACAGTCACTGCATGTACCACTTGGACATCTGGGGGTTGTACACGAATTATGTCATTTTGTATGTGCACTACACTCACATGGATAACTCCGTTAGTTTACAAATTGATGAGTCCATTTAATGTTATGTCCATGTGATGTTTACTGGCTGTACTCCAGCATTGGGTATGTATATCACAATTAGCTACACCCGATAATTTGCTACACCTTCATATGAACGTGGATGCAGCATGCCGGGGTGAGGAATGTCTGTCATGGGTACATCCCCTGTCTTGACACAACATCTATGGTTACATTTTGTGGAGCCCCTCAGTAATGCAGCGGAGAATCCGTGATGAGTGTGTGTAGGACAGTGCTTACACACATGTGCTCCCGCGATTGCCTCTGCTCCAGTAAGCGACAGTTGCTTACTCGATGTTGTGACGACGGGAGTCACTGTTTGCCCCATTTGATGTTTTGCCTCTGACAATCGGGCGTGTACCTACCGATGTACCTGAGAACCTATACACACAGCGCCGACAGATGCTGATAGGCGCATCTACTGCTCAGGTGTTGACATTTCCTTGTTCCAATGGCTGTTGTGTGTACAATGTTTGAGGGCTGCCTATGTTGTATTCCACAGTGGGCCACCTATACATCACAATTTACAGGTAGTTGTGTTTGTGTGCCATCCATGTTACTGTGTGTGCAGGTGGGGAGGGGTGTCAGTCCATGGGAGCCTACACTGTCAAGGTATGTGCTATACGTTCCCTCTTTGCCAAGGCCTAGGCATATTGGGCATGCCTCCGTCTGCCTACTGGGGCTGGCACAGTGTGTCCGTGGTCCAGATCCCTCTGTGTCTGTGTTGGCCTTGGCAATTGTGGTGGGCTGTGAGGCCCTCCCCATTTTGACCCTGCTGCAGCTGTTTCCGCAGGATCATATTATGTAGCATGGCACATACTATGAAGATGTGGGCACACATGCCTGGAGAGTACTGCAAGGCTCCACCAGATGTGTCCAAGCACCGGAACCATGATTTCAGCATCCCGAACATTCTGGTTCTGGTTTGTGCGTGTGCCTCATTATGGCGTTCTTGCATTGGTGTGTGTGCATTTCTGATGGGGGTCATCATCCACGGCTCCAGTGCATAGCCAGCATCCCCCACAAGGTGGCCTTGTGGGATGTTCCCCCTGACAAATACCTGATACAGCTGTGAGGCATGCCAGATATGGGAGTCATGGTAGCTTCCAGGGCTGTCAGCACACACATCCATGATAATGCCCTGGGCATTGCACACGACCTGGCAGTTGATGGAGTGGAATCCCTTGCAGTTTATGTAGCGCCTACCATACTCACCGGGTGGTGACTTGATTTGTATGTGCGTGCAGTCTATCGCACCCAGTACCTCTGGGTAGGTTGGCACACGGTGGAAGTGACGCATATTGCTGGCCAACTCCTCCTGAGTTCGGGGGAAGTATATATGCTCATTGGCATGTGGTAACATGGCATCCAGGAACTGGTGTAGTACCCTGGATGCTGATGCCTGTGAGAACCCCATTATATCTCCAGTTGGCCTTTGAAAGGTACCTGTGGCTAGTATTCCCAAGCTTACACATACCTTCGCGTCCACTGGGATGGGTTCCCCTCTGTTGTTTCTGGCTCTCAGGCGTGGCCGGCACAGCTCTACTATTTGCTGTAAGATGTCCCTGTCCACCCTGTAATGCTCTACTATCTCCAGATCATGTAGCCCCAGGTAGGTTACCCTTGGTCTGAACACTCTTCTCCTCCTCCACGGCCTACGGTGGTTGTCGGCATTATCCTTCACAACACCGTCGGTCTGTAGCACATGCTGATGAATCACAGCTATGGCAGCTCCCAACATGTACATTTTAAAAGTTCCCCATCTGTTTACACCTATGGTGTGGTGTTTGGGAATACACAGGTGTGTGTTGGGTGCTTTCACACTTTATACTGTTTTGCTGTGAACACTGATGATGTCATAGGGTGTGTATGTACGATCGTGGCTACTGGGTATCTTCTGTATTTTATTAACGGAACCACTATTGTGCTGCCTTTGATGTTGCATTACATTTGGATGCCGTGAATTACCTCCTGCCCTTCCATTTACATTTGTACACATTACACCTACAATTTGCTGGCATGCATCCAGCTGCCTGCTTTCATTTGTACTTTCCTAGACCTGGCTTATCTTGCGTAATGTGTGCTATTGCCGATCTACTGTGGGTTTGCTTTGCTCTGCTATGACAGTTCTCCTATCTTTGCATTCCAAGTCCTCCCCTCCTTTCTTTGCAATCCTATGCTTCCCCTATCCTGTTTTGCAGGTTTCTGCATGCAGGCTTGTCTACTGCCGTCGATTGGCCGCCGTGAGTTGATTGGTGTTAATTGCTCATTAGTACGCCATTTACCCTGCTTCAGCATTTCCTTCATTTCTTCCCCTGACCTTCCTGTTTGTGCTATTGTTCGCAGCGCGTGCATCTGCTTACCAGGTTTCGGCCACGATTTCATCCCCGTACACATGCACTTTCTGGCACCATGTATGCTCTCAGCTAAACGGTTCTATACCTTCCTCCCCACCCCTGTCCTGCAGCTTTGCTTAGCAATGGCCAGGCCAGATTTGCATTGCTCCAATGTGCTTACTGATATGGCGGCACACCCCTCTGCTGATGTCATGTATCACCTCTGGCACACTCCTCGGTGTTACAGCGCTGCGTCATCAGGTACATCCTTAATCCGGCGGGACGTTTGCGATTCAGTATTACCTGCCTCATTTGCACGGCATTGACTACTAATTCATAGTTACAGCACCGGACACTGTTGCGGGCCCTTGGCAACCCTTGCACCTTGCTAGTGGTGTGCTATGCCTACCATTGCATATTATGGTGCAATCCTGATTTGTCTTTCATTGCGATTTTATGACATTTGTATATATTTCCTTTGTATTCCTGTTTGCACACACATGCCCTGCTGTTGTACTGTGCATTACTGTGGACATGACATTAAATGTTTTTTAGGTGTTGTACATCTTTTCTTGTGCCATTGGCTGTGTATTTCGCCATTAGCATATGTTAACTTTGTAATACATGAGTCTGGTCCACTTCCATAACTCAGATGTTCTGTTTGGGAAAATGTAAATCATGTTTTTTGGTTTACATTTCCATGGGCTTGCGCTACGCCTGCACCACTTCGTGAATCGCTGCATGCCTTCATTAGCATGGTGCGACACTGTACATGGGGTGATTTGCATACCTATGCCGAGGGCTGCGTAGATCTGGCGTATGCCGGTAGTGCACGTGGAGTTGGTTCGTATCTGAATCGCTCGGCGGACATATTTGGTGTTGTCCCGCACACGCTACGCCTGCGCCTGGCGCAGGCTTCATGAATCTAGGGGAACATCTTTTTTACGTATTTTGACATTTAAGTTACTACATCTTGGAGACTTGCAGCAAGGAATTAAGAGTTCATGCTGTGTTTGTGTAAGCAGTCGAGTAGTTTTCTTCAGTTTGTCTATGCTGAACAGGAACATGAGCCTTCATGCAAGAAATGAGATGGTAGTATAAGAGTCAGGTATATGTGGCGGCATTTGCTACAATGTCATCTAGGGAGGTGACTGTTGAACTGGCATGAACAAGCACAAGGAAACTAGCCTTAAAGAGTCTCTAAAGAAAGTTGAGCTGGTCATTACCCTTTCCTGGGACCATATGGTGAATAGGACAGCATAGTAATCTGATTTGAGTGGTGGGATTATGCAAATGAGAGAGGACCAAATAGGGGCTGTGTTTTTCAAAACACTATCAAGTATGCGGGTGCATCTTCTGAGGGAGAGTGTAATTTAATTGAGGGGTTAGCAATGATAAAGTCATAAAACCACTGAGGATGTTTATTTGCAGAGGAATAGGAGATCCATTTTATGGAAAGGTAGAAAATCTCCCCTAGAAAGGCAGTGTTTGAGTTAGTGGAGAGGGACTCTAATTTATTAGATATGTTTTGTGATTTGTGGGTATCAGGAATTGGATTTGCTAGTTGCCCAGGGTGTTTTGAGGTCCTGTGTACTGATATTAGGATATACATAAGTTAAAGGTATTTTTTCTGGTCAATTAATCTAAAGGTGATGGTATTTCAGATAAAGATAGACATACCACTTCAAGTGTTACTGTTATTCTATAAGTGTGGTCTTAAATGAGTGGCAGGTAAAGAAGAAAGGCAAGAAGTAGCTTTAAGACTGTTCTAAAACCAGGTTTCTTTGACAGCACAAATACAACTGCTTTGCTGTGTTAGGAATGCATCATGGGAGGGCATTTTCTTATTTAACCTCTTGTTATTGAGGAGCACAAACTGTGGTGGTGGTGCTGCAGTAGCGTTGTCGCCTCACAGTAAGATGTTGTCCTGTTCGATTCTCAGCTAAAGCGTCTTCTGTGTGGAGACATGCATGAATGGGCATACCTTCATTGAAGGTTGTGCGTCAAAGATGGCAACTCAGCACGTAAAAATCTACTGCCAATCATTAGCAGACCGGAGTTCCGCTGTGGTGACCCTTAACTGGGAAAAGCCAAAAGACACAACAAGTTATTGTGAAGCACTGCGTTAACATTTGCCAGATTTGAACCTGGAGTTTTACTAGGCCATTGACATATGTAGCCTAATTATATTTAATGGGGTCAGGAGGAGTTTCAGCTGGAAAGTGAAAGCCCTAATAAAACAGATAAAACCATTCTTGGTGAAACAGGCAAGACTGTTTTTCAGTTCCTTTCAGGCAGATACACATTGATCTTCTCTCAGAATAAAACTGCTAAGACAATTATTTATTTGTTTGTTTATTTAGCATTTCTTTGCCCCCAGCATCAGTCAATCATCATCCCCATGTATGACCCATCAGTATTTTTGTTCCTCATCACTAAGGTGAGGGCCGGCCAGCAACGACCCTCATTCAGACGGCCATCAGGGGTGGTTTGAATCTTTTATAGCTTCTCTGTCCATATCCCATATAAACAGAAAAGTATAGAGATGAGTCATGCAATGGGATGACAGAGGAGGACTTCCCTCAGTTCTGCAAGGTGGATTTCCTTCAAGCATCCCTGTCTCACTCCCCCTGCGTCTCTTCTCCAGTGTTAGGGCTGCAAGTCAAACCCCAGTTACTTGGGATGCAGTGGGGAATTTGCCACCAATGTCATGGGGCCAGGCATAACTAAGACAAATGATTAAAGTCAATCATCTTTTGCTTATATTTTGGTATCATTTTCAGTAATGGTAGGATGCTGCTCAAGTCTAGTTTCTTTTCACCCTTATTGACACATTCAGAGAGCTCCAACATGTCTCTCTTCTTATAGCCTATGGGGTGCATTACAAGTTTTTTTCACCCACATGAACAACAAGCTTGTCATATTCATTCTTTGTGTGAAGAAACTTAAGTGTCCTCATGATATAGAGGATTCTAGCACCTGACTGACTGATACCTTATCTTTGCTCAGCCTTTGATATACTGCAGCAGTGTGCTAAACTGTGGATTCACCCATAACAAATATGTTACTGTGGCAAGTAGTCTGCTGTTGCAGGCTGAAGGACTTGGCCAAACCACTCTGCTGAGTCATGTCTGGAGTGGTTGTTGAAGAATTTAAATATGGTATGGGGTGGTTGTGAGCTTGTTTCTGAGGTTTATCTACAATATATGTCTACAGTGCTGTGTCTATGAGGTCTTTGTGGATTTGGAAGTGATTTTTGGAGAACCTTAGCACAGAAAGGTTTTACGTCTCTCTTTTTCTTCTTTTTCTCAGCTCACCAGAAACTGCCACAAAAGCCTTTCCTCATCCACTGGGTCTACAAGGCACTCCTTCCTCCTGTGAACTTAATCTGAGACATGCCTGCAGCCAGTGACCAGACTGAGCTCCTGGTGCAATGTTGCATTGCTACTGAGGAGCATGTTTGCTGTTTAAGCAGTATATTCCCTTCACTGCAGTCATATCTGTTAATATTCAGGTCTGAACATGCAGTTGGGATGTACTGGTGTATTGTTCCATTTCCTTAGCTACTCAGCCAATGTTCACCATATATTCCCTCCTTAGGACAATTCCCAGCACATGTCCCCTGCCTCCACCAGGAAACAAATGTGAGATGCACCCAAGCACACATGTCAACCTTTCATGATGGGCATGTACATTTTTCCTCTGCCAGTTCCTCACACACCAAGCCTCTACTCGAACTCAGGTCACTTGGGCCTAGTTAGGGCTTTCTCCCTGTACTATATACTGCTGGCTATGATTTTCTTGATAAGTGTATTTGTGGTGTTATAGTGAGTACTGATAACCATCTTGCACAACAGGTTTGTCTTTAGGTGAATTAAGTATTTGCACCTGTCGCATGTGGAGTCATGCTGTGGTAATGCCAATTGGCTATTAGTATGCATGTGGTAGTTTATACACCACATCAAGGTTCATACTATTAGAAGGCCAGCAACGGATGAGCAGAGACAGACTGAAGATGCATGGTTTATCTAGAAATGTCAGGTGACATGCATTGTGCAATGTTTTAGATTTTGATGGGACTTGATCTATTTCAGAGTGAAGGTGAGCCATATTATATATTAAAGGGCAGTGAAGCAATGCACACTGTGAAAACAGGTACTTCTTTTGTTTAATTTCTCCAACTGCTTAGGATTTCTTACATACCATGATAGGAAGTGACCCTGTTCCTAAATCATGACATAACTAAGGCTCATGAAATCAGTTTTGTTTCAGTCTTTTACATTTAATAAGATTGCTCTTCTCAGCTCTCACAGTGCAACCCAAAATTACCTCTTTTTGCAGTTCACTGCTACACTGTATAATATGGATGTTGCAGCACCAGAAAACAAGGTATGTTCAATAAGGTGGTAGCATGAGAGAAGCAGGCAGGAATATTACAATGTGATAATGAATACAGTATCAATTTATTAGCATACATCTGTCTATCAAGGACAGATATTACAGCACAATAGTACAGAAGCTCTAGATACAATTGTCTTTAATACTTCACATGGGGGTTA
Source organism: Protopterus annectens (assembly GCF_019279795.1). NCBI lineage: Eukaryota > Metazoa > Chordata > Ceratodontiformes > Protopteridae > Protopterus > Protopterus annectens. Next base: position 464,453,083 of record NC_056736.1, read on the forward strand.
ATGGGACAGGTCATTTACCAGGTGGATAATACAACATGCAAAATGTTACAAGGTACATTAGGTACACTAGAAACAGTTTTCTATAACATAGTACTTGAGGATTCAACAGCAGACTCAGATGCCACAGTAATAAATACATTGCAGAAAAATTGAAGTAATGCAGTAAGTTGTGTGATATTATCACTGGCAAGATACAGTATGGCAGGCCAGTAAGAAATCATCCACAGTTGAAAAATGGGCAGTAGGAATCAACAGTTAACAGTGCTAAATGCAATGTAACTTGTGGAATGAAGGTACCAAAACTTACTGCCAGATGCATTATGCAACCAGGCACAGACAAGCACAGACAAGCACTAGGGTATGTTAGTCCAGAAAATGGGAGTTGGGAGGAATAGGGCAGTTTTCAAGACAAGTACATGCTACTGTCATATGCACTTCCATGCTGTGTTATATATTCTGCAAATACATGCTGCCCTGAGCACATCTATTCTCAGGTATTTTTCACATCAAATCCAATAGTTCAAGGCAAGCTTGTCATACCACAGCCTAATATAACAAAGTGGTAGAATTCACAAACAGAAAGTTAAAACAATGCACAAGCAAGCAGTCTAGTTAAAGTTAGCACTGACATGCAACCATACTAATTCAAGCCCAAAACAGCAACAGCAGTTGTTCTTTCACTCACCAGGTGTACCAGCTGGACCAGTTTCAGATGCTATATTGCAATTGCCCAAAACATGATTAGCACACTCTGCTGCACAAAAAAGCAAACATGTTACTTCACAGATACTATGTGACTACTTTTCAAATTAAATCTGGCAGCAGAGTTCATGATAGACCCATGATGGCATGTAGACAAGAATGATAGATGTAGTTAGTGGCACCATACAATACAAAATGTAGACCACCTCTGTGGCTCATTTTGACTTAGGAATGCCTGCAGCAAATATTGTTTCACATTTGGTTTTATCCTTTTTATCCCTACTAACTGCACAACATCAGCCCTAATGTGATTTTTCAGCCTATTTGCTCCCTTGTATGAATGTGAAAGCCAGTAACGGGAGCCCAACATCCAAGCACCAATCACATGATTTCTTTATCTAGTCCCCACCCCTCTGCCCCTCTGGCTGACATGAACACTTGTAGAAGGGGTGACCTGCAACTCCTTACTCTGAGTGTACACATTCTCTTATATAGCTTATGAAGGCCACCTAATGGCCAGGGCTTGGAAGAATGAAGCACATGTACCCAGGCCATACTCTGCATGCAATACACCACTGTCTGCACTAGGTGGCAGCACTGCATCAAGTCAGTCCACCTGCTCTGGGATGGATGAAATGATATCACACTCATTCCCACCCTTCTCTGCTTTGCTTCTCCAGCACTACAGCGGCTATCTAATCTCAGGCCATTAGAGTTGTAGTTAGAGTTTTATCCCTGTATGACCCAGAGCCAGGCTAGGATACAAGAAGAAGAGTTTTTAGTGGCATTTCGTGGTAAGCTAGTAGATATGATATCTGTGGGAGTAGTTATGAGGTTGGTGTCTTCTAGTATGACACAGAGTAGTACATGCATTTAATAAATATTATTATAGGAATGTTCACAGTGGCACTCATGCAAAGACAATATTATTATGAATACAACTGTTTAACTTATCATGATACATGTATTTAACTTTAGGTATTATTAACTCTGTTTTCTTATATTTATTGTTTATTCACACCATCACTCATCATTAACTGTATGGCATTTTGCAGTTCTTCAGTACTAAGGTCTTAACAATTAGGTATTGTTTGTATTGCAGCATCAACTAATTAACCTAGTAATTTTTGGCACTAAGGGTTGCTTTTTTGTTGTAACTGTTATTTGAGTCATCCTGAATGTGAAGGTAGTTCTTTATGATAAATGCTTGTGGCTGTATGCAGCTGATCCTCTGTCTGTAGGAACTCACACTATTCTCTTTGCCACAACATGGTGTCGTAAACAGGCGAATATTCTAATGCTGAATATAGAACATGTTCCTAGTGCTACACATTGTTTTATCTGTTTAACTTGATGTTTTTTTATTTATTTATTTTTTTTACAATGTTTGCTGTATAAGTTGTTTTAGCAGTTGCTAAATGTTGCTTTGCTACTTTTTATATTGTATGTTGTATAAGTTTTTTTTAGTAGTTGCTAATTCTTTCATATCAGTGGCCCAACTGCTTACTGTTCTGTTCTTCACTAGTCATATACTACTCCTTTCCCAACCCTTGGTACTCTTTCGTTCAACCCACCCTCTGCTTATTCTTTCTTTTTCCCATGCTATCCAGTATCACTCTAACTGCAGCTATCAATTTCAGCTTCTTACTTCTAACCACTCTATACCTTTTGTTTTCTGCTCAACTGCTTCTCTTTTCTCTCTACTGTAATAATTCTAAGTGCATGTAATTGTACAGCTCAATTTACCTATTTGTCTCTCTGTTATCTCCTTTTACATTTTAGATCAGCAGTCCATTTCTGTGTGTAAAGTCTGGAAATATCTGCCAGATTTTCCCCCTCGACCTAAATGGCTCTAACAACTGCAGTCCTCTAACTAAGCAATGGACTCTGTCTAAAGTATGTGAAGAACCACAGTGGAACTATACCTTCTAGCTCAGTTTCCCATAATAGAATTCTCCACATCATCAGGTCAAAGTAGTGTAGCTCTACCAGTTCCTCCACCCTTTATGTTTTACCTTATCCCCAGTGTCTCCTGACCAGAGCCCAACTTTAGTTATATCTGTAAAACATTGGTCCTAGTCTATTTGTTTTACTTAAAATGTACCCTGTACTCGGTTACCTCGGGTAAGGCTATATAACCTGACCCACCCATCAACTAGGACAAATACTAACTAAATATTACAACAAACATAAAAATAATAAAGCAAAAAGAAACATAACAAAACTAACGAAAAGGATTACTAATTGATTATTTATCGGCTGCACTGCCGCTGAACTGAGTCATACTAATCCTATTCGCCAATTTGCTAATGCTGAAATTCTTATCACTTTCCTTAAGATTAAAAGCTGAAAAAAATTTGTGTATCGTATTTCTGTACATACACCCTGGAAATAACATACCCTTACTAGAAGATATTCTTGCCTGGATGTCTACTAACATAAAAAATGAAACAGTTATTCTAGGAGACATAAATATCAATTAGATAAACCTATGCTCTAACAACCAAGCCCCAAATATTAATTTATTTAACTTTACTCAGCTCATAAACACCCCTAACAGACCAAACAAAGATAACATTGCTGGATCCATGCTTGATTGTATTGTCGTCTCCAACCCCAATAAAATATCAGAGGCTGGCACTCTTCCTGACTCATTGAGTGACCACCTCCGAGCATTTATCCACCACTCCCCCTCCTTTTTTCAAAATCAACTCCACTTTAAACAGACAAGGAATCTAACTGCTTTCAACCCCAGCACCTTTGGTGACACCCTGAAACAGATTAGTTGGTGCTCTTCTAAAACTTTCCCACTCGACAATGCTGTCAACTACTTTAACACCACATTCCTAGACACTCTAAGTAACATGGCTCCCCCTTGCTTCATTAGAGTCAAAACAAAATGTGCTGCATGGTTGACCAAGCCTACAAAACAACTAATGCACTCCAGAGATAAAACCTGGAAACAGTATCAATCTACTAAAAACCTGCAGGACTTCATACATTACAAACATTTGCAAAATCAGGTAAAAAGAAACCTGCATAAAGATAAAAAAGACATACTATATTAAACCGCAATCCAACCATAAACCATACCCTAAAGAATTCTAGAATTCTGTCACATTACTTCTAAACCCTGACACTAACAACAACCCTTGCCCAAGTCCAGACAAACCATAATACGACATAACCTCTCTCTTCAGCTCTTACTTTATAAATTCTATAGCCAACATCACTGCTGGCTTTCCTCATCTCAGAGACAGCATGGGTGACTCTTCTCCATCAAAATCCTCCCTCCGCTCCCTCTGCCTATACAGGCACCTCATCCACCTATGAATCCAACCCCCCTTCTAACAATAAATTCACTCTCAATCCCATCCCTATAGCAAACATAAAAAAATACTCCTGAAGCTCAAACCCTGCTCTACCACACCTGACAATCTACCACCAGTATTTCTCAAACTTGCTGCAGAAGCCATTGCATTCCCCATAAGTATCCTTATTAATAGATCCATTCAGGAAGCTTATGTGCCCAAGCTATGGAAGACATCTGTCATTCTCCCACTTCACAAAGTTGGTAAAAACAAAGATATCTCCAACTTTCGCCCTATCGCTATTCTATCACCTATCTCTAAAATCTTAGAAAAGTGCATTCACATTCAGCTTATACCCTCCCTTCTTCACAACCACCTCCTGTCTCCAAGACAACATGGCTTTAGACCTGGCCATAGTAGCACAACAGCCCTCATATCATTCTTGGATGCTGTTAGCAGAGCCTGCGATTCATGGAAATTAGTGTCTTCCCTATTCTTAGATCTGTCAAAAGCATTTGATACTGTTTCCCACCCTTTGCGACTATCATGACTATCTAACTTTGGACTTTCTACTACCATGCTCAACTGTTTCTCAAGCTATGTAAATGACAAGCAGCAGGCAGTCAAATGGGAAAACTCTATTCTTATCTTAACATCGCCACTACAGTTCCTCAAGGCTCCATACTTGTCCCTCTCCTTTTCAATGTTTTCATTAACAATTTCCACACATCCATGTCCAATGGAGAGCTTATTCAATATGCAGATGATTCAACTATTGTATATTTCTGAACTCCAACTCATAACCCAACAAGTTTTCTCCACCACTGAGTCCTGGATGTTGAATAACCACCTAGCCCTTAACCCAAATAAAACCAAAATCATGCTTTTCACTCCTGAAAAATCAACCCTTTTGGACAAAGCCAAATTCAATATCTATTCCCAAAATAAGGCACAAATTGAAATTGTCAGCCACACAAAACTTCTAGGAGTCACCATAGACAAACACCTAAAATTTGATTTACACCTACAACACAACATCCAAAAAAAACATCAGAAACTTCTTACCAATTCCTTACCCCCTCCACTAAACAAACCCTGGCCTCCACCTACCTGCTTCCCTCTCTCATGTATGGTGCCCCACTACTTACCAACCTTCAATGCAGTCTAAAAACCAAACTTGAGACATGTTATAATAAAATTGCTAAATTTGCTACAAATTCCAAACACGTCTCATCGCTGTACTGCTCTATACCTCCTACAATGACTAACCACATTCACAAATTTATACCTAAACCTTCTGATTGTCCTGCCATCAGCTCCATATTCACCAGCTACCTCCCAAACAGGCTCCTTAGATCAGAGAATCAGCAGTCTCCTTCAGTTTCACAAGCCAAACCTGCCTCCTGACTAACTTCTTTACTTTTACTCTTTAGCCAAATGCTGTATGATTATGCATTAAAACAATCCAAAATCCTGCCCAATGTAAAGCTTCTCTGCACACACACCTATCCTCTACCTGGAACTGTACTGGCATTCAGCTTTCCTGAATATCTAAGTTCTAATGTTATGTATATTTTTTTCTTACTTTCATGCTAAGTTTTCCAAAATATCCAATATGCTCTAATCAACTTTCAATTCCTATGTTCTATTGATACATATCATTGAGATATCTGTTATCCACGTGTCTTGCCATTGAATTGCTCTACTGTTTGTAACTTTGCATGCTAAATTGCTTCCTAACTGTATAATACCAATGTATAATATGTGTGCTTTGCATGATATACATGAGCTTTTTCCCCCAGGCATCCACTGAAAATGGGCTCTGAATGGCCCAGTAATTTTTCCAGGTTAACAAACTGCAAATAAATAAATAAATGATAAATAAATGTACCTGTTGCATCTCTTTCACAAGTGGTGTTGCAAAGATGTCACCACCCATGTCCATAAGCGCTCAGCTAGGTATGCTTTACTCCACGCAATGGTATTCAATTTTCTAGCATATATATTATTGAAAATGTTCATTTTCTTTCAATCCACAGGTTCAGCTGGTGTTAAAGCAGGCAGCACAGTAGGTGAACAATGGCCTGCTTCATGCCCACCTTCTCCTGAGCCTCTATGAGACACTGCATGCAATAGGTGTTGCACACACACACTTACACACACACACACACACACACACACACACACACACACACACACACACACACACACACACATGCACGCACATTATGAAAGCTATGCATGGCACTAGCCATGTGGCCTGTTTGACACATATGATCAAGGAAGTCTGGATTCCCCAGTTAGACAGTTCCTAGCCACCAGACCTGTGTTACAGGATATTGTCATGTCACTTTATCAGGCAGAGGTATAGCAGTACATATGGGGAATGCACATCTCTGACAGCAATAATATTGCCTGAAGAATGCAGTACACTCATCTTGTTCAATTTTACAAGACTATTGCTAGAAGTGGTGGGACACAGACACAAACACAATAGCATCAAGAGAGATATGCATATTGCTGAGAATACACAGCGAATTACTTTGTACCCCAGAAGATGAGAGGATTTCTGTAGGGTATACTTATATATGAAGTCCCTCACAACTCAGCACCATCCATGGCATATAATCATGATTTCAAGTAGCATCATGCATATTGTTTCTTGTCAGTGACAGAAGTAGACACACACAAATATGCATTCATGTAAACACACACACACACACACACACACACACACACACACACACACACACACACACACACACACACACACACACACACACACACACACACACACACACACACACACACACACACACACACACACACACACACACACACACACAAGCATACACACACTACATTTCTTCTGTGTGATGAACAACCTGGATTTCCAGACCTCAATAGGCCAACAGCCAGTAGCCAGGTACTACAGGCTTTAAGAACCAGATGACGTCTGAATAGAGGAATTCCCTTTTATGGCAGAGTCTAACTAATGGACATACATAATTAGTGAATTCTTACAACATAAATTGGACCACATTAAGGGGCTCTTCTCAAATCCAGGGGATTCAAGAACAAATTGCCATTCCTGAGGTGCTCCTGCATCTGGAACATGTCCATGTATGGGTAGTTATAGAGACTTGGTTTAAATGTAATTAAAGTACTTTTTTCATACATGGCTTTTGTGCTTATCGTGCCTTCAGGCCTGGTGGGAAATGCAGTGGTGCCTGCATATTTGTCAAGGACCACATCTCATCTAGACTGATAACCAGGGACATATAAGCTAAACTCCTGGAACTTCAGTTTACCTTAGTCATGACAAGCTACCAGCTTATATCATGGTACAGGATTCCCTCCATGTCTCCAGATAATCACATCAGATTCTTAGATGTTTTAGAATAAATCTGTATCTAATAACTCTATAATCCTGGGTGACTTCAACTTCCCAGCTATAGATTAATGCCACCTATACCTCCAGCAAAGGGTATCCCCAGAGACAGAACTATAGCTAGGGTGAGTCAAAAGAGACTGCAAAACAACTGCAAGATGTCAGGGGTGGAGGGGTGGCAATCCTCAGTACTAGGATTCTCTTTTTTAATGTCAATACTACATTTCAGGGTGGCTGTGGTGGTGCAGCAGTTAGCGTTACCACCTCACAGCAAGAGGATCTCCAGGTCGATCCTCGGCAGGGGTGCCTTCTGTGCGGAGTCTGCATGTCCTCCCTGTGGTCGCATGGGTTTCCTCTGGGTGCTCTGGTTTCCTCCCACATCCCAAAGACATGCTGTAGGTGGATTGGACACTCTAAATTGGTCCTAGGTGGGAGTGCATGTGTGTGTGTGTGTGTGTGTGTGTGTGTGTGTGTGTGTGTGTGTGTGTGTGTGTGTGTGTGTGCGCCTTCTGTAGAAATTTGGGTGGCGGGCTGGCAACTCCACACCGGAAAAACTCCACTGCCACTCATGAGGCGGACAGGTGATCTGCTGTGGTGACCCCTAACCGGGAAAAAGCTGAAAGAAGTATGTCAGTACTACATTTCCTGCATTGCTTTAGTGCTTTGTGCATGGTCTAGTGGAGTACTGGCTTTCAGAAATGAATGTCCATGATGTATTTTCTGTCAGGATTGAAATGTCATTAGTGTATTTAGTTGTAGTAAGCCACATGTTACAGCTGTAAAGAACAGAAAGGACCTTTTTTTTTTTTATCGGTCCTTAAGTATAAAAGGACCTTTAGAAGGACCATTTTTTAGTTCCTCATGTTTAGAGTTAAGGGGTGCAGGTCAAGAAGAATAGACTTTGTTTCTCCCTAGATTTGTAGGTGAGAAGCAGTAGTTCAGGGAACAGACTTTTTTACCCCCCCCCAGCTTAGAGTAAGGGGAGCCAAGTCAAAGAATGGTACTTGACTCTGCATGTACAAGCTGCAGCTCTGCCAATAGATTTTTCTGGATTTGATAAATAGGAATTCCCTGGACCAAATAGTTATTTAACTCACTACAGGGGAAAATATTCCAGAACTAGTACCTCACTGATACTGCAGCATTCTTGTTCAACTTTCCAAGTGTCTCCTTTTCCAGTTGATTTAGATCATAAACTTCTGACATTTACTTTCAAAACCACCCCACCTCATAACCAATATCTCTATAATTAAGGACTTCTAAAGTGTGAACTTTATACAGTTATATGATGCAATCTCTAAACCTACCCATGCCATCACAACCATTGACACAAACACAGCAGTCAACTTCAATCATGGGTTTTATGCCCACCTAGACAAATGCATAGATCTAGCAGTCCCACCTAGAACTAATACAGTGGAAATTTTGAAAACAACCCCCAGTGGTCAGCTGACATAAACTTTATAACAAAAGAAAACAATCCTTAAATTGTATAGTAGGGTAAGAACTCATCAGAATGAGGAATAATAGAAGATATGTTACCAACAAAATGAAAAGCACTGCCTGAATGACTAAAGCAGCCAAAGAGCAAAGATTAGCTTCTGAAGCAAAGGATAACTAGATCCTACTTTAGCTATGTTAGAAAACTGAGAAATAAGCCTCAGCAGTGCTCTGAACTTCTAACTAATGGGATACCCCACTCTGTGCCAAATAATATCTCAAATAAACTAACAAACAAGTTCTCTACAAACTTCACCCATGGAACATCTGTTCCAATACCACTCTTTCCTGATTTTACCCCCTGCCATCATTACTGAAGAAGTTGTCCTTAAGGTTTTGTCTAAAACTACAAAGTCTTCCTGCACGAGTGCTGATAACATACCTGGGTGCTTATTAAACAGTGTCAAACAGGCAGTTGCTGAACCTCCCCATAAATTGTTTACTTGAAGCCTATTCACAGGCTATGTACCCAAATACTAGCACACTGCTGTGGTGATGTCTCCAAATGTGGCTTTACTACTATCCTGAGAATTACAGATCAATCTGCCTTGAGCCCATGCTGTAAATCTATGGAGCGTATCCTAGCAGATTTCATTAATTATATTTAGAGAATGGGCGACCTGTACATTGTCACTCTGATTGGAGAATGATTAGAGAATGCCCATGAAAATCAAGTCTTTCTCTTCATGGTAGCATATTATGCTGCAGTGCAGCTCAGACTTTAGTGCTTTTGCTGTTTAGCAAGGGTAAAATAAAAAAAAAATGAAGTGTGCGTGTGCTTATGTCTGCGCGCGTGTGTGTGTGTGTGTGTGTGTGTGTGTGTGTGTGTGTGTGTGTGTGTGTGTGTGTGAGACAGCATGCATGAAAGTAAGAGTGAGAGCAATCGAACCATTATTTTATGTTTGCTAAGCAGTGCTTTTGCTATTTAGTGAGTGTAAAATTAAAACAGATAATTAAAAAATAGAAAATTGTGTGTGTGTGTGTGTGTGTGTGTGTGTGTGTGTGTGTGTGTGTGTGTGTGTGTGTGTGTGTGTGTGTGTGTGTGTGTGTGTGTGTGTGTGTGTGTGTGTGTGTGTGTGTGCGCACGCGCACGCGTTTATGTTTCTGTCTGTGTGTATGACTATATGGGTGCTTCTGTGCATGAAAGCAGGTGTGTGTGTGTGTGTGTGTGTGTGTGTGTGTGTGTGTGTGTGTGTGTGTGTGTGTGTGTTTGTGTGAGACAGAGAGATGGAGAGGGGGAGAGGGAGAGAGAGAGAGAGAGAGAGAGAGAGGAAGATATCAAGCAGTGGATGCAACTCAAATCAAAGAGGTATACATAATTCTCAATCTCTTAGCTCAAGAAATCTAGATAAATCCTCAAATAAGGGAGGACAAAGGCTGAAAAATAGGGTCAGATTTTAAATATTGCTCTTATAAAATTAGAAAATTGCTATAATAACATGATTTATGTTAACATGATTTTTTTGAAGGATATGAAGTCCATGGGCCGGATTCATGAAGGCTTGCATGAAGTCTAAGAGTAGAATAAGACTCCAGCAAGCCAACATGTCCACCGAGCGATCCAGGAACAGCCGGCAGGGGCATGCAACTGAGCTCTCCAAACTAGTCCTACACGGACAGGGCTGGGATATGCAAATTACCTCAATTGCAGGTGAAAGCCATGCAAATGAGGTAAAATTGTGATCCAGGAAACCCGAACCTGTCCGAGTAGGAGTAGTGTTAATTGCAGAAATGTACTCAGTTGATAACTGAGTACGGTTCTGCAAATAGCAAAACGGAGCCGTGTCAGCTGGAAAAAAAGCATGCATTCACAGGAGGAAGCATGCCAATGGCCAAAAACATGGCCATTGGCAATGGGAAGTGATGCAAATTAAAAATAAAATAACTTTTTTTTTAATCCCGATTTCTGGGATTTAACCATAGCACAGCGCCACGCAAATGCGCTGCACCCTAAAAAGCAGAAAATTAATAATTAAGATCCACAAATGTGGATTTCATAGCTAAAATGAATTTACAATGCAAGGGAATGGCAGGCTGAAGACAACATGGCCACCGAGTAGAGGTTGCTAAGGGGGGAAGCTCAGTCTAAGAGATGTAACTAAGCATTAGTAGGCAATCCTATGCAAATGAGAGTTATGATAGTGAATCGCAAGTTTACATAGCAAATGAGCACAGTCAGTGGAGTGTAGGAGTAGGATAAGGGGAGTAACAGAGTAGAAGATAGGTGACATCACGAGGGGGGTATGTATGAAAGGAGTGCAGCTCATTGGAGCAGAGTGACATGTGTCAGCTTACATTTACATAATAGTGAAAGAGGTGTGTCAACAGGTAGGCCAGGTAAAGTCAAGAAATCGAAGGTGTATGCTGTGGATAACACCAAAGTTTCTTGCTGAGCATGCATGCGCATGTGTGCATGCCAGTAAACCCGAGTAAGACAGTGTGCGAGCGTGTAAGTGTGTGTGTGCGCGTGTAGGCATGAGTAAGCATATGTAAGGCTGTGTAAACAGTTGTAAGCATGTTTGCACCAGTGTGCTCGTGTTTTAACAAGAATAAGCAAGTTTTAGTCCGTGTAAGCATGTGTGCGCGTGTGTGAGCTGGTGTGCGCGTGTTTGCGCTTGTTTGCGCGGCGCTGCCCCCTGAGGAAACAGAAAGGGAAAAGGAAGCACAACAAATAGTAGGAAGTTAACCAGGGAGTACTAGCAGAGCTAGCAGGTGAAAACAATCAGAATCAGCCAATTACACAGGCATTACACTAGCCCAGCCCAGCACTTAAAACTCAGCAAAAAACATTCCAGTATGTTTTTCTCAGACACACTGCAACACTGCAGTAAGCTAATAGAAGTGAAAACTGAAAAAGCTTTACTGAGACAAAGAAATGTTAGGGGCTGCCATTGCTGTCATAAGGCGACATATGCAACATGCTGAGGGTGGTGACAATGCAAATGCTGCTGAGCAACCCACAGTGAGGAGACAGAGAAGAGTGTACAGGCCTAGGGTAACCTACCAGGGGCTACATGAGCTGGAGATAGTGGAGCGCTATAGAGTGGACAGAGACCTCATGCAGCAAATTGTTGAGCTGTGCAGGCCACGCCTCACACACAGAACCAACAGAGGGGAACCCATCCCAGTGGAAACCAAGGTATGTGTTGGCCTAAGAATATTAGCAACAGGTACCTTCCAGAGACCAACTGGCGATATGATGGGGATTTCACAGGCATCAGCATCTAGGGTACTGCACCAGTTCCTGAATGCCATGGCAGCACATGTCGGTGATCATGTATATTTCCCCAATTCCCATGAGGTATTGGCCAGCAATATGTGTCTCTTCCAGCAAATAGCGGAATACCCTGAGGTAGTGGGTGCAATAGACTGCACGCACATTCGCATCAAAGCACCAGCCGGTGAGCGGGGTAGGGTCTACTATAACCGCAAGGGTTACCCCTCCATCAACTGCCAGGTCGTGTGTGATGCCCAGGGCATAATAATGAATGTGTGTGCTGGCTGCCCTGGAAGCTACCATGACTCCCATATCTGGCATCTGACACAGCTGTACCAGACATTTGCCAATGGGGACATCCCTCATGGTCACCTAGTGGGGGATGCTGGATATGCACTCGAGCTGTGGCTGATGACACCCATCAGAAATGCACACACACCTGAACAGGAACGCCATAATGAGGCACACGCACAAACACGAAATGTAATCGAGCGTGTGTTTGGGCTGCTCAAGTCATGGTTCCGGTGCCTGGACACATCTGGTGGAGCCTTGCAGTACTCACCAACTACATGTACCCAAATAGTCATGGTATGTGCTATGCTACACAATATGATCCTGCGAAAACAGCTGCAGCAGGAGCAGCATAGGGCCAGGCACAACAGCCCCCCACCATTGCCAAGGCCATCACAGGCAGAGCGTGACTCGGAGGAGGAACAACCTGAGCCTGCCCCAGTAGGCAGAAGGAGGCATGCCCAGTATGCTTTGGCCTTGGCAAAGAGGCAACGCATAGCATATACACTGGCTCAGTAGGAACCCTGGAAATGATACCTCTCTTCAACTTCACATATAGTAAAAGCGATGCCTAACTTGACACTACCTGTTAACAAACATGTATAGGGAGTGTAAAATGTGCATCTGACATAGGCAGCCCTGCAGCACCACCTGAGGCATGATTGCTATGTGTTAAGCAATATAAAGCACTGCTAAACAGCTCTCACCACTATTTAGTATATGTAAACAAAATTGCACACACTAAGTAGCACAACTACAGGCAATGTTCAGCAATATTGTGCACTGTCCAGCAATGTTGGGCAACATTGAGCAATGTTGTGCAAGTCTGGTCAAATGTGGGTATAGTTCATCAAAAGCAGGTTAACAAGTTCATATTTGCTTCACTTTTCTTGAAGCAGTCTGTTCTGGCATGTATGAAAATATGAAGCAGTGACAGTCCTCGAACCCAGGATACAGTGCACTATAGTCAGAGTACAGAACCACTAAACCATGACAGTATGTCAATGGTCAGCTTGTATGAAAACATGTTGATAAGTCAATGCTAAGTATCTCATGGAAACCTTGCAGGCATAGCATAATCCCTGTTGAGTTAAGACACAAAGGTGAGGCCTGCAGTAATAATAGAACCTGATATTCAACACACATATAGTATAAATGTTAATATTGGTAATGTTCACACACATCAACAAACGTAGTGGACCTCAGACAGCAACATACTGCAAGGTCACACTGGGCATGCTCACACACTTGAAACTATGAGACAAATGTCAGGCAACAAAACACTGAAAGTCTGAACTGGGCATGCTCACACACTTAGGTCAAGTTTGAGTACAGCAGTGGGCCACACATATCCCTCAGTTGCAAGTGTCAACCCAGGAACCTCGCACTATTCACCAATCCACCATGTGCACACAGTGATATGACAACAGACACAATATAATATAGTGAAATCCTGTCACAATCAAATATGTTATGCAGAAACCTAGGTTGTTCATAGGAAGTGGTAAAGCAAAGAAGAAACAAAACCTGCAATCAGTACCATCACTGAACAATGTGCATCCCGAACATTAGCATAGGTTCAGAGGTTGACACTAGGCTATCTGCCCTAGGGTATGTAGAAGCCTAGCCACAGTGTGTTTGTATTCTGCAATCATGCTAGATCAGTAGACTGTGCCTGTTAATAGTAGGTCACACAAGATATCTCACATATGTTCATTTCATTCTGCCTCTGTCTAGCAAGGACCCATAACATATCCCAGGGCTAAACATACGATCACCCGTCCACCTGTGAAGATGTCACCTGTAGGTGGTCAGCATGGGTCTGTGCATATGTGGAACTGTGATCACATTCCTGAGTGAATGGAGCCTCTGTGATGGTAATATGCCCCTCCAGCATGTCCTATTAACATCATTGCTCACGTACCTGTCCCTGGAGCATGTAGCTGTAAGGGACTTTGATATCCTCATGTGGAGCCTGTCCATCAATGCTGTGATGGACATGGCATCAAACAAAAGGCACAGACTGCATCCAAGTAGGCAGTAAGCAACTGAGGAGAGCTGGGGTGACCATAGCCAAACTGTGCATACCATCTGTGTGAGTCCCTAGATCCACTTGGTTATGTAAATCTGTGTACATTCCAGTTGCTGCAGGTGTTGGGTAAGGTACATCCGAAATGGGCCATTGTATCCAAGCATGTGCCTGATGACTATAGGGTCACAATGACCCCACCTGATCTGGATGTAAAACTGTATGGGATAAGGTTGCCTAAATAGAAGGTGTGTCCAACAACATTGGCAACGTGAATGTCAAAGGCAAGAGTACTAAGTATTCATGTCCCCAAATCACAAATCACACACACTGTACGTGATGTATCATCACCTATGTGGTAATGTGTGTGCACGATGTTACTACCAAAGGTGATGACTATGCATCTAAAGTAAGGTAGCTGTAGGCCATGGCTCTGGCACCAGTCATCCATCTCTGTGAGACCCTTTCTGAGGATGCTTGTGCCAGCTGTGGAGTCGATTATGGCACACAGTTTGCAGTCATCTGCAAACATGGTCATCCATATTCCTCCTGTGTTAGCCAGTATGTATCAGAAATATATACAGAACAAGAGAGGTCCCAGGACTGAGCCCTGTGGGATGCCATGTGTAACTGGTGTATAGTCAGACATGGCACCTGCAATACTGACCATGTGTGTGCTATCCATGATCCAGTTAGCAATCCATCTTGTGACATATGTGTAGATATTGAATCCGGTGATCTAATGTGTAAAGGCCAAGTGGGGTATTGTGTAGAAGTGGTGTGCAAGCTCCAGGTAGGCTGTGTGGACAACCCTGTGTACGTCTATGGACCTGTTAACTGTTTAAAGACATCAAACATCTGCAAGAGGCAAGATATGCCCACAACAACACCAAATTGTGTAGGATCCAGTGTCTGTAGGTTCACAATGTGTATGTGTATGTGTTCCATGATGATACACTCCATAGCATAGCAGACCAGGATAGTTAGGCATATATTGTGATAATGTCCAGGGTCCCTTGTGGCACCAGCACTGTGGAGCATGTACACCGTAGCTGTATGCCATTCCATGGGTACACATCCTGTAGTAACTGTGATATTGAACAGTGACATAATGTGAGTGTGAAGTTTGTCATGAATCTCGTGTATGCCACAGTCTGGGACACTATCTGGTCCCACTGATGCTGTGTTGTCTGCTATGGAGAGGGCAGCACACACATGTTCATCTGTGATGTCAGGGAGGCTACACCCTGTTGTGATGGACATGTGCACTGCAGGGGGGATGGTGGGGAAACATTCCCACTGAACCTGTTGTCCAGGATGTTCGCAATGTCAGTGGGTTCACTGTATCATTTGTAATTATGCAGTAACTCACAGCATATCTGTGAGTTCCCACCCAGGTCCCTGACATAACTAAATAAGGCCTTGTGATTGTCCATAGTGTCTGTTGCAAGTGTCCGTTAGAAGTGGGCCTTAGATGAATCAACAAGTGATCGTAGCTATACCATAGTACTGATCAGAGATGCCTTCCTGATTGTGATTGTGCTCTATAATGTAGTAGCCTCCTCCTGTCCCTGTATAGCTCAGTAATGGCTGTGGTCCAGTAGACAGGTCCCCTGCCTTTGGAGGAGTGAGTCTTGTAGTTATCTGGGATAGCATGATCCATGAATTCCAGTAGTTGTCCATAGAATGTGCTTGTAAAGTATGAAGTTGTCTGAGCCGTAATTAACACTGTCCCAGGGTCATTGAGGGATACCACCTCAGTTTGTACAAGTGTGACATTTGCTCATGAGAAGTATGTCACTGAGATCACATAGGATGTGTGTGTGTATGGGATATGTATGTCTAGTGAGATGAATGTATGTTCCGACCTTAACAATTACAGGTATACCTCTGTTGTGGAACATAGAGTCCCCATGTGGGTGATGATCAGGTCCCACATGTTTAACCCCCTGTGGGTGTGGTGACCAGGTCTGCCCTAGCATTTGAGTGTAACAATCTTAGCAACTGTTGTGCAAGGGTGTCACTGCTTGAGTAGTATACCCAGTCAATGTTTGTGTATTTGAAGTCACACAATATAATGGTGTTTGGTGAGACCTTCACATTCCCCAGTGTTCCCAGGAATAATGACTGTTGTGCCCATGTTTGGGAGTGTGGTCTGTAACAGTCTACAAACTGAAATGCAGTTTTGCCCACTCTCAGTTGCACATGTACATTCCCCAATGCTTTGTGTACTGCTACCAACCTGGAGGTGTGTGTATGAATGATGTATATGGATTCCCCCCCTATTGTTGTTGTCCGGTCTGAGTCTTGTGTCTAAAAACCATGGTATGACGTAAAACCTGTTAGTGCTGCTATGCTTTTGTGAGCCTGAACCAGGTGTTTGTTACTGCACATATATCGACAGATTCCATACTGATGTGAGTCCTGAGTGCATGCATTCTGAGGGTTAGACATCAGTTGTTGAGCACCATCACTCTCCGTTTCCTGTACCCTGTAACGTCTATGGCTGTGGTTATGTCTTCTGACCCTCACTTCAAACAGCCACTATGTGTGTGTCAAGAGCCTAAGGCAGTCTGTGAAAGCCTAGGGGTGACAGGTGCATGGCGTCCATAGCGAATGTACATGGCATGTTGAGCATGTAATCCCAGGCTGACAGACACTGGATCCCCTGTGAATGACAACAATATGTTAGGCAACTGTTAAAAGTGATCATGTCATCTGTATACTGTGACATAGTACTTGGTGAGGGTAAGATGCTACACAAGGTCAGGGTCATACTGTCCTGGGCTACATGATCAGAGAGCCCCTCTATGTCTCTTGTCATGTAGTCCAGGGAGGAACGTCTGAGGGTTACACACCAGAATGGTCAATGATGGAGCCATATTTGTACTTGCAGTGGACTGACAACAGTGCATGTGTCATGTGGCATATCCTGGCACCCGACACACAGCACAAAGTGACCTTCACCTTGTTCAGCCTGGTGAGTGGGATGTCAGTGTGACGGACAATTACACTCACCTAATACAAGTGTATGAGGTGTGTTGTGTAGGCCTAAGGGCAGTGACTGTGTGGCACAATGACTTTGTGAACTATGTGATATGTGTGTATGGTTGTGTGTTAGCAGTTGTTTGTGTGTCTGCTTTGGATGTCTCAGCTGCTTAGGCAGAGTATATTTAGATGCTCCAAGTATGTCATTGTGTGTCAATGTATATGGTTTGCTGTTGTCATAGGTGCATGTGTGACTGTATTTGTGGTGTGTGTGGTTACCTTCACCACCCGATAGACTGTGCCAGTCATGGCTTGGGAGAGCTCAGCCTCCTGTCTGTCTATACAGTTGCACCTCTCACAGATATCTGAGTTTGTTGGTAGGAGGACAGTGTTACCTGTGTACATAAGGCAGTTGTAACAATGCGTCAGAATTCCAATATGCACCAGCTGGACTGGAGAGTACACACAAAACCGACCTTTGGACATGCCAGGATATGATGATGACATACACTGTCGACTGATCACAAAGGATCAGTAGTGTGTCAAGTGTGTAAAAGAGTATAACAGGGTTTTAGTGTTCAGGTTTGTTGTTGCTGTGGAAAGATAATCTGCAAAGGAGTACAGACAGAAACATTACACCTCCTTCAGCTATGTCAGAAATATCGATGTACAGTCATATATGTCCTGAGTCAGGGTCAACTGTACCTGACTGACAATGTCAACATCCTGTCAGACAGGCCCATACATACATACCCACCTCCCAGTGACAAAAGGCCCTAACATCATACCAGGAGATATCACATGTAGAATGTGTAAACTGGTCCTCCCAATGCCAAATGAATCCCATCACGTGGATAACATTGTTTCCCCATATGTGTCATAAGTGAACGACAGGACAAACAGACACTGCATCCGAACAGTCTGTTGAGCCTCACACTCTCTACAGGATCTTACACCATTGAATGTGTTACAGCAACATGTGGCACACCCCACAAGTGTTGGTGCACAACACACCATGGGAACTATATTCCTATAAGCCTACAAAGTCCAAAATGCTAGTCCATGGAGTCCATCATGATTGCAGTCAGGAACAGAGATATTGTAAACCGACAAACACACAACCCAAACGTCTGTGGTATGTTAATGAGCACATCATGTTCCCCAAACCTGCTAGATATCTTGCAAGGCAGCCACCCAGGACATACATCACTGACAGGAGCAACACAGGTCCCACATAGACTTTGAATAGCCCTTTACCAACATCACAGACACATGTGGTATCCACAAAACCTACAATCCGTGCATGAATATGTATTGTCATATGAAGGAATGGTAATATGTCCACAGATAGATCACACCAGGTATGAATTGTGTATTCCTGTTCAAGATGTTCACACCTGCTGACCCACAAGGTTCATTCCT
Source organism: Protopterus annectens (assembly GCF_019279795.1). Classification (NCBI taxonomy): domain Eukaryota; kingdom Metazoa; phylum Chordata; order Ceratodontiformes; family Protopteridae; genus Protopterus; species Protopterus annectens. Next base: position 464,471,934 of record NC_056736.1, read on the forward strand.
GGGATTGCATAACACTAAGTGCACACACATTACCATGTCCAGTCTGATGATGTCAGCAACCTACAAATATAGCATGTGAATAGAAACCACACAGTAAAGCATATAGCGTGTCATGTTAATGTGTATCTCACTAGTATCATAACATAGCTAGGTAGGTGTTTGAATCCTGCAATTGCTGAGTGTGTGTGTGAGATTGGCTTTGAGAGGAGTGGCCTTTTTGGAGACTGTGAAAACACATTAGGAGTGATGAATACCTCTTTGCCAAGTGTGATGATGTCAGCATCCTACAAATAGAGCTTTGGAAATGAATACTACTAGTAAAACAAATAGCATGTCGTGTTAATGCGTATCTCACTAGTGTCATAATATAGTCAGGTAGGGGTTTGAGTCCTGCAAACACCAAGTGTGTGTATGATTTCCTTTGAGAGGAGTAGCCTTTTTGGAGACTGTGAAAACACATTTTAAAAGAGGTACATCCCTCTTTGGAAATTCTGATGATGTCAGCATCCTACAAATATTCAAGGAGAACAGAAACCACCCAGTAATGCATATAGCGTGCTGTGTTAATGCATATCTCCCTAGTATCATAACATAGTTAGGTAGGGGTTTGAATCCTGCAAATGCTGAATGTGTATGTATGAGACTGCCTTTGAGAGGAGTGGCCTTTTTGGAGACTGTGGAAATACATTAGGAGTGGTGAATACCTGTTTGCCAAGTGTGATGATGTCAGCATCCTACAAATAGAGCTTTGGAAACTAATGCTCCCAGTAAAGCAAATAGCACATCTTGTTAATGCGTGTTTCACTAGTGTCATAACCTAGTTAGGTAGGGGTTTGAGTCCTGCAAATGCTGAGTGTGTGTGTGTGCCACAGGTGGTCAATGCAGTGTGGGTTTTGCTTTTACTACGGTATGACATATGTTTCAAACAGTATGTGCATTGCACACATCGGGTATCTGCATGTCAAATAGATTTGTGTACATGTGACCTCAATCAGTACATAGGTGTGAAGCCTGCATACTACATGAATACATTTGTAACCTTCGACAGATTGTGCCGCTGCTTCTCAGATCATAGGTCACATATGTATGTATGCGTCAAGACCGGCCAATGTAGTGATCCGTGGCCAAGGACATCCCTGCCACACACACCCATGACACGTACTATAGAGTACTGTGAGTGAGGGTAATTGCTGGGGTATATGTCAGACATGTTCATACACAACAACGACTGGCAATAATGGACAGTCATGATAGGTGTGCACCAGCCCTGTGGATATGCATGCAGGCCCCTAATGTGTTATGTGAAACACCGAGGGACCCCACAATACCTATGGATATGTGGATACCAAGGGACAGATGACATAACATGTGTCTGTCTGTACACATTGGTACCCAACATACATGTTCAGGGCTACCACCTATGTGGTACTGTCGGGATAGTATGTATAGTAAATGTGGATGACTATGCCATAGACGGCATACTGCTATACAGCATGTATTGGACAACAGGTATCTGTCTGTATGATACCCTTGTGTAGGATATGCATCCCATCCGGAGAATGCAGTGTAGGCCAATGCATGCATTTCCAGATGTGGATGGACATATCCCTAGTATGTTTGCATGTACCGAAGAGGGCTTTATGCCACACAGGTGTGGTCCCAGGAACGTGTGGCGGTCAATACCACTGGTTACTGTTATAGTATAGTACTGGAAGGATCCAACTGTTACTGAGTTCCCTACAACTGTGAGTCATTTGTCAGGACATCATCTAATGATTGGTTATAGTCATGCTGTTGAGGTGGTGTATACTGCCAGACTGCAGATCATTGACAGATATCAATGGTATCACCCACAGCATAGTGCCAACCCATGTCATACACACATGTGTACCCATGTTAGTACATATCTGTAGTAGAATGCATACTGGCCATCGAAAGATACCATGAGATGTTAACAATGTGTAGAACAGGGTATGTCGCACATCCCACGTGTCCACTATGCACGTACATGCAGACAGTGCACACACCATGTTCACAGATGTACACCTGCTAATTTGTAATGCACACATCACACACGTACTGTCCACTCACTAACACATGCTGGCAACACTGTACACTTCAGCCAAGTGGCACATGGGTGGACAATACATACTCAGACCTAACACTGGTGTAAACAATGCTACAATGACTATCAGAGCTGTGATGCATAATGCCTGCTCAGATATACCTACAAGGATATCAGTACACCTTCCTGTTGGCAACTTGCTACTATTGCTACACTGCTATAATGTCACCCTGTGCATCAGAACCATGTTAGCCTATTCCTGCATCAATGTGACAGATGACAGGAGGTGGCACAGGTGTCATCATATGCACAGGGTGTGTTGTAGGTTTGCCAGAGCCCGACATTGACCCATCCAATCGGCATGTCTGTGTGTGTGTGTGTGTGTGTGTGTGTGTGTGTGTGTGTGTGTGTGTGTGTGTGTGTGTGTGTGTGTGTGTGTGTGTGTGTGTGAGGGACAACAGTACTGCATGGGCCAATGTTGATGTAATGTGTGTGTGTATGTGTGAGCCCTAGTTGTATGGTAAATGTGTGTGTGTCTGCATGCACACAACTCCACCATGTGGCTGCCATATACGGGCGGTTGTGGGACAGCCACAGACTGTACCTGCTAGGCCATACAGATCACTGTCTCTGGCCATGGACACCGTACCTGTGCCTAGCAGGGGTGCTACGGGCAGTATCGGGTACCAACCCTGACTGGGTGCTATCATCAGAGGCAGAGGTATGATGACTGGACCCATGTCCCTGCTGGGACTGGCCAGTGCCACGTGCATGTGGTCTAGTAGGATGGTCAATGGACAGGCCAGCCCCAGCATTGCTGGGGCTGGTACTGCCACTACGGGAGTGGCTGTGATCCGTGGTCCATCCGCGATGACTGCCAGCTGATGCTGTTGCTGGCATGCATCCGCGTCGGCTTCTCATCCTTCCCGCATGGTCCTGGCTCATGGCTAACACATTGTGGAGGAGATCTAATGTCTCCCTCCAATGGCTATCAATGACCTCGGTGTAATTCCGGATGGCACCGCAAGGTCACGGATGCTGTCATTGATAGCGGTGTAATGGGCCCTCTGCACCCTTAGTCCCTGTCGGGTGTACCTTTTCATACGTGCCTGTGCCTGCATTACAGCCCGGAACATACTGGAGGTTGTAATACCTCCGGGGGCACATCTGCCAGGGGCAATATGACCAGTGGTGCTCCCCGGAGAACCCCTGGACATCCGCCTATGTGGTACCATTCCGGTAATCTGGCTATGGCTGCTGTGAGGGGATGCACGTGCCATAGGTACCACACTCTCCTGGTCAATGCCAACTGTATGCTGTCCCTCAGCTATGGCCATTGGTGACGAGGGATGTATTGGCAGTATGAGTGTGCACATAGATGGGGTTGACCGCTGTGTACTGTCGATTGGTGGACCAACGACAGACCCTGTCAGACCTTCCTGTGCCACAATACATGTCTCATCATCTCCACTATTAGTGGCGGTGACATCAGGTTCCCTGCTGCATTCAGCCACGCCTAACTCAGCACCTGTGGAAGGAAGACAGGAAACGCACTTTACAATCTGTACATGATGTTAGCACACATGCACACATGAACACATGAACACATGCACACATGCACACATGAACACATGCACACATGCACACATGAACACATGCACACATGCACACATGAACACATGCACACATGCACACATGAACACATGCACACATGAACACATGAACACATGCACACATGAACACATGCACACATGCACATGAACACATGAACACATGCACACATGCACACATGAACACATGAACACATGTACAGATGTACACACTAACACTTGCACACATGCACAGAAATACACTGCACACACACACACACACACACACACACACACACACACACACACCAGCAATCCAACACATACACAATAGTGGGTGATGGTGGGTGACAGTATCACAAGGCAAACAGTCACCACACACGTGTCAGCAGGCAGACCATGTGTTGCTCAACACCATGCAGTGCAAGTGTAGACAGCCCTATCTAATGACATTATACATGGCTTTGATGCATGTGTGTAGTTGTTCAGTGATTGGCTACACCCTGGAACACAATGTGTACATGGACACAACATTGCTGTGCAAGTATTATCTGCTCTGCAATGTCATGTGCACCATCACTCAATGGTATACATACCATGGCTGCATGTGTTATCTGTGTGACACATAGATTGCCATGTCTGATGACAGTGTCTGTGTCCATATCACATAATAGTGGGCACAGGTGTAGCAAATGCATGCAATGTACAGACATGGGATGAGTGGTGCATGTAGATGTGAAGGAATCCCAATGCATGACATGGACATTGCACAGTGGTTATGGTGCGTGTGGGACATATTGCAGATATGTTGTTGCCAGCCATGACATGGCATGCTACATGACTGCAACATTAAACACCACACATACCCAATGTGTGTCATGTGACCTATACACCCAATAGCATTCCAGGACATATATGTGACTCTTTGTACAGATGGCGACTGTTGTGCAAAATGTGTATACTAGCATATGTAAGCACACACACAACATGCTATGCATGGTGTGTATAGGTGCATATGTTTGCACACACAGAACAATGAGGTGCACAGCAAAGACTGCTATGTGTAGTACTGTGGTCACTGTAACTGGATGGGGTGTAGTACCATGTGCCATCATCATCATCATGCATCTTGTGGTCACTCACGGCTACTACTGTGTGACAGACCACCGCCTAGCATGCTGTACCTGAACTGCAGTGCCGTGGATACATTCACTATTACACAGCCACTTTGTACATGGGTGTATGAGGTGCCCAGTAGGGAGCATTGCCTAACATGACTGTGTTATGTGTTGAAGAGTGTTGCACAGCCCCATGATAGGCCTCTACCCCTGAGGTACATCATGTGTGTGTGGATGACATGTGGGATACTGACGTGTGACCTTACAGTGGGTGTGTGGTTATGCCATATGTAGCATGACTTTGTGTACTGCATGTGATAAATGTCTTATGTTGTGTACAGGTGTTGCAACTATGCCTATCCAATGTGCAGTACGGGGTTGCCACAACTGTGTGTCATGCTCTGTGTATTGCATGTCATTGAGGCAGCTACTGACATTACTGAGCTGTGCAACGTCTCACAGCAAACATGCATGGCATGCATTATGTAGGTGTGTTACGTGTACATGGCCTACACCTCACCTATGACATGCATATTTCATTACCAACATTGCAGGTATAACACACTCACCAGCATGGATCGGCTGCCCTGCCGTCACACCAGAGGGACCTACGAGAATATGAGAGGGTTCATCAGTGGCCACAACTGTGGCATTGCTACAGTGGGTATGCTAAACTGCAGTACAACAACAGTCAACAGTCACAGGTGTAGGGATATTATACAAACTATCCGTATTGCACAACAGTAGGCAGCGGAACTGCTAAACACACAGTACACATCTCACGTACACATAATCTAACAATACAGTTAACTGTAGTCTACAGATAGGGCATGTTACCTGCTTGCTCCAGGTGGATGTGCTGGGTGGCTCCGGCCTCCATTACAACACATGTCAGAGGTTGCTGTAGCTGTTGTCCAGGAGCCACCATGCTTAGGAGCAGCTCCTCCGCTCTGGTGAGGGGGATGAATGGCCACCCCACCACCTGTGGCAAGCTGCTGTCTTTGGATATCAGACGCACGCTGCTGGACTTGTCTAATTAAATCACTGCAGTGATGGCGTACCTGCTCATATGTCCAGTTATGCATGCCTATGTCATTTACCTGACTAACAAGTTCCTGCCACAGTGCAGTCCGCTCCTGCTGGTGCTGGCTGCTTCTGGAGAAGAGCATAGTGTACTGCTGCAAAAGGCTGTTGAGTATCACCTCTTCCTCATCTGTTGTGTAAGCTGGGTTGTGTTGGTGGGCCATCTGGCTGAAAAAGATATGAACAATATATGTGAGAGTGTCCTGTGGCACACTTTACACCTTTACCCACAGATATCACTTTACTGACATATATACCATCCTATTGTCTGTCAGTGGTTACACACGTTCAATAACACTTATTGGTTCTCAGGCCACAACTAACTAACACTGCCTGGCAGACTCTATATATCACACCACTATACAACAGTACCCGACACACTGTTTGTGACACATTGCACAACCTCAAGACAGGGGTGTATATCACACCAATGCACGAACAGAGATGTCATCCATTGCAATGGATGTAAAGTACAGGTACAGTAGTACCAATCAAACACCCTAGTCATTGATGCCATAGCCCTGCCTAACAGATGTGTCCAGTTGTTACTATAGGTGGCATACTGCTGTAACAGACTATATATGTTGCTGGATACACACGTTAACCCTGTAACACACATATGATTGCAGCCATTGTACAGGCATAATCACACACACATCAGGCAAACATACAATGCACCACTGTATGCCAACACAGATGAGCATTACCTGTGTACCATACGGTGCTGTGTGCCACTACTTACACACCCTTATGCCTGCAGTCTGTCCTCTGTGCAGACTACAGGAAACACACATGACAGTGTTTCCAAGCAATGTGAACACACCATACTGTGCTGTTTAGCCCTACAGCTTCAGGTAGTACTACAGTTCATATTGGTGATGGATTCACCAGCAGTACCACTCACTAAGCATACATGTATTGCTTTAGCCTACAATGAGACACCACATTCGTCAATGGAGAACTACGTCACATCATATGCCATACTACTATGTCTGCCTAACAGTACATTACACATCAGTTGCTGTCCTCACAGCTAGGATAGGCACTACCATGTCAGATACAACATCACACTAAGCTATCACACATTTACAGACCTTGCACACATTCAGCGTTACACTTATTCAACCTCACATAGCAGCTATTGCATTAAGTACATGTGTGAGTGCATAGTGTCATAGGTAGGTAATATGCTATTGGCCCTAGGGCCTACGGCAGCCTAGCCATATGCTACCCTGGCCTTTGACACACATGTACTTTGATTTCACTTGCCCCTGCCAACCTGAACCACAGAGGTGTTTCCTGGGGTGTATTAACAATCTCCCACACAATCATCAGGGGTATTTATAAGAACTGCTAAGGATGAGCCTTGTTTGCTATTGCTATGTGGTCTATTCCAGTGTATGGCATATGTCTGAGATGGGAACCTATCCCTCCAGCATGTGCTGTTTAGTGAGCTGACAAGGTTTAGGGCCCTAGAGCGTGTATCCCCGAGGGATTGTGATATGTTGCCATGGTGGTTGTCACCCAGCTATGGGTGTGACATACCTCTGTATGTCCAGCAGAGGTCACCTCTGTGTGGCCAGTATGCAATACAGTGTAGTTGTGGTTTTGTGAGTCAGTCTGCATAGGACATCTGTTTGAGGACAGTATTACCCTTTGGGAGGTCTGTCTGTGGCCTGTTCACCTGGTGTAGTTGTCATGTGAAGTACATACCACACAGGGCATTGTGATGAGTAGAGGGGAACTCTACCCTATACTTCCATAGATGACACACCTGTTGTCATGACACATACCACACAGACAGATTACAGGTGTAGTGTGGCACTGTCTTCATCAAAGTGGAGGCTACTGTCCACCTGTGTCCCATGTTCCCTTATCACACCTTCACTGTTAGGTAGATCTCTGCCTATGTGGTAGTTAATGGGTACACTGTTTTGGGAAGGTGGAATGGCACTGCAGTATCAACACTTGTCTACAGTCCATGCCTTGTTCACCACACACCTGTTGCGGTACATATGACCCCGTGTCTCTCTGTCTCTCTCTCACTCTATATGTATATATATATATATATATATATATATATATATATATATATATATATATATATATATATATATATATATGCATATCTATACACATACATGTACACATCCATTGCTGTACACATGGATGTACATATAGGCACATGTACAGTCCACCTTTCATGGTGGGGATATCACTTATGCGACAGTTGTGGGATGTACAGGTATGTGATTACATTGCACAGTGTTGTGCAGAATGCATGTGGGTGTCCTCAGCCCTTGTAGCATTAGCAGGCCTCACTGTCTGTAACACATCAGATCTGACAAATCTGTCCCACAGCATTTAACCACCACATGACATATATCAACACTACCATAGCTGGCCTTAGGCATAGGCCTACTGGGCGGCCACCTAGGGCGCTGCTCTAGCAGGGGTGCTTTTCCACTATTTATGTGGACACAAGGATGGGGCACCAGGAAGTGTGGTAGGGGGCACCGTGGGGCCCTTTTGCCTAGGGCACCAGTTGACCTAAGGCCACTCCTGCGCACTGCATGCTGTCTTCTAGGCCACACACTATGACCTACATGGATATATGCACATATCAGCCTTCACTGACAGATAGCTGTCCACCCTTCACTAACAGTTGCAGAATGTCCCTTGCCCTATGCACATGTGCAGATACAGATAGATACATACTGCTGCCACACATGGATGATTTGCAGTGTGTAGAGTACTCTTCAGGAACATCTACAACATGCCAACACATACATTTGAGTTACATACCTTACCTTTGTATTTCCCTGCTCCGTGTGTTACGGTTTTGTAGTTCTTTTTTTTTATTGGTGGTTTGTTTTGGGTTTTTGCCCTCTATTTAACCTTCGGTGTCTGTTTCTCACTCTGTTCTGTCTCTGTCTCAGTCTGTGTCCATGTCTCTCTCTCTCTCTCTCACTCTCTATCTCACAACACCTGCAATGATATAATTGCATGTGTGGACTGCAGGTACAGCCTGCTTTTCTAGGTATCTGCACTTGTGCATGTGACAGCCTCTGCACCAATTGCTGCCCACCATTCAGTAATTGCATGCAGCCTGCTGTTTGGTGATTGCATTACTCACTGTGATTGCAGCCCACTGCTATAAAATGCTAGGTTAGGTAGGCATAGCCCTTTCAGATTTCAAAGGTGGGGCCCATTCTTGTTTGCTCTGGACACCGTTGTGTCAGTCTGAAGGTTGGTATATGTCTCTTATCTGATGCTAGGGTTGTAGCCAGTTATATGCATGTTGTACTCATACCTGCATGTTGCTGCTTCCAGTACACACATCTCAGTGTAGACATGTACGCACCCCTCCAAATGCTAACACAGGATACATGGGAGTATGTACTTTTTCTCACTTACACAATTAACTGCCATACAAATGTGGTTATTGCACTGTATTCCTGTGGCCAGTATTTATCCTGGTCTGATACTGTGTGGTGTTTGTAAGGTGCTACTGTAACATTATTCCCTGCTAGGATGGCTGGTTCTCCTTTCACAGTCATGTCATGCAATTCCACAACCACTGCTGGTAAAGACCCACAGAAAAGGGTTTGTGTTATACCATTCCTAATTTCCATTTACATTCCCTCATTGTAATGCATGATATATTTATTTCAGAACCAAGTTATTTGTATATCTGCTGTGGCTTAGTGGTAATTCATGCAGTCTATTGTGTCAATGGTCTGGGGTTTGAGACTGGCAGAGGTTTTTTATTTTGCTGTTCAGCAGAACAAGGGCCCTGCCATAGAGTGTCTAAGGCACTTTTAAGCAGTAGTAAGTGGGTTTGCGTGGGTTTGAGTGACGCTTAGCTAAGCGCACACATGCGCACACTCGCTTAATCCCACTTACTACTGCTTAAAAGTGCTTACTCCCGCTAACCCCCACGCTAATTTCTTTGAAAGAAAAGAAAATGGGGAGATAGGAAAGTGGTGAAAAAGGGGGCACAGAGAGGGAAAGACAGTAGGAAAACAAGCTCGGGATGTGCAGGACAGGTGTAGGGAAGGTCCATAGCTGCCCATTTCTTTACCAGCAACAGCTGTGCATATGTTGAAAATTTGGAGTGAAATTTGAAACCTTCCACCCCTGAGAGAGGGGTGAGGACAACATAGTTTGTTGTACTGCCAATTAGAATTATCAGTGTACATGTCCAATGGACATGTGTGCGAAATGGGAAGCTATGTATGGGGCGTAATTTTTTTTCGGGTACAGATTGCCCTTTTTTTTTTTTTTTTTCAGGGGAGAGTGGAAAGTGAGGTAGAGGAAGTAGGTATATTTGGGGAGGTAGGTTGGGTAGGTAAACAGACAAGACAAACAAGATGCATACAGGGGCAGAGTATGACACATGGGGTGGGTGAACACAATTGACGGGGACGGATGTTTGGAAATCGCAAGCCCATGAGCCCACAGATGGTAACAGTGGGACTGAAATCCCCACCCATGGGCCGTCACCACTGGACCTTCACAGACCCAAGGGTTGCTGTACTGGGTGCTGTGTAGCAGGGGCAAGCTCACCCATGAGTCGTGCCACTCTCGACTTGAGTTGGCGTAGGGCATCAGCGACTAAACGCTGGATCTCCCTATGCACCACAACCCGGACCCTTTGGAGGGTGACAGGAGGCCCTTCTCCACCCACGCTTGCAGGGGGGGATGAGCCCCATCCCCTGCAGCGCTTCCACCCGAAGGTGGCACAGGACCTACGGAGGAGGGTGGCCCAGGCTGGGCACCAGACCTGCTGGTGCCAGGTGCAAATGCCAGCTGAGGTGGGATAGGTGGGTCCGCTGGGACCAGCCTTTCCATACGTTCTGTGATTAGGTGTGTTTAATTACAACATAGACAACAGCATTCCAAGTTAGTTGTAACAGCATGCAGTAATATTCCCATTAACCCAACACACCAGGGTTACAACAGTTGAACAGCAAGCATAACACATGCATGTATTGAACAACAGTGGACATTCCAACAGCATGCAGGGATGATTGGTGGCAACAGGCCACCAAGATTGTGGTGTTTTAACAGGGGACATGCATCAAAGTAAGTGCAGATTTTATATAACAATAGGACATATGTCCCAACAAATGTTATGAGATTAGACATACCCATTGAGGTGTGGAATTGCATTGTTTATGCACATGGAGTAGGGTGTAAAAAGAAACCTCCATTAACATCTTATTAGTACTTTAACTGTACACTACATTCCTATTGACTGCAGGTGTATATCCCTACATGTATTCTTACACTAGGCAACATGCATTTGATTGCGTTATGGGTTTTGCTACTTCATGATATACCTGGCCTATATCTGACATGGTAACTGTCCAGGATGCAGATGTTACTGCTACATACTTGTATTAAATTGACTTGTTTATGTATCTGCACATCTGGATGTGTTCACATGGCTTTTTCACTTGTTTTCTACACAACCCTACTTTTCAGGTAACACACTAACATTTCTGGGGAACACCTTGACAAGCTACTAGTGTGCAAGATTTACCTATGCATGTCAGCCATTTCACAACTGTTTAGGACTGTTGCATACTTCACAGCTACTGGCACTTCCTTCATCCACTTTATATGGGACTGCACTACTGGGGGTTGTCAGCACTTACTACAACAGAGTAACATTTCTTCACTGCAAGGGTACAACAACATTTCTGAGTAACTGGCACATACACACTGCAAGTATTATACCTTTCTTATTTACATTAAAACTCTTTTCTACAGGCTCTCTCCTGTATTTGACATTACACTGCATACAGTAGACCTATTCAGGAAATGTTATACCTTTATTGATAGGTTACAAGACTGTTTTACAGGCTCACTCACTTTTTTCTATGACAGTGCATGCAGAGATAGTATTCCAGACATGTTTTTGCTTTATTCATGGGTTACTACACTCTATTCCTGCCTATCTGACTTATGATATGTAACAGTACATGCAGATGATTTATTCAGGGAATGAATGTTTTATACTTCACAGCTACTGCCACTTCCTTCATCCACTTCCTATGGGACTGCACAACTGTGGGTTGACAGCACCTAATACAACAGTACTATTTATTATTGCAAGGGTACAACAACATTTCAAAGTAAGTGACACAGACACACTCCAAGTTTTATACCTTTATTAATTACATTGAACACTCTTTTCTACAGGCTCTCTCCTTTACTTGTTATTACAGTGCATAAGGAAGACATATTCAGGACATATTATACCTTTCTTGATAGGTTACAACACTCTTTTTCAGGCCTGCTCACTTATATGTTATGACAGTACATGCAGGGATAGTATTCCAGAATTATTTTAGCTTGATTGGTGGGTTAGTACACTCAATTTCTGGCTCACTGACGTTTGTTATATAACAGTACATGCAGAGGATTTAATCAGGACATTTTATTGCTGTATTATTGGGCTTAAACACTTTTCTCATGCTCACTCACATATATCATGTAACAATACATGCAGAATATTTACTAACCTGCCTGGTGGCGCAGCCTTAGCAGCCTATCTGCATAGGCTTGCTGATTCATAGCACGAGCACCTGCAGCTGTGGAGTAAATAAAGGGATATTGAGACATACCTATCCATTATTTAGACTATATTAGCTTATCTTACATACTGCATTCCATGGCTACCTACTTAGTAGTGGGGCATCCCGCATTTGACGGGCCTCCTGGATCCACTGGTTCAGAAGGTCCTGCTTCTGCCTCTTCAGGTCTGCATGGTGGTGACGGACCTGCTCACCAGTCCGAGGGATGCCTGTGGCACTGGTGAGTTCATGAGCCAACCGGTTCCAAGCCTCCGCCTTATACTCCATTCCTTGGAACTGGCCCTGCAGGAGTCGAGTCTCATGCCGATGGACTAGGAGCCAAACCATATATCTTGACTCCTCGATGCCCCAGCGTTGCGCTCGAAAGCGTGTACCCTCTCCAGCACCAGACATTCTAACTGCAGATGGGAGCTACAATCAGTTATGGTGAGTATTCACGCCTATGCGGCTTAAATATGCCGCATTTCCCGCACTTTTCTGTGATTGGCCATTTTTGAATATTCTCGGCTGACTGCAGACATGCTTAGCAATGGTTAATCAAACATTTATTACTATATATATATGTTAACAGTGGATGTTTATCCTAAGCTGTCGTGGCTTAGTGGTTCAGTACTTTGATTATGGTGCACAGTGTCCTGGGTTCAAACCTTATCATTGCATTTTATTTTACTACTGTCCAGACAAGTTAGGGGGCATGGCTGTGTTTAAGCAACTTTGCTCTACGTTGCTCCACGTTGCCCGACGGTGCGCTGGTTGGCGCGTACCTCCACGCAAACCGATTGCGCTGGGTAAAGCGCTATTTAGCTTTGGGCAACTATTTTGCGCTGGGTAAAGTGTGATTTACCTATGGGCAACTACATTGCACTGGGTAAATTGAGAGTTAGCTAGGGGCAACTATATTGCACTGGGTGAAGCGCTGCTTAACTGTGGGCAATTTTATATTGGGATCCTTTAAAATATTTATTTTGTTCACTGATACATTGGCCATTTCACTGTGTTTTAGTTATGTTTAAACATATATGTTAGGTATTATTCCATATACTGATTTAAATAATAAATACAAATGGGAGTGGTGGGACTCGAACTGTGAATGCCTCTTCTTTGTGCGAACGCTCTACCATTACGCTATTGTTATTTGGTGTGATTTGCATAAACATTCTTTCTTATGCTCTTCCATGTGAGAATTGCTAACTGTAGCTAAGCAATGGGCACACGTGCGCAAATACGGGCAGCTATTTTGGGTATTTAAAAAAAAAATGATGGTTATATGTTTTAGATGTGTGATGGGGGTTTACAATATCAGACAGTGAGGTATTGGGTGCAGGGACATTTGAGCGGACTTGCTCTTGTTTATTTCCTTTTATTTTAAACACTTGCAGGGGCGTGGAAATTTAGACTGCTCGGCAGTCAGACACGCACCCTGCTTTCTTACACGGTCTGTGTAGGACTTACGGTTGGGTCAGCGTGCCCTCATGCATATTCATGGCACGCTGACATCATAACATTCAACTGCAGCCTCCGAGTAAGACTTATTAAGTCTTACATGGAGGATTCGTGAATCCGGGGGCATACCTTTTACCTGTCCCTGATTTTCAGGGACACTACTTATTTTGACTCATATTTAAACTCTTCCTCCTTTAATCCTCCTAAAACTAGTGATTTTGAGGAAAAGGTGGTGCATTGCACTTAATAAACAATGACAATAAACAAAATTAATGACTTTTTTACTTCAGAAAATGTGTATTAATTCACATTCTCATATTCTGTCAATGTCTCATATTAATAGTACTAATACTTTAAAAGTGCATTAATCATGCCATTCCAAATAGAACCAAGACTCTCCTCCAAAATAAGGAAGCCAATCTGGTGGTCCTCTGCCATAAACAAACTATACAAGAGAAGGAAGAAACGGTTGCAGAAAAGAGGAAAATCTCAGGATGCAAAAAACTCCCATACCAGCCTCAATAAGAAACTGAGATCCCTCATAAAATCCTCCAAAGCTAGTTACAAAAATAAAATTCCCAAAGATTCCAAGGACAACCACTAGGCATTCTATAGTTATTTCAAGAATCTAAATGGCAATGCTCAGATCTGCTCTGAGCTACAACAGAATTGCATTAAATATACTGATCCCAAGGATATTGTCAGTATCCTGGCAGATCAATTCAGTGCCAACTTCACCCTCCCCACCCCCTAAAGGGCCCATCTTAATACCAAAAGATTGCCAAATTCTGGTAATCATGGCCAGACAGGTAAAAAACGCACTCTCCAAAGCTAGGAATACAGCATTCATGGGACCAGACAGCATCCTGGTCTGTGTACTACATGAACTACAAAATTAAGTGGCACTTCACCTAAGTGTCATGTTTAATCATAGCTTCACCTCAGGTATATATATACTGATACCAGCATTGCACAATCTCCAGGAAAAGGGAATATTCCCCTACCCAGGGATCGTCGATCTTGCACACTTGTTGACTATCCATATAATTAACCGAATGTGGGTAATTAAACAGATGTCAACCAAACCAACAGAACCCATTGCAGAGAACTAAAGCTCTGAGCTGCTTATGATATGCTTCTTAAGCCTAAGGTATGAGGTTTGATTCCTTCCTCTTCAATTTCCCTGCTCTGTGACTCTGAGCAAGATGCTTAACCAGTTATTGCTGCTGTGTCACCCCAGAAAAGGGGTAATTGTGTCCAGTGAAATTACACTGTTAACAAATAGCTAAAAAAGTAAAAATGGTATGATAGTGTCATCATAATCTGGCAGTTAGCACAAAGCATTAAGGTTATCAGCTGTTACAGGGTTTGATTCCTTTAGTCTTCATTTGCCTACTGTATGGCCTTAACTAGACAGTGCTTTGGGGCATTTGAAAATTTTGTCTAGGCTTCTGTACTGCATGCCTTTTAATTACTTATGAAGGATTTTGTAACTTTGACCTACTTACAGAAGGTATGTTTTTGAATGCTGCAATTAAATTACAAAGCAGATATTTATAATAATCACTTTAATTTCTGAATGTATGAAAGGTTTACTTCACTGCAATAAATACATACTGGTATGATTTTGTATTTGTGTGTGTTAGCAATATATTTCAGTCAGCTGTCTACACTGCATTTGTTTGAGATACACAAATTAACCTTAGCATATAAACTAGAGATGAAGTGATAACATTCAAGGTTAGTAATATGTTTAAAAGGCTTTGTAAAGCAAAAACCTGTGAGAAGTAATTTCCCCGTCAGAAACTAAACTCCAGTTTTTTGTAGTTTGCATTTCAACACATAAACATTCCTTTGAGAAGAGAGAATGCGGCTAGTCTAGTTTCAGTTCAGCAACTGAAATGTTGCCTTTCATCTGATATATATCTGCACACGTAAACCTAGCAGGTCAAGCTTGGAAGCTTCATATAATAGTAACATTGTGCAAATGTTTTCACAGCTGATGTTTATATTCATTTATTGTTTTCCATATTTTACTTTATTTCAGTTGTGATACATTGTATAACAGAATTTTATCTTAGAGCTGCTATAAAAAGGTATAAGTAAAATATATGACTAGTGAGTGAACTGTTGGCACATATGATATCAGCTACAGCATAATAATTCTTTAAATGGCTCAGGCAATAAATTCTAAGATGTTATCAATCTGACATAATACTTATACAGACTGATTTGTACTAGGGCTTGATAATAAATAGGTAGTGTAGATCACCACTACAAATGGTGCAAGCAGCAATGCCTGACATGGTGGGTGTTATTGGGGTAATAATGCCCGTTCAAGGTTGTTATGAAGCAGGGCCTCTACACCCCCTCAAAGGTAGTCATTTCCCAAATAACACCTAACTTGGAGAGCATTATTGAGCTTAGACAATGGGCCATCTGCTAAATTGTTTCAAATTTGCTTTTGTATTAATATATATTAACTAAAGATTGACATTAGCAGAACATCAGTGCCTTAAAATTACATCAGTGTTTATTTATTTAGTTATTGATATTTGCTAACTGGAACGATGGGGTTAGAATATGACCTTTATCAGCTATTACTCACACCATAAGGCAACTCAAACCATATGACAGTTGCATACATATAAAGAAAAGCTTTGAAATGAATAAAATAGACTAGACAGAGAATGCGTATACTTACAACTGCAGGTAAAACATAGTAACATAATAATATAAATGATAATAGATAGAACATAGTAATAGGGAATCTAAATGCAGTAAAATAAACATACTTAACAACATCAAGGCTGTTGATAGCAATGGCACTGTAACTAAATGTAAGTTAGCTTATTGAATGAAATGCAGCTGTTGTGAGAAACATATTCCAGCCAGCACCATACCTCTCAACTTCTTAAATCAAGAAATCTGGACAAAGTCATCAATAATGGGGGGAGGGGGGCAAAGGCCCAAAAATAGGGACACTTTAAATATTGCTCTTGGAAAGTTAGAAAATTGATAGAATAATGGGTTTTACACTAGAATGAATTTTCTGAATGATATGAAGTCTGAAACTCAAATGTCTCTCATTATTTTCTGACTTTAACCCTCAACAATTTACCAGTGATTTGCCAGAAAACCACAATTTTATGTGAAGTGGATCAAATATATGGGACAAAAATCTGGACTTTCTGCGAAAATCTGTACAGTTGAGAAGTATGGCCAGCACCCTTAAAACACGTGCATATATGTTCATTCATCAGGCAAGCCATCGTCTTTTGGTTAAATTGTGAGATATTCTGCAGTTCAATAATTTGGGTTGTAAGACTATTGAGTGTAACCACAAGTACATAACAAGGTTGCTGTGCCAGGGGCTAGCAAAGGTTTTTGCTAAAAGTATGTTAAGTACATTATTGGAATATATGCTTTTATTGATACCTTTGAACTGAGAAATAATCACTGTCAAGTTCTAAGTTAGCAAAAGGCACTATCCTAGAGCATCATTGTTTGAAAATACAGAGGGCACCCTGACTTACTACATCTCTAACAGGAAACTTCCATATCTATATATCACTATGTAAAGCTGTATATATGTATACATATATATATATATATATATATATATATATATATATATATATATATATATATATATATATATATATATATATATAGGTTTACTATTGAAATTCTGAATCCGCTTAAGTTGACCATTCAGAATGTCGACCCAAAATGCTGAATTTGGAATGTCAAAACAGCAATGAATACATCGACATCTGTAGTTTAATGTATTCAACATAGCAGGAGGTAACATCACTCACCTCCTGCTACAGTCAACGGTACGTTAACTCTACTATTTTGCAGTGGGGCTACTCCCCCTGCACACCCCCATATGGGGAGCTGCCCTCACCCCCCCTGCACATTAAATACACCAGCTCCGAGATCACACTACAGTGAGGAAATGGGCTAATTCCCTGTTCCTCACTGAACCGCAATATCCCTGTACAATGTTGACTCCAAATACTCGAACTACACTACCAGCTCAATGTAGTGTAGTCAATATATTTTGGTTTGACATTCTGCCAACTTGAAAACTGCCATTTGACCACATTCCAGTCAACCGATGCAGTCTCAAGGTTTTCAGTGTGAACCACACATATATATATATATATATGTGTATTTATATATATATATATATAAATATATATATATATATATATATATATATATATATATATATATATATATATATATATATATATATATATGTGTATATATATATATATATATATATATATATATATATATATATATATATATCTTATTATATATATATAAAATATGTGGGTCTATATTATATGAGCGAAAGTTCATATGAACGAACGCTCTTATGAACGAAAGTGCTGGACATAGAATCTTATATTGTGGGGGGCTGCACCCCCCACACCCCCTGTTAAATATATTCCAACTCCGAGATTGCACTACAGAGAGGAAAGGGCAAATATTCCTATCTACACTGTACTGCAACCCCAGAAAAAGTGTTTCGATGCCCGGCATTTTCGCTCATTAGAGCGTTCATTCATATGAACTTTCATTCATATAATATAGACCCAAAATATGAAGATATGGATATATATATATATATATATATATATATATATATATATATATATTTTTTTTTTTTTTTTTTCAGAAGTATAAGGAAAAAGAGGAAAAGGTAGGCTATCACAAACTCCCTGGAGGACAAAAGATGTTCTACGAGGGCCTGTCCCAGTCCAAAAATTGGTATCAATGCCATGGAAGTAAACTAAATGCCGACGGTGTATACTTTTTTCCTTTGACAAGCATAACTCCCCTTGTAGTTATCACATTGGAAGCACACCCCCTAAAAGTTGATCACATAGTTAGGAGTTTTGCAACTTATGTTGGCAAACATGCTGTCCTTTGATCACCATGTATCCACTGTTCTTTGCACCGCTTATATCTAAGGGTATTGGCTCCAGATCAAGGGAAGTAATTGTTCCACTGTAGTCTGTGCTTTTTAGGCTAATAATCAAGTATACTATCCCTTTCAGTATGCACCTATCCAAATATTTGTCACACCTGGAACAATCGCAGCACTTTCTCATTACAAAAATCTAGGGACTACTAGGTAAGAACTATGCAGACCATCTCAAAGCCTTGTCCTTTTTAGTATCATACAAGTTACTGAGAGGTGACTTCTATTTTGTGTACAGAGCTTCAAATGATCCTGTTCTCTCAGGCCTGTTATACATTTGGGAAGACCCATGGTATCATAAACATCCATGCAAGGGATCTTAATATCTTTTACAAAATTAATAGAAGACATTGGAGGGACAGCTATGTATCACATGGAATACTACTTGTGTGGAGCCATCTTGTGTGGAGCCATCTTCCATTCTACATAAAACAAGTTACTTCTCTTACTCTATTCAAATGTAATTTGAATGAATGGATGGGTAACCAGAAATTCATCGACAGTTTTCCATCCCTGTCCCACATGGATGGGGAAACATGAAAATATACTAACATATCCTTGTCTGGCCTTTCTCTGGATTATTTGTATGCAAAATACAAGAACTAAAAACTACCATGGAAATGTAAGGCTAGGTTTCTTAAGATCCTCACAGATCAATAGCCTAGTAAGTACTCATAAACATATGAAGCTGTGCATTTCATTCATGTGTTATTATGGAGTGTATGTGATATACTCGTTACTGATAATTTGTTAGCCAAATAGAGATAATGTCTATCATTCATCATCTTCTTTCGGCTGTTCCCATTAAGGGTCGCCACAGTGGATCATCTGTTTCCATTTCTTCCTGTCTTCTGCATCTTGCTCTGTCACACCAACCACTTGCATGTCCTCTCTCACCACATCCATAAACCTTATCTTAGGCCTTCCTCTTTTCCTGTTACTTGGTAGCTTCATCCTTAGCATCTTTTTCCCAATATACTCAGCATCCCTCCTCAGCACATGTCCAAACCATCGTAATCTTGCCTCTCTGGCTTTGTCTCCAAACCATCCAACCTGGGCTGACCCTCTAATATACTTATTCCTAATCCTGTCCACCCTCATCACACCCAGTGCAAATCTCAACATCTTTAACTCTGCCACATCCAGCTCTAACTCTGTCCTTTTTGTCAATGCCACTATCTCCAACCCATATAACATAGCTGGTCTCACTACCCTCTTGTAGACCTTCCATTGCACTCTCACTGGTACTCGTCTGTCACAAATCACTCCTGACACTCTTCTCCACCCAATCCATCCTGCTTGTACTGTCTTCTTCATCTCTCTTTCACAATCACCATTACTCTGAACTATTGATCCCAAGTATTTAAACTCATCCACCTTCACCACCTCTACTCCTTGCATCCAAACCATTCCTCTATTCTCCCTCTAATTCACACACATATATTTTGTCTTTGTCCTGCTGACCTTCATTCCTCTTCTCTCTAGAGCATACCTCCATCTCTCCAGGGTCTCCTCTACCTGTTCCCTACTCTCACTACAGATCACAATGTCATCTGCAAACATCATAGTCCACTGAGACTCCTGATCTTGTCTGTCAACCTGTCCATTACCATTGCAAATAAGAAAGGGCTCAGAGCTGATCCTTGATGTAATCCCACCTCCACCTTAAACGCATCCATCACTCCCACCGTAGACCTCACCACTGTCACACTACCCTCGTGTATATCCTGTACCACTCTTACATACTTCTCTGACACTCCCGACTTCCTCATACAATACCACACCTCCTCTCTAGGCACCCTGTCATATGCTTTCTCTAAGTCTACAAAAACACAATGCAACCCCTTCTGACCTTCTCTGTACTTCTCCATCAATACTCTCAGAGCAAACATCGCATCTGTAGTGCTCTTTCCTGGCATGAAACCATACTGCTGATCACTAATCATCACCTCCCTTCTTAACCTAGCTTCCACTACTCTTTCCCATAACTTCATGCTGTGACTGATCCGTTTAATCCCTCTGTAGTTGTTATAGCTTTGCACATCACCCTTATTCCTAAAAATCAGTACCAAAACACTTTTTCTCCATTCAGGCATCCTCTCACTTTCCAAGATTTCATTAAACAATCTGGTTAGAAACTCCACTGCCATTTCACCTAAACACCTCCATGCTTCCACAGGTATGTCATCTGGACCAACAGCCTTTCCATTCTTCATCCTCTTCATAGCTATCCTTGCTTCCTCCTTGCTAATCCATTGCACTTCATGATTCACTATCCCCACATCATCCACCCTTCTCTCCCTCTCATTCTTGTCATTCATCAACCCCTCAAAGTACTCTTTTTATCTGCTCAACACACTATCCTCACTTGTGGGTATGTTTCCCTCATTATCCTTTATCACCTTTATCTGCTGCACATCTTTCCTAGCTCAGTCCCCCTGTCTGGCCAATTGATCATCATCATCATCATCATCATCATCTTCTTCTTTTGGCTGTTCCCGTTAGGGGTCGCCACAGCAGATCATCTGTTTCCATTTCTTCCTGTCCTCTGCATCATGCTCTTTCACACCAACCACCTGCATGTCCTCTCTCACCACATCCATAAACCTTATCTTAGGCCTTCCTCTTTTCCTCTTACCTGGCAGCTCCATCCTTAGCATCCTTTTCCCAATATACCCAGCATCCCTCCTCAGCACATGTCCAAACCAACGCAATCTCGCCTCTCTTGCTTTGTCTCCAAACTGTCCAACCAGAGCTGACCCTCTAATATATTGATTGTCTAGCCAATTGATACAGGTCCTTTTCTCCCTCCTTAGTATCCAACCTTTAATACAACTCTTCATATGCCTTATCCTTAGCCTTCGCCACCTCTCTCTTTGCCATGCACCTCATCTCCTTATACTCCTGTCTACTTTCTTCATCTCTCTGACAATCCCACTTCTTCTTTGCCAACCTGTTTCTCTGTATACTCTCCTGTACTTCCTCATTCCACCACCATGTCTCCTTATTGTCCTTCTTCTGTCCAGATGTCATCCCAAGCACATTTCTAGCAGTGTCCCTTACTAGCTCTGCTGTAGTTATCCAGCTATTTGGTAACTCTTCACTGCCACCCAGTGCCTGTCTTAACTCTTCCCTGAACTCCACCTCACAATTACCCTTTTTCAATTTCCACCATTTGATCCTTGGTGCTGCCCTTACACTCCTCCTTCTCTTCATGCTCATCAACGTCATCCTACAAACCACCATCCTATGCTGCCTAACTGCACTTTCCCCAGTCACCACTTTACAGTCTCCAATCTCCTTCAAACTGTCCCTCCTACATGTCTATCATTAAATAGTTTAAAAATAAGTGAGCCTAGCAGATAGGAAGCCCTAGCAGAAATGTGGAGCCATTCAGCCTTAGTAATTCTGATGCAGTTATGCTCTGTTGGGTTGGCAAGATGAATAAATCTGCGACTCCTGCTTTTTTGTAGTTTGCAGTAAGGTGGCATTATGACCTGAATGTGTGACAGTTATTGGAAGTGCATAGTCCAGTCTGGGAAGTAGCATATTAATGTCAATGACATGACAAGCTTCATGAATAAGAAGATTGGAATATTTATAAACTGCTTTGAGAGACTGTTATTGCAATGGGTTGGTTGTGATTTTGGAAAGTAAAACAGTAATCTAAAATGAAGCCAAGATATTTTTTTTGATGGGTGTAATGGATTAAGTATGAAAAATACTGATTGAGACACCTCAGTAGGAAAAATACTATTGTCTTATAATAGCATCAGTAAAAGCATAATTATCTTACATCAACAGCATTAGTCACAGTAGCAGTGGCACACTCACTAATGTTCATGGGTTCATAGATATATACAAGGCTAACAACCACCAGGGCCTTTATAAGTCTAGCCATGCAGTCCAACCCAGTTGTGTCCCTATGTATCATAGACATTTATTGGGGGATATGTTAATTATTAAGCTTCTAGAAGTTATGGAGGGAGTATGTTGGTTTAGGCATTAACGTCTGTCTCTATCAGAGACATGGGTGCATACCCAGGGTGAATTTCTGATTTCCCATGCATTGGTCAAGGTTACATTTAAATAAGGTTATGGAAATTTAAAGACTAATTCTTTATGCAAGTTACATGCCACAATATCACATATTTATATAGGTTCATATGCCAACAAGTAAGTATTAGGCTAGCTGTCCTTGTAGGCCATTTTAAGCACAGCCAATTTTCTTCAAAGGTAAGAATCAAACCCTGTATTTTGTGCCTGTGAGGTAAACACCTTAACCATAATGCCAACCCAACACCTTGTTAATCTGCTGATAACCATGTGCAGTGCTGGTGTCACCAGTGGACACACTACTGAGACTTGTGTAATGCTAGTGCCACTGCTGCACACACTGCTAATACAAGTGCGGTGCTGGTGCCATCAATGTACACAGTACTGGTAACTATGTTCAGTGGTGGTGCCACCAATGAACACAGTACTGATGCCTGTGCAGTGCTGGAGCCAACACTGCACACACTAGTTATACATGTGTGGTGCTGGTGCCACCAATGCACACAGTACTGATGCATGTGCAGTGCTGGAACCACCACTGCACATACTAGTGATATCTATGCCCAGTGCTAATGTCACCACTGCACACACTACATATACATGTGCAGTGTTGGTGCTATCACTGCACACTTCTGATACATGTTCAGTGAAGGAGTCACCACTGCATACACTACTGACATGTGCAGTATTGGTTCAACCACAGCTCACACTACTGATACATGTGCAGTGCTGGTGCCACCAATGCACACAGTACTAATAACTATGTTCAATGGTGGTGTCACCAATGCACACAGTACTGATGCATGTGCAGTGCTGGAGCCACCACTGCACATGCTAGTGATATCTATGTCCAGTGCTAATGTCACCACTGCACACACTACTTATACATGTGCAGTGTTGGTGCTATCACTGCACACTTCTGATATATGTTCAGTGAAAGAGTCACCACTGTACACACTACTGACATGTGCAGTGTTGGTTACACCACTACACACACTAGTGATACATGTGCAGTATTGATATCGCCATTGCAAACACATATCTGCAAGTTTTTCTAAATGGTTCAAGATTTCCAGCCCTATGATATTCCTAGTAAAAAAATAGCGGTACCTTTTCAAGTTGTTTCGGATAGCTTACTTGAAGACTACAAAATGCTACATCATATTTATTAACAGGCCAAATCCACAAGGTGTAAAATGGTGAAATGATCTCCTTGGAATGACTTATCATGTCCTTTAGAGTTAGACAGATTAGAGAATTTGTTCTTTTCTGATTTTGGTAGACATTAGCAGGTGAAAGTTTAAACTGGTGTTTTCCATTGTCCAGAGATCTTTAATGATAGTATCATGTTTTTGTTAGCAGTCCATTTATATTGTAATCACAATGTATTATCCTTTTTGACAAGTCCCATGATACTACATTTACTAACATTAAAGGTAGGGTCATAGCTACTCCATCAGATATGTATTTTTGGAAGAATTTTTTGGAAACCTTTGGCATATTTTCTGAAATAATTATATTACAGAGTTTACAATCATCACCATATTTGACTGCCTGTAACCAGCTTCCAACTTTTAAAGATGAAAAAGAAATATCCAAAAAGAATTGACCTCACTACAAAGCCCTGTGGGACACCAGTGTTGACCCCAATTGCAATAAACAGGTGACTCCATCCCACCCTGACTTGTTTTCTGTTACTTACCCAGACTTTTAGCCATTGAATTACATATTGATTGACATGCAAGACTTTTAATTTTTAACTAATGACCATTATGTAGAGCAGTTCCAAATGTTTAGGAAAGTCAGGGTAATCAGTGTGTACTGTCATCCCTTTAAGTATTAGTGCTTCTTTCTAAAAGAGTGCCAAAAGTTTCAAAAGGTCAGATCTCAAAATAATAAATCAGTACTGTACCCAGTCATATTGGATACATCTGAATATGACTCTCTCAATGATTTTAAACAGAATACTTATTAGGCTGTTGTGTCTAATATTGAGTCTGATGTGACTCTCACCCCTTTGTGAACTGCTACTAGCATAACCTGTAACTATTAGTCAATGAAATGTCCACATGCTGATATTTTGTTTAGTATGATTGATACAGTTTAGTTAGGTTTTTTTGCTTATTCTATATAGGAAATCACCAGATATGCTGAATGGTTCTATGGACCTTTAGTTTCTTAATTTTATTTTCAATCTACACGAACAAGTAGAATTTATATTTAAATGTGGGAGATGTGATAAGAATTTTTCAGTATTCAATGTATGGTTGTTTTATGACCAGAGGAATTTCTAAAAGATTAGTAGTACTTTTTCTGTTTTATATCTTATTAATTTTGCAATACCACCATTTTTCAATTTACCTATATATTTCTGTCTTACTAGTATGGGTTCAGGAAAGTAGGCATTAAAATGTCTAGAAGTTGTTAATAGCATCCTGAGCAGTGGACCATTAAGGCACTGTCATAGTTATGAAATAATCAGGAAACCTAGATGGGCTGTCTATATCTTTTTAATGTATTTATTTACAGGGTGGTGTATAGATCAAAACTGACCAATTTCAAGCACAACCCAGGAGAAGGCTTAATGTCAGCACAAATGATTGGCTTAGTGATACCCATAAAGAAGTAAGAGGGAAAGAGAACTTAGTAAGTAAATATTTTTTATCTGTTTATTTCATGATAAATGAAGCTTTAAAGGCATAGACTTAGTAAATAACCCCTGCAAACTAAACAGAGAAGAGGTAGTTTAAAGGGTACTAGTACAGATGGTTACTGAAGCTAGGTACACGTAACACTAAACATATATCATGAGGTAGATACGTTCTGTAATGTGTAATAAAAAGGAACATGCTGCAGACTATAATGTGACAGATTAAATAAAAGTAAATGAGGGCTAAGTATCAGCAAGGGTATGAAGTACATAAGAAATGGCCACATGACTAAGTGGTTCCTAATATAATTACTTATAGTTGTACCTAGGATTACCCAGGATCACTTGGCTAGAATGCTAACAAGGATGGTTGGTGAAAATATTAGTACATCACCTAGGCTGAACTGACTTGGATATTTGAAAGTAAGACAGATGTTAATTTAACCCTCATTATAAAACATATTAGATTGTCTTAGGATGCATTCGATTTATTTTTAATAAACAAGATAGGAGACTTAGGCAGCAGCAAAACCCCAAGTTAGCTAAATAAGTTGTCTGGGAGAATCTAGAAAGTTAAGTAGAAATATGGTTACTCTGATCCATGATCAGTGGCAAAGATGTCCTTCTAGGATCTATATTAGGTCCTTTTTTCTCCTTTTATACACCTTAGATAGCCTCCTACTGTCCTTTACTGTACCTTCGCCAGTATGTAAATTATTATTCCCATGTATATCTAGTTATCTGAGCCTGTGATGCATTCTGTGTGGAGACTGCATATCCTCCCTGGGTTTGTGTGGGTTTCTTCTGGGTGCTCCGGTTTCCTTCCACATTCCAAAGACATGTAGTAGGTGGACTGGACACTCTAAACTGGCCATTGGTGTGAGTGTGCATGAGATTGTGTGGTGTGGATGAACTACTAGGGCTAGCCACCTGGAGGTGTAAACCTTAGCTCTATATGATTGTCACTGTTGAAGTGATACCCTGATCCCATGTACAAAAATGGGAAAAAGGGGTTGTGGATGAATGGATGGATGGATGGATGGATGGATGGATGGATGGATGGATGGATGGATACCTAGTGAACACTCCATTTAGCAAAGAACAAAAACTTCAGGTATTCTTTGTCAAGCTACATGCACAAATATTGTGGATAAATGTTTACAATGAGCCATGAGTGTAAATAAAATTTATCCTCATAGTGTACTAAAAAGCATTTTTCTCACAACCTTTATCTGTGGTCCACTATTAGGATAAATATAATCTCACTGTTGTCTAATTTATGTTGCAATATTATTATACTGCAGTCCTACTGTACTGTAATTGTGAAATTTTTCTTCCCAGAACTGTGCTGAAAATAGACTTTGACTCCATTAGCCAAAATATAAATAAGTGCGGCTGATGATATAATAGGCTGAAGCACTGGAGAGTAGCTATAGCCATTTCCTAGGAGGCTTAAACTCATGCCTTGATGTAGAAGGTATGAGGGTCATGGTTCAAAAAGGTGGGGAATACTTCATCACTCTATAACCTATGGAGATATTCAAAGTGCGAAATTCAAACACAGAGAAACAGTTGCCAAAATTACCAGTAACCAAAAGAAAGGCAGCTGAAGGAGAATCAGGCAGTAAATGGTAAAAAATCCAGCTTTAATCCACTAGGCAAAACCTGCAACAGCACCAAAGAACAGATACATAAACATTTTAAAATCACACTGTGTTTTTGTATCAACAAACTTCTTCGGATGTAAAAAACTGTTGTTATTGTGGATTAAAGCTGGATTTTTTACCATTTACTGCCTGATTCTCCTTCAGCTGCCTTTCTTTTGGTTTAGATAGTCAAAGTACCAAGACAGGGGAAAGACTGACTGCATTTAGTAGTCCACATTTTTCTGTAAAGTGGCTTCTTGCTTTGCCAAATTCCAGTTACAGGTGCACACCCTTCCACACCTAGTCACTAAATCCACAGCAGAAGCAAATATATTTCCAAAGAAAGTGCTGAAATCTTGCTTTACTGACAACACTTCTGATCCATGTCTAAACAACCCTTGATTTATTGGATGGCCAAGAGACACCCCACCTAAGTGTAAAGCCCTCTGGATCATCCCACATGACAATGGTTCGGGCTGCTTCCCAGATCATCATTGTAAGATGGTGCAACTAAGGTAGAAGAGTTCCATCAGTGGAAAAAACAAGACATGCAGAGAGATTCAGACATGTCATCATTTCAGACAGTCCAAGATCTGTGCTACAGGAACTCTCATCTTAGATACCACAGTGTAATCAGTAAAGCATACCATACTAAACAAATAATTATCCTACAGATCCAGTTACTGAAAAAAGAAAAAAAGTGCATTTTTATTAACCAGTTTTCAAGTATAATAAGTAAAGAGGCATTAAAACCATGAGTACTCGGCACTCACAGTAGTGATACATCAATGTGCTGAGTATGCTCAGCTGCTAGGACCTTAGGTTTAATCATTGACAGCATAAGCGGGGCCACCCAGCTAGCAAAAGTCCCTAGGCAGGTACATAGGGAGCCTTATAATAAATCCAGTATGGAAGAAGACATCATAGAAGTATGGCTGTTATGCAACATTATATATATATATATATATATATATATATATATATATATATATATATATATATATATATATATATATATATATATATATATATATATATATATATATATATATATATATATATACATATATATATATATATATAGTTGGTTGAATGCATGTAAATCATAGTGATGAAGACGGATTCTCCACAGTTCAGTGAAAGATTTAGTGTTATGGGTTTTCACATTTCCTGTTGGTGAAAATGTATTCCATCAGAAGTGATCTAGAGAACTGGATGTTGGAAATGTTCCTAATGATGATTGACAGTTAGTTCCAGGTTTTGATACATTAGTGGAGTAGAATGAATCACTGTGCACATTAAAGTGACACAAGTCATAGTGAGGAATGTGCATGCTGGCCTTAGCTGACATGAGGGATTGCTACTGCTGTTCTTTAGTCATTTCATAGATTCATAGGTAGGTACTAGGCTATTGGCCCTAGGGCCTGTATAAGTCTAGCCAAAAAGGTACCCTGGCTTTCTCCACCCAAGACAATTATTTTCCTGTGCCCCTGTTGAACAGAGCCACAGAGGTGATCCCCGGGTTGAATTTCCTATTTCCCATCCAATCATCAATATTTTTCTTGAAGAGTGCTATTGAGGAGCTTTGTTTGATATCTTTGTCAAATCTAACTCTTTGCAACCTCAAGGACTTTAGCAGGATGAATTTGTCTGTTAAGAACTGGTTCTTTAAGTTCTTGAAAATTCATACTCATTACTTCAGTAATGCTGATCGTCCATGTGCTTAGCCTCTGCCACTCTCTTATTTTTTTGCCTTCGATCTTTCCTAACATCAGCATTTTCTCTACTGAACCCTACCTTTGCATTATATGGCCAAAATATTTGAGTTTTAGTTTTACTATTTAGGCCTTGCAGTGAACGGTCTGGAGTTATTTCCTTGCATATTGGCTGATTTCATCTTTCCGTCTACAGAATTCTCAGAAGTTTTCTTCATTATCACAGTTGAAAATCATAATTTTTCTGGCACACAGCCTTTATAGTCTAATTCTCACAGCCATGTTCCTACTGGGAAACCATAGCTTTGACTATATGAACATTGGCTGACAGTGTGATATCTTTGCGTTTTCAAGTCTTATCCGGATTTGCCATAGATCTCTTTCCAAACAGCAAGTGTCTTAATTTCATGGCTGCAATCTGCTGAGATGTTGAAGCCCAGGAAACAAAATCTATTGCTGCCTCTACTTCTTCCCTATCTACGGAATCTGCAAATAATTGACAGGGCTAGATGACATCATTTTAGCTTCAAGGCAGCTTTTGCACTTTCTACTTTCACCTTCATTAACAGGCTCTTCAAAGCTTCCTCACTTTTCAGCCTTTAGAGTGATATCATCTGCATACTGAGACTGTTAATATTTTTCGCACCAATTTTGATTCTACCATCTGATTTGCTTAACCCAGCTTTCACATGATATATTCAGCATACAAACTTCTTCTTCTGGCTTTTCCCGGTTAGGGGTCACCAGAGTGGATCACCTGCCTACTCATAATTGGCAGTGGAGTTTTACAGTGCTGAGTTGCCAGCCTGGCACCCAACCTTCCACAGAAGGCACACACATGCATGCACACCTAGGGCCAATTTGGAGTGTCCAATCCACCTACAACATGTCTTTTTGATGTGGGAGGAAACCAGAGCACCCAGAGGAAACCCACGCGACCACAGGGAGGACATACAGACTCCGCACAGAAGGCATCCCCCAGCCGAGGATCAAACCAGTAAACCTCTTGCTGTGAGGCAGCAATGCTAACCGCTGCACCACTGCAGCCACCCATTAAGCATATAAACTGAATAAGCATATTAACAATACATTCCTAATTATGGGAAATATTTCTGTAAGAAGAAATTATGTTGCAGCAGCAAATCTGTAGTTTATATTGCCCTTTGCCAGTTATGTCCATGTTTTTATATTGGCAAGACCATCGATGCCCTTAGAAGCAGGGTCTATCAGCACTGCTATGACATCAGGAAGCAGGACATTACAATTGCCTTGGCAGTCCACATTAATAATAATGAGGGACACAATTTTAAGTTCACAGTTTCAGAGCAGGTATCAATGGGGGATAGGGGGTCCAGTTAATGACTTTTTAGAGTTTTATGAATTAAGGTGGCAGATGAGGACTAATGTTACTGAATACCCAGGCCTTAATAGTAAAATTTCCATCAGCCCTATACTTAGACTAAGGGCTGAAGGATATATGTGAATAATATACAGTTCATAATATATATTTATTTTTATATATAAGCAAATATTGATATAATTTATAATGAAATGTTTCCTGTGAGTTTACATATATGTTTTTAACAGATCATGTATTTTATATATTATACATTTTATGTATTTCAAGGTATGTATTTATTGTATTTGTGTTTTAGAGACTACACCTTTAAGCTGATTGCTGATTAACATTTTTGTAAGCAAGATTGCTATATAAGTTGGGTCAGTCACTGGTCATTTGTAATTGTCTTATTCTGATGAAGTTTTTTATTCCAAAAAACGAAAGCGCTCAATAAACATTGGTTTGTGGATCCTGGCTTGCTTCTTCTAATACTGGTTATTTAGTTTGCTGTTTCTTTACACGCTGTGAATATACAGCCTTGTTATACTTCTTTAACAATTTTGAACCAGTCAGTTATTCCACATTCAGTTCTGTTAATTTTTGTTCTGAATATGGATTGTACTAATGAGTAATTGCAATGAAGGACAGTTTTTATAACAGCAGACAACCGAACAGGAAAGCTTCAGTGCAAAAAAATGACAGACTCTCTTCAAATGCAATCTAGCAGTTGAATTGCAAAATGATGAAGTGATTGGCTCTTTCAGTGACCAGAAGCAAAACAGGAAATGAAGTGTTAAGCCTATTCATGTTTGTATGGAAATGGGAAGCACATAGATTGGTGAGACTGCTACAACAGTAAAATATGGCTGCAACAAAGAAGGAAGAGGCTATGCTTAGTCTTTTTTTATAAACACCCTCATTAATCATAGAATAATAAACAACACAACCAAACTCAACATCATGAGGCAATAGTGGTTTACTATCACAAACATGGAAATCACTTCTGCGAACGGTGATTTCCGCGACAAATAACGTCAACTCATACATATTAAGTAGGTTGTATGATTGACGCAACAATGTCAACAAATTCTGTTGACCATAGTGTCTAAATCTCCCATTCACAGCAATGCTGTGACTCCCTGCCCTGTGTACATCCTTCTGAATAGATGTACACATGAACATTGACATTTTGACTGTTGCTCTGACCATGGTCAAGGAGGTGGCTGTCGGACATGTCAACGTCGACCTTTTGACTGTAAACTGGCAATACTAAACAAACTTAAACAACATTTGGTGAAAAAATGACTCAGGCAGCAAAAGGAAGCACTAAATAATAGTGCATACTATGTGCATGCAACAGAACAGTCTGAAATACTAACTCATCCAAAGTCTGTAACCAGTTCCACACCTGCAACAGCTCCATCACCTTTAATCACATTTGTAGGGTCATTAAATACCTAAACTCAGAACAAGACTCCTTATCCTTGTCTGTGTTAACAGTCCAGTTTGTAGATCCTTTGGGCAGTTTGCTCTTGCCTTTGACCCACCTAACTAGGTCTGGTATTTTCCAAGTGGATGCTATGTATGCCCTGGTGATAGTGGATGCTTGAGGGATACACACATTAAGGACTCTGTTCATTATCTTTCCTCCCACCAATCATCCCATAAAAAAATTATTTCTCACACGTAAATGAATTCCTGATAATAAGGTAATTTGGCTTCTAGAAATTCATAAATCAACCTTAGTTATGAGAATTTCCAGAATTTATGAAGTATCAAGACTGCCACCACTGTCTAGACATAAGTACTGAGCAACATCCTTTGCCACATTAACCATGGGACCCAGTAGCATTTGTAGATTATGTTCTCGTACACATACAGAATTTTCTTATGTCTGGGTAACATCCTGCTAAACTGTGCATACCCTATCCACACTATCTCCTCTCAGTTTCTTTGATACCCACCTGGTATCCTCAACACCATGGCTTGCTAGGGCAAACAGACCTAATTTACTGCTTCTAGTCTTTAACACTGGCATGCTAGGACAAACAAAAATGATACATTGACCAAAATGACCTTGATCTGACCCATCAAGCCCATGAGCTCATAAGGCTAAACAATCTAAATTATAATCTGTCCTACTTGATCTTATCACTACTAGCAAGCATCTTACTATCAACAACATATGTCCTAATATCAAGCATAAGTGCCCATTCCCCAATAACCTTCTTATAGACAAAAACTTCCCCAATTAATTAAATCTTAAGGAGCAGGTCTGACATCTAAATCTATAGTGTTCTTAGCTCACAGCAAGAGGTTCTCCAGTTCGATTCTTGGCTGGGGTGTCTTCTTTGCAAAGTCTGCATGTCCTCCCTGCATTATTGTGGGTTTCTCCTGGGTACTCTGGTTTTCTCCCACATTACAAAGACATGCATTCAGAGCATTTCTCCACAGGCCTCCGCTGAAAAGTGGCTTCATTCCAAGTCAGACTTTCCTGATAAACAAATGTCAAATAAATAATAAATAATAAAATATTCTTTACCAGACCCTATTCGATTAGGCCATACTCACCTAACCTAGCCATTTCCATACTAACCAAGAATCTCCTCACACTCCTAAAGAAACACTTACAAACTATCAGGACCAGTCTCATAGTACAGAAGGCTAAAGCCCTTACTGCATCCTAGACAAATCATGTTTGACTAGCAGTACAGGAGTGGAAGGGATGGGTAGGGAAAGATAGGCATAACCAATTGATCTCATCCCGGGATTGGAGACTGTCTAGGTTCACTGCAATGACAGCTATATGAGTATGGTGAGCTCAGTGCTGCAAACACATGGTTAAGAGGCTGAGCATGCAGTTCCTGAAGGCAGTGATTGTGGAGCTCACAAGGCTGCTGTAAGGTGGGGTGGGGGGTTTGGGCATACTCCTTGGCAGCAGTATGATGCTGTCCCAATGTCCTCAGTTTCCTCAAACAGTCCCAGACATGGATCAAGTTGAGCCTGGATGAGGCTAAGGCAGGCCTAGTTGAGCCAGTGAATTAACAAAGAAGATGGCAGCAGTAGATGGTCAGCTGGGGGGGGAGGTGAGCACTGATCCATGGAGGGTAACTGGCCTGCCTACACCATCTCAACAAAGTTAAGAGATTCTGCCTGTTCCATCTAGAAATCAAACAAATCCTAAGCATGCATTTCCAATACTTACAACTCATAACACTACTAAAAGCAATACGAAGAGTAAATGCTCTGTTCTGCCATGACAAATCTTTCTAGAATATGACAAACATTAAAAAATATAGACAGATGTCATCACAACTGTAGGCTGAAGGAAAAACTGTTGCCACTATCCCTCCCACCAGTCCACCCAACAAAAACTAATTCAAGAGCTCACCCAAACAACACCCTCATCACACTCCTCCAACAAATTCCCAATTTCCCAGATGCATAAGATCTTTCCCTTACTATTCTACCCACAGAAAATTACATTAAAGCTAACATCTCTTCTAACTGAATCTTTCTAAGTCATGTTCACCCATGATCCAGTGGTATGTTAGCCATGATTTATTAAGCTATGTGGAGATTATATCATCTACATAGCTCATTACTTCTTCAATCTATTTCTCAAGCAACATTCAAGTTAGCTTTGAAAGCTCCACTGTTATACTTATTCCTAAAAGGTGCTCTCCAATAAGCCCTTCTAAATGTAGGGCAATCCCACTGTCTGATCATTTAAAAAGCTGTTAGAAAACTCTTCTCCACAAACTGCCTACAAAGTATTTGTACAACTTCTTCTCCATGCGCTAGCAAGGATTTGAAAAGGGTAGGAGAACATTAAAAACACTTCTCTCACTAGCAGACACTATACTGATGAAAACTAACCAATATCAATAATCTGGTGCCTTCTTTAATGACTACATAAATGCCTTTGGTTTAGTGTGCTGTAAGTATTTTCTAAACACCCTTTACGTAGTTATCCATTGCTCACCTGCAGCAGCATGGTCCCAAAGTTATCTACCTGAATGACCTTTTCATGTTTAAACTGGCACTGCAGTGTCTACCTCTAATACTAACACAGCAGGTGTGCCTCAAAGCTTAGTCTTTGATCCCTTCTCTAAATATTCTTCATTAACTACCTCCCCTCTGATCAATATGTATCCAGCCTAACAGTCTGAGCTAAACTGTTGTCCTCTTTAGATCCTCCTTCATTCAAAACCAGCCATAAGGACCTCCAAATCAACTTAATCAGATTATCTATCTGGCTCCTGACTAAGGAGTTTATAATAAATTCCAGAAAAACTACATATTACATTTGGTACCCCTACAAGACGTAAAATGCTACCCATGCTTCTACGCCTCTTACATCCTTTCAATCTCTTGCTCAGTATTTCATCATTCCCTGCCCATGACTAAAATCAGAGTCCTAAATACAAATATATATAGGACATTATATAATTGTCACTATATTTCCAAATTACTCACTTCAGATAGCAGAGCAGTTATTGGAAAAAAGGTATATGATGATCCCTTTTAGAATACAATCTGCCTCTTCTGGCTTGTAGAACCAAGAAAAACTCCTCCAACATTCAAATTTTTCAAACGATGCATAGAAATTCATACTCTCATCACCACCCACTGGGCATAGGTTCATAGATTTGTACTAGGCTAACTGCACTTGTGGGCCATTTTAAGCCTTGTGAATTAGTCCATGTGAGAATCAAGCCCTATACCTTGTGTCTGCAAGGTAAACACCTTAACCATTATACCAACCTCCTACCAATGCATTACCATGTATCTCCTTCAATACCAAGTGGAACACAGGTCTTTAACAAACCAACCTTATCTTTTTATACTATACTATATACAGACATACACAGCTTAACTGCTCCCCACTATCTTGCAAACTTGTTTCCTATTTCCTTGTCTGTGAAGTTGATTTCATATTAACAATGCCAAGGTCATGCAGAGAACTCCAAACATTCTTCACAAATCTGAAGATGTTTCATGATATTTACCTACAGCTGAGAACAACCTCTCCAATATTTTCTGCATTCCTGCCTCCTTTAAAGAATTTAGTAGTAAATGTGAAGCTCACTTTCATCTAAAAACTACTTGTATCTGCCTTGCAGTCAACAGTTATCAAAGGAAGTCACTTTCCCTATCTTTAACAACTTAGCTATATGACATGAACTTGAGATGCTTGAGCTGTATGCAAGGAACTAGTCAGATTATACAAGGACGGTTATGATTAAGTCTCTGATCATAATCAGCCCAATTATGTGTTCAAGACACGGATGCCAAATTCACCCTGAGAGAAAAGATTGAGAGGTGATCTTGGCATCCGTGTTGAGAACACATAATAGAGGGTTATGATTGGAGACCAGATCATAATTCTTTATAGTGCATGGAGCTTTATCTGCTCTGTGTACTAATAGTTACAGAAGAGATTTAAAAATAAGAGAAAAAAAAAGAAAGTGCTAAGTGTTTTGCTGGCTTTCAAATCTGTGAAGCACTTAATAACTGCAATCAGAAAGGCAGTATAACATGTTCTTATGATGATACAGAAAGTCAGTGACAAATTACTGGCAGAGAAAGAAGGCAGAAACAAACCTGTTTTTAATTCTGCTATTGTCTTTTGCTCGGGCCAGAACTGGCATGTTTAATTGCCTAGTACAATGCCTGATCTAGAACTGGCATGTTTAATTGCCTAGTACAATGCCTGATCTTAATAAATGAAGCCGAGGTGCTTATCAGTTGTTAAGATCAGGTCTCACGCTATAGAACTATAGAAACGCTTAACTGGTTTGTTTGTTATTTTTTTGATATCAGAGTGTAATCACCATGTACCATGCACTACAAGGGCATTGTAAACTATGTATAAATACTGACAAAATGTGTCTGTCATCTCTGATAACAGTGTAATAGGTTGAACATTGATATTTTAATCTATCAAGGTAATCCATGCCTGCTTGAATTATGTACTTGTGTATATCTGTGCACTTTTATGTGTTAATGATAAACTTATCTGATTGATATCCCATCAGTGAACTGATGTATGAACTTTCTTATGCTCACACTGCTCTTATATATTGTAAGCTGCATCAAACTATGTCATTTATTATTTATTATTTATTTATTTGACATTTGTTGATCAGGTTAGTCTGACTGGGCAATAGCCCTTTTTCATCAGAGACCCGAGGAGAAAAGCTCCAATAGAAAAAACAAACAAATGTAAATGACATGGTAAGAATATTCCAAAGAGAGGATGGTATCTCAACTGAACATACACAGTACAAAGTACAGAAATATCAGAGAAAGCATACAAAATAACATCATTCAGAATAATGTATAATATATATAACATAATAGAGTATGGTCAGTTTTGTACATAAATAATAAAGAAATATCATAAGAGGTCACATGCTAATAGAAGCTACAGGTGAAGCAGAAAGATTTAAAGGCATTAATACATACAGGGGTAAAGACCTATGTAAAAGGCCAGTGACCAGACAACAGTTCAGGGAAGCTGAGAAAACAAACAAACAACATAGTATAAGGAAGTACAGAAACTGTTAGGAAAGTACAAAGAAGCAGCAGAGAGAAGTGGGAGAGATAGGCAGCAAGGTTGTAAGGAGGGAAGATATAATAGGTTGGCTCACAGAGGAAATAAATTGTAGAAGAATGAAAATTATGCTAAGTAGGGTGATTACATAGGCAGGACCAAGATTTATACAGGCTTTCCTTCAGGGTTGTTTTAAAGGACTTAGGGTTAGTGACTGATCCAGGCATTAGCTGTGGGATAACTCTAAAGGAGTTCACCAATGTTCTTCTTAGGCTTATAGACTTGCAGCAGGTGCTGTTGAGAGCTATGGAGAGCATGGTTAAGAGTGTAAGGTTGGATAAGAGTAGAGAGAGAGAGGGGCATGAGGAGGTTTTGTGTAGGACAGAGTGTGCCAGGAGAAGCTTGGGTAGTAGAATATGGTGATTATTCATGTAATCCCAAGGCTGTGGCTGAAATGAGTTCACTTGGATATTGAGAAAGGGACAAGCCAGCTAAGTGCAGCTATGGCATCATTTAAACAAGAAAGAAAGAAAGAAAGAAAGAAAGAAAGAAAGAAAGAAAGAAAGAAAGAAAAGAGCTGTTAATATGTTAATTACTGTACTTTTATTATTCCTCGTGCCTGCTGAAATTTCTCATGTTCAGCAGAAGGGATAACTTTAACAAAAGCAAATTAACTTACACAGGTCCCTAGGCCCATCTTAATTAGAGCTAGGACTGCCCAATGCTTAACTAGTAATACTGAGCAGAAACAAACAAGCAATTCTAGAAGGGCACAAGTTGTAAGAAAAAGCACTCCAAAGGTAACTGCCTTTCAATTTTTCTTCACAAAATACATAGGACATTTTTTTATATAAACATCTGTATTAAATCACAACTAAAACAATGATATAGGTACACAAACATTACTATAAAAGAAAACAAATCATAGTCATGTTTTTCATGTAGTACACGTTTCCGTTTTTACAATTATCATTCAGTCCAACGTTACATAAATTGTTCACGTCCTTCCTTCCCATAAACCTCACTCCTCTTCCTGAATGTTTTTCTCCACATATTGTTCCCACAGATTCCATTTACTTCTATGAAAATTTTCATAAGAAGTTGTTGAAAATGCAAATGACAAAAGACACAGGGCAATTATAGGAGACCATGTAAGAACAGAGCAAAAGAGAAAGGTTTCTGAATGGACTGTAAGGAAGGAAGAAGACAAAAGTCATATGAATGGCAATTGTATAATTTTGTAAATAACATCTCTATGTTTGTACATGTGTATTGCAGTAGGTTATTTAAAGAAAAAGAAGGAGGGTGACAAATAACAGAAAGTGAGAATCTAAGGAAGGAGCATGGAGATGAGCATTGAAAGAAGGTGAATACCCAGGGAGAACAAAGATTGGAAACAAAGTATAATAAAAGCAAGGAAAGCATCACATACTGAGAGTGAAAAAGTAAAATATTGTAAAGGAGACTAGAGGGACAGTAAAGAGGGCATAAGGAGTTTAGTTGTACAAACCAAACAGATTAAAAGAGAGAACTAAAACTAGCAGACTCACCAAGAAGATCAAGGGGAACAAGAGATCAGATTCGCACATAAAGAAATGGCCAAAGCCTATGGCACATCAATACAGATTGTTGGGGAACATACCATACTCTGAGGAAGGGAGGAGGGATCAGAGACTAAGCATTAGAAAAGGGAGGGAGGGTTCAGATGGGAAGGGGAATCTTGCAGTGAAAAACAGCCAATAGCAGTGACAGAGGAGTTAGGATAGATGGGAGCTGTGCTGGAAGCAAAGAAAATAGAAGGAAAAAAAATCATGAAATATGAAGGGTGTGTGTCTTCCAATCCCAGAAAGAGGAAATGAGTGCATGCCAAGCTAAGCAGACTAAAAGGGAATAGAGCATACAGAAAACAGAACTGAAGGTCAGGGGTGGGGGTGGATTCTGAGCCCAGAGTTCATAAAAGGGGAATGAGAGATGAGAGAAAATTTTCTGAGAGGTGAGTGAGACAATTAGGTAACATAATGAAAAAGAGTAGGGGCAATACTTTTTGAGAATAAAAATGGTTATCAGTATTCACCAACTTTGTTATATGGAACCTAATTTAGAATTCCATGTTTATTGTGCATTTGTTTATCCTTTGATGGGAGTTGCATGATTATACATGAACAATTATTGTTGTTTATATGTATTAGAGTACTGCTAATATATATTATTTATTTATTTATTTATTATTTTATGCAAGCGATTTGCACTTGTATATGGTTTTTCGATCAATGTTCTTTTTAGATACACTGTTTCTTTAATTAGAACTTTGTGCTTTGTCAGGAAGATACACTGTTTCTTTAATTAGAACTTTGTGCTCTGCCAGGAAGTGATGTCATTTGGGAGGGAGATTTTCAGTGTTTTTAGTATTTAAACTCTGCTTTAATGTTCAGTTCTTGTTTGATAAAGTCTCCTGAATTGTATAATTGGAGACAAAAGCACTTATTATTTTACATTGGTGAATACTGATAATTGTTTTTATTCTAATGAAGGACTGTTTTACCATTCTGCGTTGGTATATACTTGCCAGTGGACTCCATTCCGTTTTTTGGATTAACTTGTTGGTTTCTTTTCTATCACGCAATACTTTTTGAGAAAGTACTAGTGAAGGTGAGAGAAAAGGTGTGGAAACTTTATAAAAGGAGAGGGATTATCTATCAGGAAAGGATAAAATAAATTATATAGGCAATAGGGGAATTGGATGTACTAAACAAACATGAGGGTAACATTTTCAGCAGATTTTGTGAACTCTGAAATTTGACAAGACAAGATGAAACAGATTATGGATGAAGACTTTAGTGTAACAACAAAACTTAAGACATATTTTTGGCAGAAAGGAATATAACAAGCTGAAAAAGTAGACTGCTGAAGAAAGTATAGGGAAAGGAGGATGGTGAGACATCTGGCGGAGTCAGGGGAATACATATTTACCAGAAACTGCCTAGGCTCAGCCAACAGGCTAAACAGAAACTTGGAGAGAAAAGATATTTTGTGAAAAACAGAACATACACCAATATAAGACAGAGACACATTTCAGACCCCTTAGAAGTAGCCATATTGTTGGGATTGAAAAAATATGCCAAGGAAGCATGGCAAGCAGAGCCATAGCTGGCCCTTGGTTTGCTCAACTATTCAGCTGAAAGGCAAGAGAAAAGGCTGGTTGCTTTGTCTGGAACCCCACACACCAGAATCATCAACAACAGAGCAATACAATAAAATAAAAAATGAAAACGGACTTATACTTTTAAACTCTAACAGCTCTGTAGTTCAGAAATACTGGTACAGAAAAGAAAATGTAGGAGCTGCCCCTCTTGGTTGCACTTTTCCACCTAGGGCAGCTTCCGCCTTTGGTCCACAAATGCTACACTTCTGTTTTCAAACTATAAATGGAGAGAACAGGAGGTGCAGAGAGAAATATAGAAAGTGACAGAGGAATCAATACAGGAAATGAGAGGGAAAGAGAGGAATTAGAGAAACACTGGTAGAACACAATGAAAGTCATAGTCAGGGAGAGAATAAAGAGAGCAGAAGGGTAAAAGAGGAACCTCACAGCCAGGGAAATAGAGACTCTAATACCAATTTAGAAAGAGATATAGAAATGGGCAAATGAAAATACATAACCACAGAAATAGAGAACTAAACAGAAAAACTCTATGGTGAATACTTAAGGAAAACTGGGAGATAAGTTTTAAGCAATATGGAGGCATGTCAAGGAAAACATAGATATATAAAATAATATGCAGCAAGTTAGAGGTTAAATACAAAAAGCCCAGCCAAGTGCAGGTAGAATGGGAAGAAACATTTATAAGCGACTGGAAACAGATAATGAAAATTAGTTGTCCAAATAAGCACAGTACTGGGCAAGTGGGAATCGTGTTCCTTTACTAAAAGCTACAAATGCTTTATCAACTAGGAAATCAGCAATCTGTAACTTTTAATACCCTGATGAGAGCTTATATGGACTACTCCCACACCAGGCAGGAGACTTATATGGACTACTCCCACACCAGGCAGGAGACTTATATGGACTACTCCCACACCAGGCAGGAGAAAGATAAAGGGGAGATACAGTGGAACAAATAGAGTAGTATGAACAAGTGAAGAGGCTGATTCATTTATTAGGATATCAGACAGGACAGGAACATGAAAAGAAGATGCAGGTTAAAAAGGGTATAGAAAGCAAAGGAAACCATAAATGAGGATGTGACACAACATGAGTGGAATAAAATATGGGAAAATTTGTCACCTCACAGTAAGACGCTGTCCGGTTCAATTCTCAGCTAGAGCGTCTTCTGCGCGAAGACATGCGTGAATAGGAGTACCTTTGGTGAAGGTTGTGCATCAGGCCTGGCAAGCCGGTATGTAAAAATCAACTGCCAATCATTAGTGGACTGGAGTTCTGCTGTGGCGACCCCTAACCGGGAAAAGCCGAAAGACACAAACAAACAAACCCACCATCCCAGGAAATGGCCTTGTGTCTGGGGTCAACAGATATGGATCTTGCTTCTGTGGTACAATTTGCCTAGTAAGATAATGTGGGAAAGAAGAACATAGGAACATACTAGGCAAGCAATCACTGGGACCATAAGATGCCTTGCTATGTACACCTTTAAGCAGATCTTTTTCAAGCTCACCTCCAAAACTGATCAGGGTTGTACATGTTAACCCTGGTGTAAATTTTTGTCTAACCATCCAGTTATCAAGACTAGCCTTAAAGGTCGCCAAAGTAGTACTTTGTTTGACCTGTACTGGTAACTTATTCCATAGCCTACAAATACATTGAGTTAGGAACTTCTCTCTCCCCTGTGAGTCGTGTTTATTTGCTGGTGTAAATTTAGGTACTTAGTGCAGGTATCTGTAGAGCCACCAGTTTTGTAAAGAAATAGGAAATTGATCTTTCAGGGCCTGAAAAGTGAGACACAGGTCACATCTCAGTAACCTGTAGGCTACTGAGT
Source organism: Protopterus annectens (assembly GCF_019279795.1). Taxonomy (NCBI): domain Eukaryota; kingdom Metazoa; phylum Chordata; order Ceratodontiformes; family Protopteridae; genus Protopterus; species Protopterus annectens. Next base: position 464,513,795 of record NC_056736.1, read on the forward strand.
ATAGGTAGAGCTGTGGTCATCTACTGGGGCAGTCAAAAAATTTAAGACCTTTAATTTTCAGAAATCATTGAGGCATTTCTAATTGAACACTATGCTTGGATTTGTCCTTACCAAAAGGGTGTTGTATTCAATAAATGGGTCTCATAAGGGAAGAGTATAGTGGTAATGTCTTTGGCTCTTGAAGACATTCCCTTGAAAACCAACTAGGACAGCGAGAGGAATTTCCTGACTATGGTGGAAATTTGATGACCAAATGAGAGAGGCTTATCCTCCTAAGTACCCAAGTCTCTTATGACTGTATCTGTTTGCAGAGGAGTAGCCTTTATAATATATGAGGTAGGAGCAACTTTTCTGCAAAATGCTACCATGCTGCACTTTTTTGATACACCAGGTGTGTGTATAGTTAAGCCCTTGCTGGGTCTGTGTAGTATTAGTGAATGAGTGGATAACAGTGCCCAGCTTGCAGTCATCAGCAAACTTGGTCACCCACACTTCTGGGTAATGGTTTAGATGCCTGCAAAATAATTGCTAAACAGGAGAGAGCCTAGACCTGATCCATGTGGCACACACTAGTTATAACATTACATTCAGAAAAAGAATCATCAGCTTTCACAACTTGGGATCTATTTAAGCATGTCGAAGTTTTCAGTAATACCAGCATGGGAGATAGCATCAAAAGCCTTGGCCAGATCAAGATAAGTAGTGTGCACAGAATGACCACTGTCTACAGCCGCTGTAATCTTTTTATAGAAGCTTACTATGTTCAGGAGATAGGCTCTACCATTCATGAAAGCAAACAGATCTAGATCAGTTAGCTTGCCTATGTCTGCATAAACGAGTTCTCCTATGATACTTTCCATGGTTGTGCGTATATGGCTAGTGAGGCTGATGGATCCATAATTACCCTGTTACGTAGAAGGACCATCCTTGTATAGGGAGTAACAGTGGCTATACCTCAGGCATCAAGAACAAAACCTGTAAACAGGCTAAGGTTGAACAGTTTAAGTAGAGGCTCAGTCACTGCATACTTGGCAGTGATGAGAAAGCAACCTGATATATTTTCTGGGCCCATGGAAGTATAATTTTTAACCTTTGACTGGGATTCTAAAACTTTTTCCAAACTGATTTCAGGTGAAACTAAATTCTCAGGTACAGTGAAGACAAAATGGGGGTAGGAGGGGTAAAGCTAGCACTAAAATTGTCTGGTAATATATTAGCTATATCCTTGAGGTTAGAATGGGTGATATTATTATTCAATACCTCAGTGCATTGCTAGACAGTATTCCTTTATTTCCAGTCATTAAAAAAGAATGCTTTGTCATTTCCTTTAGAATTTGTAGCAACCTTAACTTCATAATCTGCTTTACATTTTTTAACAATGTTTTATGTTCCTTGCTGGCATGTTTCAATGTAGTCTTGAGGTAGGGTAATGGGAATTTCTTGCAACTTTTCATTATTTTTCTTCTTTTGTTGTCTAGTTTATTAATAGGAGTTCCACCAGAGATGCTTATTCTTGAATTTACCATTGTATTTAGGGGTTTACTATTAGAATGTCGAAGCAAACTCCGTCGACTGTACTGTTGTCGAACATGGAAGTTCAAAAACGGTAATATCGAAGACAAAAACCAACCTAGGAACGGGTTTTAATATGGGTGGAGATAGGGGAGAGGTTTGTAGTTCGGAATAATACTGAACACCTATCTCGACCCATGTTAAATCCGTTCCTAGGTTGGATTTTGGTCTTCGATATTACCGTTTTCGAACTTCCGTGTTTTACAACAGTACAGTCGATGGAGTTCGCTTCGACATTCTAATAATAAACTGCATTTAGGATAGATATGTACTGGCTTTTTATGTAGGTGTTGGCAGAAGTCACAGCTAAATACAGCAGACCTTTCATATTGCAAGGCATGGTTAAGAATTTTGAACTGGTTCACTATAAGATGAAAGTAAAGTGTTAGACATGGTGAACAAAGGATGCAGGAGGTCTACATATGTTTTGGGTGTGTAGAAAGACATTAAAGAGAAGGAGATAAGTGACTGAAGGCTCAGAGGAAATATTTAAAAACTGATAACCTAGGTATGGGAAGCTTTATGATTAGGGATAGAGAAAGGCACAACAGTATGGAAAAAGAAAAATATGGATATATACACATTTAGTATTCTCTGCAGACTGACTTATCTTACACTTTTCTCCTTATATCTCCCAGCTCCAACAGCTAGTGCATATGCAACCTTTTTTTTGTATACATTTTGGATGAACCTTTCAAAGGTTTTGTTTCAAAAGTGGTAATTACAAGGGAATGGCGAATGCAGCACAGGGAGAGAGTGTGAGAGAGAGAGAGAGAAAAATACTGAAGCTGAAAGGGGAAGAAAGACAGATGTACGAAGATGACAAGGAAACCAAAAAAAAAAAAACCTTCAAAAGATTCTGCCAAAAACTTTAAAAAAAGGTTACTGTGGGTGCAAGCTGTTTGAGTTGGGAGAGAAAAAGAAAATGGTTTAAGATTTGCTGGAGTCAGCAGAGAAGACTAAATGTGGAAATATGCACAGAAAAGGTCAAAAATAATATGCCATATAAAAGAAAGGGAAACTAATAGTCCATATGGCTTGTGGGTATGTGAAAATATCTGGAACTACCAAGGGAGGAATTTAAAATAATAGAGCAAAAGGGATAGTATCCGACTCTATGAGAAGGCCAAGTGCAGAAGTGATTCCAAATAAAGTGGGGAAACTGATGGAAGCAAAGAAGCTACAGGATAATCTCACTAATAAATGTAGATGTAATGAGTCTAAGGGAGAGTAGACAAGGTCTTTCCACAGGCCACTTAGAATGAACACAATGTCTCTGTTAAGATTAAAGAGCACAGGGAAACTTGAGGATACAGATGGAGTTCATGCACAGAGAGGAGGGAGGTAGGATAGAAAAAGGGCAACTGTCCTCTTCAGCATGCAAAAAGCTACTTTTTTAATTTCACAAATTCTTAACTACATCTGATATGGAATTTTGGAAAGTGAGAGGATGCCTGAAGAATGGAGAAAAAGTGTTTTGGTACAGATTTTTAAGAATAAGGGTGATGTGCAGAGCTGTAATAACTACAGAAGGATTAAATTGATCAGTCACAGTATGAAGTTATGGGAAAGAGTAGTGGAAGCTAGGTTAAGAAGGGACATGATGATTAGTGATCAGCAGTATGGTTTCATGCTGGGAAAGAGCACTACAGATGTGATGTTTGCTCTGAGAGTGTTGGAGAAGTACAGAGAAGGTCAGAAGGAGTTGCATTGTATTTTTGTAGACTTAGAGAAAGCATATGACAGGGTGCCTAGAGAAGAGTTGTGGTATTGTATGAGGAACTCTGGAGTGTCAGAGAAATATGTAAGAGTGGTACAGGATATGTACGAGGGTAGTGTGACAGCAGTGAGGTCTGCGGTGGGAGTGACAGATGCATTTAAGGTGGAGGTGGGATTAGACCAAGGATCAGCTCTGAGCCCTTTCTTATTTGCAATGATGATGAACAGGTTGACAGATGAGATCAGACAGGAGTCCCTGTGGACTATGATGTTTGCAGATGACATTGTGATCTGTAGTGAGAGTAGGGAACAGGTGGAGGAGACCCTGGAGAAATGGAGATATGTTCTAGAGAAAAGAGGAATGAAGGTCAGCAGGACTAAGACATAATATATATGTGTGAATGAGAGGGAGGAGAGAGGAATGGTGAGGATGCAAGGAGTAGAAGTGGCGAAGGTGGATACGTTTAAATACTTGGGATCAATAGTTCAGAGTAATGGTGAATGTGGAAGAGAGGTGAAAAAGAGAGTACAGGCAGGATGGAGCTGGATGTGGCAGTGGTAAAGATGTTAAGATTTGCACTGGGTGTGACGAGGGTGTACAGGATTAGGAATAAGTATATTAGAGGATCAGTCCAGGTTGTAAGGTTTGGAGACAAAGCCAGAGAGGCAAGATTATGTTGGTTTGGACATATGCTGAGGAGGGATGCTGAGTATATTGGGAAAAAGATGCTAAGGATGAAGCTACCAGGTAACAGGAAAAGAGGAAGGCCTAAGATAAGGTTTATGGATGTGGTAAGAGAGGACATGCAGGTGGCTGGTGTGACAAAGCAAGATGCAGAGGACAGGAAGCAATGGAAACAGTTGATCTGCTGTGTCAACCCCTAACAGGAACAGCCGAAAGAAGATGATGATGATCTGATATAACAGTTAGTATTAGTTTCAAGTCCTCCTCATTCTTAGTGTATTACATTGTACAGATGTAATCACTGATTTCCTGACATAGTGCATGAGTTATTCTTCTCTCCCCATACTGAAGCTAGCTTGTTTCACATAGGAGGAGGCTCTTTTTCCAGTTGGACTGCTTTGTTTTGTCTACGTCATCTAGCATGCCACTCAAATAGAGGATGTGCATACTTATAGCCTTTTTTATTTTCAAAATACTTCATTTATAAGTTGTCTCATACTTCACAAAACATATGTCATGATATGCAAGAGTAACAAAACTTATGCTATGAATCATGTACAAACATGCCCATATGTAAACTTAGAAAATATGCCCCTATAAATCCATTGTTTCTGAATGGGTGTTTCCTGTAGTTATCTTAGCATGAACCCAGGCACACCTTAAACGTTACATCACTACATAGGAGGATATAGAGTTTAATTTGAGGCTTTATTATTTCAGACATATGAATCAAAGGGTGTACCTATGTACACTTCCATTTGTTAGTCACAACAGCTCAGTGATGCAGATAACTTTAATTAAGAAATGTACAATATGACTCTGAAAAAAGATATTTTGTTTTCTGATGTCACTGAAGAGAGCGAGACAGAAACCTACGTCTAGAGATGTGGTTAAATGTCATCTGCAGTACTGGCACATCCCTTCATCGAGCTGCATATTATTGTCATTGAATGTCATCCGTAATGAGATTTGCTGTTGCTTTTTCCACTTTCCATAAACTAATGTGAGTAATGAGTTGGCTTACAAGTTAATCATAATGTTATTAAACATAACTGTGATAACAACAGTCAACACACAAAGAAGAAAAAGGCAAGAACTAGCATTTCATGTGGGCTTTCAGTGCTAGCATTTTAAGCAAGCTCAGATTTCAGGTCTGAATCTGTAAAGCTAAGATATTGTATTTTTTCAGTGGAATTTAGTTATACCTGTAAAACCTGCACAGGTCAGAGTTCTTTTCTAACATCAAAGAATGATTATTTCATACATGCAGTCCTGTACACTGCCCGTGTATTAATTATGGTTATCATCCTAAGACAAGAATAAGCCACCTATGGGACACATAATGCTTAGGAATGTATAGGAGCTCTGACTGACTAACAGTAAGCGGTAGCTGAAACTGAAAAGGAACACAGTATTATGCTTATTTGTTTTATCCATTCAAATCAAGCACCAGTTGAAACCCTTCAGCTTTGAAAAAGCCCCACAAAAACAGATGCAGACCATTCACAAAAATGCTTTCTACTGCAGTCTTTAAAATATTACACATACAGAAAGATTTCTTATATAACTGTTCCAGCAGTGGCCAGAACCTTTAGCTTAAAATTATCATGTAAACAATGTCAAATAGGACTGTTTATAGACACTGACATGTCCTATTTAAATGGTTATTAAATAAAAATATTTTGAATGTAAAAGGATTGTTAAACTATAAGCCATATACACATATTCTGCTTTTCAAAAGCACAAACCATGCTTTACAACTAACCCCATACAACTATCATACCACCATAATCCACCACCTCAGACACAAGCTATGCCCATCAAATAGCCAATCCCACACCACTCTTAATTACACAAAATTCATCAACAAACTAGTCAAACTTTATCGACACCTGAAAACAGCACTAGTATGCTGCGGTGACATACACCCCAACCCAGGCCCACTCAGTCCAGATAGACCAATCCCAGACCTAAATACAACCCTACTCCAAAGGCCCACAAACACTCCTCATCATAAATGTAAATATTAGAAGCATCTTAAATAAGTTCCATGACCTCCATGCCTTAATCTCCTTTTACCATACAGATATTGTCATTCTGACAGAGACCTGGCTTAAGCCCCTAATTCAAGATAATGAAATCCCAGCACCAGGCTACAATATAATCATAAATGACAGAGTAGGAAAAAAGGGTGTAGGAGTAGCAATACAATATAAAACTCACCTTATCTTACAAAAACTAGACATAACAACCCAGACTTAGATAACACTGAACTCATCCTCACTAAACTGAAACTTAACCCACATGAACATATCAACATTATAGGATGCTACATCCCCCCAGGGAGCAATATTACCATCACAGAAAAAACTAATAGAATGGATAACCAACACCCTTCCCCAAGAAAACAATCTATTAGGCAACCTTAATATTGACTAGGACAACTGCTCCAGTCTAAACCCTATCTCCCATATCAACCTACATGGACTAACCCAACTAATAACTTCCCCCACCAGAACAGACAAAAGAACCAAACATCAGTCTATACTAGACTGGATACTAGTATCTCATCCTTCCCATATATCTTACGCTGGCTGCCTGCCAGAAGCCCTCAGCGACCACCTACCTACATTTCTAATAAGAAGCAAAACTCCCCAGCTGACCCAAGAAACTGTCATGGAATGTAGGAATAGAATAAACTTCAACCAACTCAACTTCAATAATGACCTAAAACTATGTAACTGGACCCCCCCACTAAAAACTTTGGACCTTGATGAAGCAGTACTATACTTCAGAACTAGCTTCATTATCATACTTAACCACCCTGCCCCTCCTAGAACTACTAGAATCAGAACTAAACATGCACCTTGACTAACTTTAAATACTAAAACATTACTCCGAGATAGGAACAAAGCATGGACAAACTTTCATAAAAGTAAATCTCAAATAGACAAACATACCGTCGATTACGTAACCAAGTCAAACAATTTATTTAGAAAGACAAAATCTCCTACTACCAAAATATGCAGAATAAATATATTAACAACCCAAAAAAGTTCTGGGCTGCTGTCAACACCATACTGCAACCAGGGAAAACAACCACCTCCACCCCCAAAATAGTGAACAACCATGACAACATCCCCACTCAGCTCAACAAATTCTTCACAGAATCTATCCAAAACCTAGCCAGCAACCAACTAATCCCCAACAACCCATCCCCATCTAAAACACCCCCTTCACCCAAAACAAATCTCAGTTACCCCATCTTCACCTTCAACCCAGTGCCAACCAAAATCATACAAAAATTACTCCTAAAACTTAGGCCAGCCTCTACAGCCGCCGATAATATACCTTCCGAATATCTGCAACTAGCAGTTGAAGCAATAGCCTACCCTGTCTCCATATTAATAAACATCTATCTCAGAGTGCAAAGTACCCCATCTTTGGAAAATATCACATATTACACCACTGCAGAAAGGGAGTACCTCTATAGAACTTAGTAACTATCGACCCATAGCTTTACTATCCCCCTATCAAAAATTCTAGAGAAGGTTGTCCACATGGAACTGATGAAGTACCTCTTAGAAAACAAATTACTATCCACTCAGCAACATGGTTTCAGACCCTTCCATAGCTCCACCACCGCACTAACATCATTCACTAATGCCGTCAATAACCACAGAAACAATGGACTGCTAGTATCTGCAACTCTCTTAGACTTATCTAAAGCCTTTGACATGATCAGCCATGAAAAACTGCTTCATACACTAACCACCCTAACTCTCAGCTTCTCTACTATTTCTTGGTTTAAGAGCTACCTAGATGATAGGAAACAAGCTGTAAAATGGCAAAATCAGCTCTCTCCCTTACTGCCTGTCTCCCTAGGGATACTCCAAGGCTCCATCCTGGATCCTCTACTCTTCACCCTATTTACTAATCAACTACCATCCACCATACCCAAAGCCTCAATATTCCAATATGCAGATGATACCACCATTATCTGTGCAGCCAACTCACTTGACCACCTTCTCACCCTAACACAAGAATGTTTTTCCCTAGCAGAAACATGGATCACTAACCAAAACCTCATTCTAAACCCAGCCAAAACTAAATTACTCCTCTTCAGCCCTCACAGTTCTCCACCCTCCTCATCTAACTTTTCTATCACCTCTCATAACAACACCACCATCACACTCAGCAGTCACGCCAAACTGCTAGGCCTCAAAATTGATAATAGCCTTAAATTTGACATTCATATCTCCAAGACAATTAAAAGAGGCCACAGAAAAATGGGCCTACTCTATCATAACAAACAGTTTCTCACCAGTCACTCTAAGGTTACCACAGCCAGGACACACCTCCTACCAACTCTACTTTACACCTCCCCCATGCTTACCAATATCCGAAAAACTGAGCTCAACAAACTAGATAGCTGCTACAATAAAAATAGCCAAATTCGCCACAGGGCCTCCTTCTAGAACCCACCATTGTGAAAGCCTCAAAAAACTCAACTGGCTAGAACTCCCCCTGACCCTTCAAGTCAGCCAACTAGCACTTGCTCACAAAGTACTACATCATCCAGGCAACACACCAGCCCTGCAACAACTACTCCAGCCTTACACCACTACCAGATCCCTGAGATCAAGTACCCAACACCTCCTTAAGGTAACAAACTTTAAAAATGAGGCAGGTAGAACCGTTTATAGCCACTTCATTTCTAAAATCTGGAACTTCCTTCCAGCCCACATAATAAATAACAACTCCACCATCCAATTCAAAAAACTACTCAAAACACACTTCCTGAATCACAGACCTGTACCTGTACTACCCCTGGATAGTAACTCATATGTCTCTGTTTCCAGCAACTAGAGTAACAGCTTATCTACTGCTTTTGTAATGTATGCATGGGGTAATAGTATCACTGAACACTGTAAAGAAACCTAAAGGACATAGCATGTCTCTCATGTGTAGAAATGAGTTATGGAAGTTATCTACTCTGTCTTCTTGCTATACTTGCTGTTAAACACCTCTGTAACATATATATATATATATATATATATATATATATATATATATATATATATATATATATATATATATATATATATATATATATATATATATATATATATATATTACTGTAGCCTGTGAATGTTGGCAAATACAGTCTTTGGTTAACTCAATATCTTATATTTACTATACTTCTATAAGAAGTATAAAGATTGTGTACTCTATATATTGCTTAATGAACATTTTGGTTAACATGTCTTTTTCTTGTTAATGATTTTACTGCTCTGGAGCTTTTCTCACCGGGCCTGCACTGAAAATGGACATATATCCAGTTGGACTCTCCCGATTAACAAATGTAAAATAAAATAAATAAATAAATAAATAAAACAGTATAGTTTAGGGATATAACTTAAATATTTGAAAGAGATAAATCCTTTTCAACCACATAATCACAGGGATGATTTATAAAGCAATACCCATAAAGCATTTTGACTGAAAGAGAAGACTGGCTTAATGACTAACATCTAGGGATATATGATGGGGTGAGGTGATTTAAGTGAAAGGGTTGTAATGTACTGGTTTTGTCTGACTGGACAGGTTTTAGGTGAGAAGAGAATAAATGGAAATGATAATGTGATTGTCATTTGGTAATGTTGTTCTGAAGTTGTAGTTGTTTAAATAGGTATTTCCTTATTTGCAGCATCAACATAAAGTATTCAACAAGTAGGTATTTCTGAAAAAATAATGGTGGCCATGAGGAATAACAGGCATTAACTTTAGATGGATAGATAGGTAGATAGATAGATAGATAGATAGATAGATAGATAGATAGATAGATAGATAGATAGATAGATAGATAGATAGATTGGTATAGCTAGTGAGATCTACTTTAGATGACCAAAAGCCATAAAGATGAATGTTATTTTGCCGAGACAAAAATAACAAAACTGAAAAGGCTGAACTGTGTAGTTTTTCCCAGGCAAGTAAACACTTGCCCAAAACTACACTAAAATACACTGTATTATGTGAAACCCACCTAGGTGGGGGACTTTGCTCCCCAACCCCCCAAGTATATATATCAACTCCAGGATCGCACTACAGTGCAGGAAAGGACATATTTTGCCATGTTGGGTAAGTATTTACTTGCCCTGGGAAAAACTACATGGTTTGGCATTTTCAGTTTTGTTATTTTCATCTCAGCAAATTAACGTTCAGTTTTATAGGTCATCTAAAGTAGACCCAGCTACAGACATAGCTGTAGATAGACTTATAGATAGATATAGCCATCCACAATCCTTTTTTTCCCACATTTTTACACATGTGGTCAAGATGTCACATGGACAGTGAGTATCATCCAGAGCCAATGTTCACACTGCTAAGTGTCTAGTCTAGCCACGGTTGTTCTGTGCAACCCACATGCATGTGTCATCATATCTATGGCTAATTTAGAGTTCCCAGTCCATCTAGTGCATGAAAAAGACTGATAGGTATGTTTCAAACTGGGAAGGGCAAAAATACTTGGAAATGCAAATTCCAAATCAGACTGTGAAATTTAACTAGGTGGATCTGAATTCACCTATACAATCTGACTTTGCCCTCCGGGAAGACCTGAACTTCTTTCTACCAAACTCCATCCGAGAAAACTTCCAAATCAGACTGTGAAATTTAACTAGGTGGATCTGAATTCACCTATACAATCTGACTTTGCCCTCCGGGAAGACCTGAACTTCTTTCTACCAAACTCCATCCCGCAACTTCGGAGAAAACTTCCAAATCAGACTGTGAAAGTATGTTATTACTACATAATTAATCCATTAACTATGACCTGTGTATCCTAGCCTAGCTTCTTGCCCAGGACTGCCAGCAGCCAATAGCCCTTGTCTTTACCCTTATTCGACTCCTGTCTCTCATTTTACTTTCTCCTCAAATCTACTACTGAATTTTCTACCTTTTTTCCCTAATCACTTGTCCTCCATCACCTCTGTCTTACCTGTACAACTTAAATCTATTACCATGTTTGGCCACCAGGTGGCATCACTCTTTACCTGTTTTTCTCCCTTTTGGCTTAGTTTGTTCTTTCAACTACCTAGTATTTTGTACCTGCATCCTCTCCCTTACTGCTTTACTTGTTTCTTTTCTTTTCTTTTGACCCTGACTATCCATCCTCCTTAGATCAGTTTTCTGCTCTAAGCCTGCATATCCTTTTAAGTTACAGATATTTACACTTCACATGCACATATACCTTGTACAAACTAACCTGCTGTTTCTCAAGCTTACAGATTGTTTTTCTGTGACTCTCCACTCTAGTGTGTCTTCCGCTCACTCCGCCCTCCCTGCCCCCAAATCTCACCGCCCTAGCACCTCTACATTTATACCTACATAGACACACCTCTCTTCATTCCACCTATCATACTATACAACTGTCTCCACCCCTTCCATATTTGTCTCCTCCAAAACCCACATATTTACCTACTACTCTTTCACATTACTCCCTGTATCTACATACTTAATCACTATTACAGTATCTCTTATTATGTCTAATAAATACCAACCTTCGATACTACTACTTCTCCTAACTACTCTCACCTCTGCCTATCTTTCAACCTCCTATGAACAACCCCAACCCTTTACTTTTAATATCCTTTGCAAACAAACCCTCACAACTCCCTGCCTATATCCATAAACAATATCAATACCACCTATAACACCTCCTATCTCCTACCAAAATATCACCGTCTGCTTCACATTAAATACTTTATTCATAGCCTTAAAAGACATGGTTACAACCTCTGTAAAACTCCTCAATTTTACAACCCAGTACTTTTGACCTTATTAATTGATGGAGACATCCACCCCAATCCTGGCCCTAACCCACCCACACAATCCTCTAATTGCCACATATTCAAACCAAATCCAACACCTTTAACCAAACCCCCAAAATCTTTGTCAATTGCCCATCTTAATATTCGCAGCATTTGTAACAAAATACCTCTAATTCATGCTCTTCTAGATGTTCAACAGTTTGATATTCTCTGTCTCACGAAACATGGCTAAAACCTACAATAAAGGATAATAAATTATCCCCCCAGGCTACAACATCCTTAGACAAGACCGCTTAAACAAAAAAGGTGGCGGGGTTATAGTCTTCTATAAAACCGAACTACAAATGAGTAAGATAAATCTTTACCCTATATCTGACAGCAATGTTGAAATAATTATTTCAAAACTTCAGCTCAACCCTCACAAAACAATCAATATTATCTGTACCTATCTTCCCCCTGGAAAGAATCCTACTGTATTAGAAAACCTACTTAATTGGCTTTCACTAAATCTCCTACAAGAAACAATACTTTTAGGAGACTTTAATATTGACTGGAACAAATGTAAAAATTCCAACCCAACTACCCTCATTAACCTACATGGCTTCTCACAAATCATTAACTCCCCAACAAGAATAAACAAACTTAATAACAAAGAAACTATACTTGACTAGATATTAATAAATAGTCCACAACAACAATACTCATCAGGAACTCTCCCTGATGACCTTAGTGACCATTCTCTAACATATATTATCAGGCACAAAACAAATGTTACTATCCCTATCAAAGTCACAACATCCCGCAGCAAAAATCTTTGACCCCAATCAGTTTCAAAATGAACTTATGCAAGTTAATTGGTCACCTCTGAAATCACTCCCTATAGATGAAGCTGTTAGTTACTTTAATTATACCTTTCTAGATATCCTTGAGCATCATGCCCCAATATGAAACCAAAACTGCCCAGTGGCTCTCAAATGATACTAAAAACTAATCCTTAGCAGGAACAAGGCCTGGGCTAAATGGCGTACCACAAAAAGCATAACTGATCACCTTACTTTTAGACAGCAAAGAAATGTAACAAAAAAAGCCATCCTACAAGATAAAAAGACCTATTATACACAGCTTCAACAATCCTCCCTTCACCAACCAAAAAAATTTTGGTCTTCTATTAACAAGCTCTTATCCCCTGGCAAAGTTGCCACACCAAATCCTCTAGACTCTAACCCTGACGACCCACTACAAACAGCTAATGCCTTTAATACCTTCTTTACTTCAGCCATATTAAAACTAGCTAACCAACAAAACCCTGATACCTCAAAACTAATTACCCAAACCACCTCTCTCCCTCCATTTCACCTAAAACCTATTCCAACCTCCTATATCAAAACTAAAGCCCGCAACACCTCAGCGGACAAATTACCAGCTGAATACCTCCGTCTAGGTGCAAAAGCTCTTTCCTATCCCATCTCTATACTCATCAACAGAACTATAAAAGAAAGTACTATTCCATCACTCTGGAAAATCTCTTATATTATCCCTCAATTCAAGGAGGTGACTCTACTGAGTATTCAAACTTCCGTCCCATAGCACTACTTTCTCCTCTTGCAAAATAATGGAGAAATGCATCCACAAACAATTACTTCACCACCTACTTAGCCACAACCTCCTGGCTAATTGTCAACATGGGTTTCGACCATTCCATAGTACTAGCACAGCATTACTATCCTTTATTGACTCTATTAACAAAACCGCAACAACAATACCCTTTCTTCTGCATTCTTTGTAGACCTGTCTAAAGCCTTTGACATGGTCAATCACCAACTTCTCCTCCATCGTTTATCCCTGACTCTAGATAACCTTGCCTTAGACTGGTTCACATCGTATCTGGACAACCGTAAACAGGCAGTTCTCTGGGATAACCAGCTCTCTGATCTCCTCCCCACCACCATAGGGGTCCCCCAGGGCTCTATCTTAGGTCCACTCCTATTCTCCATCTTTATAAATGACCTTCATCTAGCCACCCTCAATCAACTTGCATTCAATCACAACCATTATTTCTTCAGCCTCCACTCAGAATGAGCTGCATACTCTCACACAAAATACCTTCACAACTATAGAGCAATGGTTCTCGAATCATTGTCTACTCCTCAATCCCAAAACCAAACTCCTGCTCTTTACACCCACTCACCTATCCCTATTAACTTCACACTTACATCCAATAATGGTACCCTCATCTCCCCAGACCAAGCCACTAAACTCTTGGGGATTACCATTGACAACCAACTTAAATTTGACACTCATATCAACTCTACAATTAAGGCTACTAACAGAAAAATGGGTTCTCTATAGAATCAAAGCTTACCTAACCTCAAACCAGAACTACCATTGCTAGAACACACTTAATCTCTACCCTTCTTTATGCTTCCACCATCTACACTAATCTTTCTAAGCACAATCTCAATAAACTAGCTTCTTCCTACAACAACATAGCCAGATTCGCTATAGCTTCTCCTTATAGGACTCACCATTGTCTAAATCTTAAAAACTAGGCTGGCTTGAATTACCCAACCTAATACAATTCTACCAACTTACCATTGCCCATAAAGCCCTTTATCACCCTAACAACACTCCAACACTCTCCTCTCTCATACAACCCTATAATAATCTGAGGAACCTACGCTCTTCTTACAAAATACTGATCCAAATTTCCCAATCAAATAACTTAGCAGGTGACTCCATATTCTCCAACTCAGTTGGCAAAATATGGAACCAACTACCTCAATACCTCACTACAATATCTTCACTCCCGATTTTTAAAGCTAAACTAAAACTCTTCCTTTCCAACCACTGGCTCTGCTCTTGTACCAACCCTAGTTGAACTTTTGTCTTACTTGCCCTCTGATTCCTTTATCCCCTTATTTCTAGTTCTCAATTTCTACCCTCTTGTAATTCCTCTTCAAATAAATACATATCTCAATTTTTTATTTCTATTTTATTTCTGAAATACAGTTTTCTAGTTAATACTCATTATTTTGCTCTACACCAAGCCGCATTGTGTACTCTGATGCTTTTACAACTTGCAGTTGGATATGTTATGTTTCATAAATACTGTTTTTATATCCTTTTAATTTTGCATTATTTTAATTTCTTTTTGTATATGCTTAACTTGTTCTAGTAGTTTATAGCCCTCCACTGAAAATGGACATATATCCAGTTGGACTAGCCCGGTAAACAAATGTAAAATAAATAAAATAAATAAATGGCTTTGAAATGTGGGAAGAAACCTAGAGAAAACTCACACAAACTCAGGGAGGACATTGAGAATCCACACAGAAGCATCCTACATGAGAATCAAACTGGAGAACTTCTTGCTGTGATATATTTAGTCTGTGTGTATGCATGCCTGTCTAAAAACACACAGTCACAGAAATATAGATGAGTATGCAGGTTAGGGATGTAGGCAGATTAAGGGAGGCTAAGACTGATAGGTATGTTTCAAACTGGGAAGGGCAAAAATACTTGGAAATGCAAGAGAGTGGGCCTTCTGTAATGCAACCAATTGGGTCTTGGTCTGACTGTTTGATCATGGAACTAAAACATCACAAAATGCAAAATATTTATTAGTATCTGTGATACCTGTCCTAAAATGCACCTGTTAATTCTCATATATTAAGCACTCTGATACTACCAGTAGAAAAGAAAAAGTATTGTTTGCATAAAGTGCTACATATTAAACAATATCAAGCCCTTCCATAGCACACCAGATTTATCCATACTGAAGGTTAGAATAACTGTTCCTTGAAATCATAAGTTGCCATATTCAAAAAGCACCAATCAGTATGGCTATCACCTTCAACTGTAGAGTACAATTTCTTGGTATAGAACCTGATGTAAGAACTCCATCTAAGAAGAACCTCATGGTTTTGCTGCTAAACGCTAGGAGTCTTAACATGAAACTGTATTCACTGGAAGCAGTCCTCACCTTGGAGGACATAGACAATTGTGCAGTGGGGGCTGTGGAGAGCACCCCAGCCGTATTGGGCTACACCTTCTTCTACACGTTGAGACCACAAACTGAAGATATGAAAACTAAAGGAGGCAGTGTATCATTATTCATTAAAGATAAATACCCTCCAGATTGGTTAGACAGCATGATTCCCTGGAGATGCTTCAGGTGCAATCAACTGTTGGTAGGACAACTATTCAAGTCATTGCCAGCTACAGGACCCCCTCCATAAATCAGACACCCACTCTGCCTATTTGGATCTACTTGAGTTTATCAAGATACTTCCAAACACCATGGTTTTGGGTGACTTTAACTACCCATTCATTGAATGGGGAAATTACTCATGCAGAAAATCACTTGCTCAAAGTTTCTCAGACTTTATTAACTCCAATGCCCTGGACCTGCTAGTTGACAGCCCCCACAAGGGGTGCCAACATCCTGGATCTGGTGCTTACTATTATGGGGAACCCCTGTAACACCCCCATTGCAAGGTTTTGTCTGGTGAGATCTGACTACAAATTAGTCTCATCCAAAGTTACTGCCACACCTGCCCCTAACCCCCCCCCCCCAGTAACACAAACTAAACTAAAAAACTTATCCAAACAGATTATAACCTCTTACAGAATGGTATAAATAGCTTCACTGCACCTCCTCCCTCAGATGGAACTGGCAACTATGCTGAGTTCTACACAAATAATAAACACCTGAACAACTGCATTGATGCAGCTGTACCTGATAAGACCAAAGCAAGCTACTCAAGGATCAGCAAACTTGTCTGGTGGACAACTCCCATTAACAGGCTTTACAATAAGTGGAAGAAATTGCTGTCTAAGAGTAAGAGGAAGCAAGACCCAAACTGGAAACATTCCCTCCTCAGCTTAAACAAGCAAATAAGACTCCTTGTGAAGTCCTCCAAAGCTAACTATGAATCCAAACTAGCTTCCTCAACTAAGGACAACCATAAGCCATTCTTTAGTTACATCCGCTACCTAAAAGGAAAGGCTCAGATTTGTGCCAAACTGGTAGTTAATAATACCACATATACCAAGCCTGTGGGCATTGCTAACCTGTTAGCCAAAAGGTTCTGTGAAAACCTCACTTCCCCTTCCCTCCTACACTTACCCCAAGACATCCCTACCACCTTAATTCTACCCTGTATCTCTAAAGAGCAGATTGTGAATGCCTTCTCTAAGGTCCAAAACACAGCATCCATGGGACTTGATAACATTCCCGGCTGCATCCTACATGGGCTCAAAGAACAATTAGCAATGCCATTGGATACACTTTTCAGTCATAGTCTAAGCACTGGCTTCATACCAGCTGAATGTTATCCCCTTAAACAAAGGTGGTGCTTCCACTGACCCCGGGAACTATAGACCTATTAGCCTGACTAGCCTTATCTGCAAAGCCATGGAGGAATCATCATGGACCTTATCAACAAAGACATTGGTAACCTCCAAACACTTGACCCTACTCAATTTGGATTTGTCAAAGGGCGGGCATGCCTGTTAAACCTGGTGGACTTCTTTGAGACAGTCACAAAGGCCCTTGATAAGAGAAAATCTGTGCACATAACCTACCTAGACTTAGCCAAGGCTTTTGATACTATTCCTCACTCAAGCATAATTGACAAACTCACCCAGCTAGGTGTCAACCCGTATATCATTAGATGGGTCACTAACTAGCTCACTGATATAACCCATATAGTCAAAATAGGGGAATCCACCTCCAGCAGCAGACCTATAACCAGTGGTGTTCCACAGGGATCAGTCCTGGGAACTCTACTGTTTGAAATCTATTTCCCCAAAGTGGAAGCTAAAACTAAAGGTCTGTGACTGACAAAATTTACTGATGACTGCAAACTGGGAGTGGTCATAGAATCTCCAAACAATGTCAACATCCTACAAGAGGTCTTAAACAAACAAATGACTGGTGCCAAAGTCATGGCCTTAAACTCAATGCAAAAAAATGTATTATTATCCCTTTCAGTAAGAGTGTTGTTCTTGCTAACTACCACATCAATAACAATACTCTAAGTATGCACTCAGTGGTGAGATACCTGGGCACACAGGTTGACAGCAACCTTATCTTTGATCACCATGTCTCCATGGTGGTAAAAAGGGCATTCTATGTTGGTCATCTCATAAGTAAGGGCATTGCCTCCAGAAAAAAAGAAGTTATAACCTCCTTGTACTCTCCCCTCATCAGGCCAATACTTGAGTACAATGCCCCTTTTGGTATGTACTTTTCCAAGCACCTGCATCAATTGGAGAGACCACAAAGGCTCCTCACAAGGAAAATTTAAGGTCTTTAGCATCTGTCCTATGAGGACCATCTTAAATCACTGTCACTTTATTCAGTTTCATATAGACTGCTCAGAGGCAATCTCTGCCTTGACTATAAGGCAGCCTTTGACCCTGCTTTATTGGAAATGCTGCATATCAGTAAGTCAAATGATACACAGGCTACTCGGTCTAATGGCCTTAACCTGGTATGTGACATTACCAGAACCTGCTAGAGGGACAGATTTGTCTCCCAGAGGTTACCATACCATTGCAACAGACCCCCGCTTCATGTCAAGCAGAGCACCTCATTGGCCCTCTTCAAACACAATCTGGATGATTGGATGGATAACCTTGAGTTCACCCCGGGGGTTTCACCTATGTTCCTATTGGACAGGGGTGATAGGTGCTGATTATGGAAATAGGGTAAAACTTGGCTAGGCTTGTAAGAGCCCTAGGGTCATTAGCCTAATAACCTTCTTTGATCCTATGATCCTATGACCACCTGCATGTAGTCCCTATGGTTGGTTTTGTTTGTTTATTTGTGTACATCTGTAATACATTCATGACGAAAACAGAATTTTTTTCAAAATGCTGTTAGAGAGAAGTTTTTATGTTTTTCTCAGATCTTAACTAATGAGGTTGGGAGGTTGGTCTATATCACATCAGCGAATGCTGAAGATAGTGAACACTGATATATCAAACTTCAAAGTCTAAAAGCTGAAAACAGCAAAGGAACGAATCAGTGATTTTTTTTTCCCAGGGAAAAAATTCGCTGATCCAAAAAAAAAAAGAGTATACAGTCAAAATTAATGGCTGTGACCCCCACCCCAACTTAAATATACCAACTCCGAGATTGCACCACAGTGGAGAAAACAGCAAAGCCTGGAGAACGGCCCAGCAAATTTTTTTCCCTGGGAAAGATTTTGCTGATCTGTTCCTTCTCTGTTTTCAGCTTTCGGACTTTGAAGTTCAATATATCAGCATTCGCTATTTTTATCGTTTGCTGATGTGATATAGACCCTGAATAACATGGCAGAAAATGCAGGAGATTTTCCTTTTTATTTATTTTTAAGATTAGCAGTTTTAGACATGATTTATTATAGACAATAAGCAAAACCAAGGAAGAAAAAAGAGGAAAGAATTTCAAATATGATTCAGACATCAGCATCGAAAATAAAAAATAAAAAGGATGAATGATTCCCACCCAACCATTGTCCCTTGATGCAGGGTTAATTTGAAATCTGCTCAAACTTCAGAGCTTCTAAAAATAAGAACCATCACTCAGATAAAGAAAATGAGGTCTCTGAAGGAATTGTCTGGGTCCACTGACTGAACAGAATATATTTTCTGCAGAAATAAATGCCATAAAGAATATTTTCTTTTCTATACACATTATGAAAATATTGGAACATAAGAACATGTAATTGCAAATGGCAGAAATTATAACCTTTATAACTGAAAAGAAAATAGTTGTGGACCTTTCGGGCCACTACACATGACTACAACAAGAGGGTCTATGAGCCCTTCAACCCATGGCCATGCCAGAATTCATTATATAGATACATGAACTTTCTTGAGTATACAAATTGCTCTATAAAATAGTTTCTGTTATGATTATTCAAATTCTAGGATACATAATTAGTGCTTTACACAAAATCCAAATGATAATGTTTTATCATGTCTAATGAGCATCCCAGCTATGAACTAATTGTGCAGAATAGACCCTGGGTAACTCCTAAACAGTCTGACACTCTATACAATGTACTTTTGCTCACAAACAAAATAAGATAATTACAAGAATGTTTAGAAAACAGGTTAGAAAGTTTGGTTAATCTAATTTTTTTCTCAAATTAAACTTTGAAACACACAGAAGAACGTAGGAAAAGTTCATTCAGAGAATCAATGTATAATGAAACCCCACACAGACACAAGAAGGACATGTAGACTACACACAGAATCATCCTACATGAGAATCGAACTAGAGAACTTCTTACTGTGATACATATATGTGTATGTGTGCCTGTCTAGAAACACACAGTCAGCAAAAACAAAGACAGATATGCAGGTTATAGATGTGAGCAGATACAGGGAAGCTTAGACTCATAGCTATGTGGAGCTTTCAGAACATTAAACATGAATCCTGGAAAGAAAATAAAACATATGAATTCCACTTACTTGAATATGATAGTTAACTTTATGGAGTAACTTGTTGCAGGGAAATAGAATAAATGCTAAGTTATGTTAAATGTTTCTTCAATGTCTTTTTGCAAGTTGAACATTAAATCCTATATTCCTTTTTCTCATCTTCTGCACTAATTTAATCCTATCAGCTACCACACTCCCTCCTTAAAGCTACGTCTACACTCCCCTCCTATGACTTCTAGATTACTACTACCTTCTATGTACACTTCATTAACATTTAACACATTCATTTTATAGGTTGCAGTATCTGGCTATGCCATATGGATATGGCTCAAAACAATATTCCATTGCTGTAAATATTGTATCTATTCTCCAGTAATTATAATCCTTCTGCACCTGTTTGTTTACTCTGTATAAATTTCATGCAATTTTGTTGTATGTAACTATTGTGTATCCGCTTAAATTCTATTATGGTTTTGCTTATGTATACCTTGGGGCTTTTTTCTCGGGCCTCCACTGAAAATTGGCTCTCCGTGGCCCAGTGGACTTTCCCGGTAATCAAATGCCAATAAATAAAATAAAATAAAAACATAAATAAATCTTTTGTGCCATTGGAGTGTACAAGTTCATAACGAATTGAAGGATGCATGTGCCTTACAAAAATGCATATCCACACTAATGAATATCTTCAAACTATAAACAATCAAATGCTTTGATCAGGTATGAATGGAGTAGTATAGTTCTGGATCCTTCACTTTGATTCCACATGTACTAGTGGGAGGTACAAGAGTCTGCCATGCCATATGGGGATATTCCTTCTAATAAACTCCTTCCACATCCTCCTCATGTCTGCAAAACAGCTGTGATTTGGAAGATACAGAAAATTGTTAATGAAAACATCCAGGGAGACACTAATTTGATTAAACAATGTATCCTACCTACAGTAAATATATGTAATGAATGCTATTTACTGGTCATGTCTTGTATCATACTGAAAATACAGTGGCACAGGAAAATAATTTTCTTGGGTGGTAAAAGCCAGGGTGCCTTTTTGGCTGGGCTTGTATAGGCCCCAGGGCTGATAGTCTAGTACCTACCTATGAACCTATGAGTCTTGGATTTTTATAACCTGACGAAGCCTGGCTGTATAACACCAGGCTAAAAATTTAAGAGTTGAAATTAAATGTGTCTCCATAAAATGTGGCCATGTGGTTGCAAGTATAAGTACCTTATCATCCGTCCATCCATCCTCAACCCCTATTTCCCATTTTGCATATGAACCATTTCACCAGTGACAATCATCTCGAGCCAAGGATTACACTGCTGGGTGGCTAGCCCTACTGTGGTATAAGTACCTTAGCATATTAGATTTAATTATATAACTTGTAATCTGCTGTCACTGGCATGCCAGTGCAATGAAATAACAGCAATTTCATTATACTCATACTCTCTGAATAGACTTTTTCTGCATTTTTCTTGGTGTTCGAAAATGAAAGTACTCCCTCTGTTCCTGAATATACTGCCTATCATATCTTCCTGGACATCCAAATCACCATAAACAAATTAATTATCACTTGATAGCTATTTACCAAATATGCTCTATGTTTCCTTCTTAGTATGATAGCTATCATTACACATTAGCTGAACTCCCCACTAAACTCAACACCTTTCCACATGGGGATATCAAATATCTATCAAATGATCTATACTGTCAATGATCATTATGCCCAATGCTTCTTTGATATTATAAATTCTAACTCTTTTTTCCAAATAGTTAACCACTGTACTAGGCGCCCCAATATCTTTGATCTACTCCTAACAAATATGCCCATTCCTTGCATATCTCTATTTGTATCATTCTACATCTTTATATCACACCTTTAAAGCTGATGTTACAGCCACTGTAAATATCTCCATGTTTAGGGACTTCTCAAAAGCAAATAATATTCAATAATTTTATGACCTAAATAAATTCTGCTCTAATCCTCCTCTGACAGATCCGATTGGTTAGCTACTACATTTGCATCTAAATTCTACTCCCACTTAGATAGCTGCATTGATAAGGCAGTTCCTATCCAAACCAAGTACAATAAAAAAATTAAAAACAAAAATAAATTATATAAAAAGAGAAAAAAACTGCTTACAGATTATAAGAAATCTTATTCTACCTACCTTAAGAGCACACTTGAGGAATCTAGTAAAAATCTTAAGGGAACCATTGAGAAACTCCAGTCTAAATATGAACACAATATAGCCACTAAAACCAAAAATAATTAAATATACCCCGGGATTCATGAAGCTCGGCGCAAGGCCAGCGTTAGGCTTGCGCCGACCGTGCGGCGTGAGGAAGGCGCAGTAGCACCAAATGCATAGTAATGAAGGCACGCTGCCGACACAGCCACGTGCACAGGAAAGGAGCGTGAGTGCATAGGGTGTGTCGAAGTGCCGCACGGAGGTGTGGAAACGGCAGCTGTCGATGTGCAACCTAAAATGCTTGCATATAACAGGTTGCAAGATAGTAACCACGTCAGTGTCCCTGGAGATGGAAACGTATGCAAAGCATGCAAGAAAGTACCTGCGAACACAAAGTGACGAAGCAAACAGAAATGCACGGTAGGGAATAACGGGCCCCTATCCCGCGAACAAATGACATGGAAGACCGTGTGGCCGTAGTCCAATGCAGTGGAGATAGCCATACCAAGTGGAAGTGAAAAGCATCATATGTTAGCGATCCGCCAGTAGATTCGTCCAGCCCAATGGTGAGGGTCACCAGCTGACCCATAATGTGAGGGAGGGTACACAGCTGGGCAGATGTGTCCATAACAAAATACACGAGAAATGTAGATATCTAGCGACCGTACGGCCGAATTATATCCCACAAGGCATGTAACAGTCACATACAAAAGGTATGTCCGTATTTCACATACCAAATGTGATAGGAAATAGAATAAGCATGTAAATGAAACAGAAGGAGCATGCAAACAGCCACAATAATAAGGACACATGTAGGCTAAAAGGAACAGTATTATCCGTACCGTCGACTAGGATTACCACCTTTCCCACTTTGCAAGCGACAGTCCCTCTTTGGGCAGTTGTGTCCCGACAAAAACCTGTAACAATGGCAAATGTCCTGAGATTATAGGACAAAATTATTCCCTATACGTTATGTAATAGTTGCATTAAACAGGTTCTCTGTATCTAAATTACATAAATGTTATAAGAAACAGAATAAGCAACTGAACTGCTACAAGAATAAGCTTTTATATAGGCAAGACATCTAAGTTCTATCCTGTGTACTGCCGTGGGTATGTGTTGGCCTGTAAAATGTGATGTGTGTACCAAAAATGTCCCACTTTGGCCAATTGAAAAGGTGGCAACCCTACCGTCGACTGTGGGGAGGTGTTGTTCACTACAGTCAGATATGTGTACGGAATATATCCCATTCTGGACATAGGAAAAGGTGGCATCCTACCAATGAGTACAACAGGCTGCTAAAATCCGGAAGTCAGCGGTACAAGTCGAACTTGTCAGGATGTGTCACAGTCGAACGGGTAGTACCCGGGTATACCAAACATGTAATGAAAGAGAAATATGGGCGTTTACCTATGTGCGTGAGGTATAGCATGTGGAAAGCAAACATGGCAGGGTAGTCCACACAACCATACAGGTGCCAGACACATGTAGGGTATTCAATGTGTCACTCTGGCCGTGTCATGGGCCAACAACCAAAGCACAGATGTATGGGGTGTGAGGAATCTGTGTGTGTGGGGTGGATGGGTAATGGTACAATCCTCCAAGGCGATACTGTGTCGTATGCAGAATAGGTGAACCGGAGGTGTATGAGGGAGCAGCGGGTGAAGCTGAAAGAAACACAAACACATGTATAAACAGCTGCAATACAACCAGACAGGCCATACTGTAGAACACAATCCCACAAACAGATGAATATTGAAATGTGCGATACAAATGTATAGATATGTCACCGGCACATACCCACAGATTGGTCCTGATGGAACTGGCCATAACACATGCAACACACCTGTATGGAACTGTCCATAACAAATGCAACACACCTGGATGCATAATGGACTACGCAGCATCCCCTCCACATCACACAACCCGCTCCGGTCCCTGAACGTCCACCAAATCCAGCTGTACTAGGCCCATTGGTGTGGTGCAGCTGTGACCACTATGCATATGTAGTAGGTAGTGTCACCCTAGGTGGTTGCAGGATTGCACACAACCTCAGCACATTTTTGTAACTCCAAAACGATGTTCGGTATACCTCTTGTTGTGGACCGGTACAATTCTTGGATATTCCTCATGGGATACGTAACTTGTGTAAACATTAGAATGGAAGACACGAAGTCCAATCCTGTAGGTATCTGGATAGAAGTTGGAATGTGCATTAGAAGTGTACAACACTGTCCAGCCCTAAGTGGTCATGAATAACCTACTACCCAGGATCAAACACTTGCCCGTGACACACGTGTCCCCACACGAATAAGCGGAAATATATTGCACACATTCACATAGTGGCAAATGGTATAAGGGTGATGAAGGCACTGATGTAAACAGGATAACCCTGATCTACTGTGTGAGGGACACTTAATGTGTGTGTAGGTGTGACCGACCATACCTGTCAACCTCTGACAGCAAGATATCTGGACAAAGCCGTGAATAAAAGTATACCTGTCAGCCTCTGAGAGCAAGATATCTGGACAAAGCCGTGAATAAAAGTGGGACAAAGGCCCCAAAGTATGGGCAATTTGTAAAGAAACTGAGAAAGTTGATAGAATAACAGTTTGTACATTGGCATTAATTTCCTGAAGTGTATGAAGTCTGAAACTCAAGTGTCTGTCATTTTGTTCTGACTTCAGTCTTTAATGGCTAGCTACTGATTTGCCAGAAAACAATAGTGTATTACAGAGGTCCGTACATATTTACAGTAACAAACCTTCACATTTGTTTACTGTACCACTGCATACCTGTAGTTAATTCATGTCCAAAATAATAATCCTCGTATGAATGCATACAGGAAATAGTCAAATGTGAATGGGAACACCCCTCACCGTGGATTATGTATTGTAACCACCCCCACCCATATTATGTATTGCCAACATAAAAAGCTGCTGACAGGTGCCGAAAGACCTGTGTCTGTAAACACAGGTAAACCTCTATAAAATAGACAAATGCTGTCCATGTGCTTCGTCTGACATTTGAACTCTGTCAGGGCAGGGCAGTTTCATTCACCAGGCGGACAAGCCTAAACCCAGATCACCACACAAACACCCTGACAATCAAAGACTTGTATGTGCCAGGACTATAAGCCTTGGTGTTCTGCATATCCTTGGAGTGATTAAATATGCAGCTTGGGTCCAGAGCAGTAGGGAATAGGGAATGTGTAATATGTAGTACCGCATTTTTCCCAGCAGGAGAATGGATGCCTGTGTTGTGAGTGAAGCAGTGAGGCATATGTTAATGTAGCTATGTGCTATGGGTATGCATATAAATGAGTCATAACACCAATAGTATAGTGGTGACAGCATCCGGCCAACGTGAATGCAGTCCCAGGTCAACTACGACTTCAGCACATATGAGTTAATGAATGCGTGTGTGCTGTAAAGACATTTAAATATGTAAAGGTGAACGTGTGTTTCGCATATGTCCGTTAACCGGATTACAGATATTGTACTGTTAACATCACAATTAAGAAAGCCCATGTAAGCACAAAGACTTAGTAAACATATGTAACCCACAATAAGGATATGCAAGTGCACCTGCGCATGTGTAATCCGCTCACAGCATAGCAAATGAATGCTCTTTTCTACACGTTTATTTATATATCTATATATGAATATATATATTTGCGTATAGATATATATCTACAGACTTAAACTAAATATATGAAATATAGAATGTACAGACATATATATATATATATATATATATATATATATATATATATATATATATATATATATACACACACACACACACACACACACACACACACACACACACACACACACACACACACACACACACACACACACACACACAATTGCATTAATCGATATATACATAACAAACACAGAAACATTTGTCCTTGTAGATATAACACATGTACATAAAAAGGCTACACGTCATAGCTATTATGGATAGACATACAGACATGCAAGAAAGGTAAATACACTGCCGCTTTCCAAACCAATGCCCGGAAAGTACCAATGTGGCAAATCTGCAAGTTCTACTATTTAAACATGGATATAGGTGTCCTTTGCAGGACTCTAAAAAGTGTTGTCTAGCAGCAACGGCCAGTAATTATTGACACTAAGGAAGTCACATTGGCAGCTACAATATAGTTGTACATGCAACAGTAGCTTGTGCAAGGGTAATAACACATGGGTTGACAGAATGTATGACATATGTCCCGATACGCGGAGAGTGGATAGTGCTTAGAAGTATCTTCATACTTTATTATCGCTCACATTAAATATGTCTTATGACTACTGTGGATGGGGTATCAGGTATGGGAATCATGGGTATGCAAGAATGGGCCTAGGTTCACAGGTGTTGGTTGGCACAGATTTATTAGGTTCGCCCCATGGGAGTGATTAATATTCCTATGTGGGTATAGCACACGCCTATACCTTCCAAACATGAAGAACCCATCTACTGGATATTGTGTAAACCATTGTGGGAAGACGTAGGGACTTATATCAGTGTCATGTAAGTGATTATCATGGACGTACATGCGTACAAATAAGATGGTAACCATACCTCTCAACCTTTCAGAATAAGACAGCTGGACAAAGACATATTTAAATAAGTACAAATAGGGGCTATGTTAAATATTCCTCTGACAAAGTTAGAGCGTTGATAGAATAATGGATAATTCATTAGTATGAATGTTTTGAGGGTTGTTAGTTTTAAACTACTAATGTCTCTCATTATTATCTAACCTCACAGTCACAATGACCTGCCACTAATTTACCAGAAAGGCACAATAATAACAAAGAAGGAACAACATTATAAGTTTAAGTTTGGGACATTTAACCAACATGTGTACAGTTGAGAGGTATGAAGGTAACCCTGTTCTAAATAAATGTACAGAACTAGTGATATCAGGAGGACAGGTGTGAAGAAAGACGGGATGACAAATGACAAACATGTACAAGTCAAAAGCATGTACCTCGATAAATGTGAATGAATACTTATGCCCTGTGATAGTCAATGTGGAACATTAATTGTGTCCCTCAGGGTGTTATGCAGTGTCCCCAATACAGTGTCCAGTCTCCCACACTCTCATGTGAGTTCTGCCACTGATGGACATTGCAAATACCGGCGAACACATAAGGTAGATGATAGCATAATATGTTTTGATTAGCACCTGTTGGCTTTTGTGAGGAACACAACACTCTTGGCGGGTGTGTCCTGCAAAAGGAATGTTATGACATCTGGCCTGTGAGTTCTTCTTGTGTGTAGTGGTGTAATACAATGATATATCTTGTATCAGAAACAGATACATGTGATAGGAAACAGTATTATCAACTATACTACTACAAGAAAATTCTGGAGGTATGAAAAGCGCTGAAGTAATCAGTTCAGTATTGACAGCAGGTATGTGTTGACATGTCATATGCCACAGCTGTATATATAGTACCTATAAGGCTGTCACCATTACAAATGTTGAAGGTGGGAGCTGCTTTGTAGAAATGTCAGACATAGCAGGTCAAACTATACCTACAGCCATACATACTCCACAAATAGACATATTAGCATACAGCAAAGCTTAGTTCAGGGGTCATGGAGCCTTGGCCGGTGTGTACGAGTAGAGGAAGTGTAGAACAAGGCAAGATGTCTGCCGAGCTATTCAGCAATATCCTGTAGGGGTGTGTAAGACAGCCCCTAAACTGAACATTGCATGGACAATGTTAGGATATGCAAATTACCCCATTTGTAGGTGAAAGCTATGCAAATGATGTAAATCTGCTATACATTTGACAGTAAGCTGTCCTTGCAAGAGTAGAGTTATGTGCAGAAATGTACTCGGATGTTAACTGAGTTACATTCTGCAAGTAGCTAAACGGAGCAATGTCAGCTGCAAATAAAGGATGAATACAGTTGAAGAAGCATGCCAGTGGCCAAATATAAGGCCAGTGGCATATTTCTCCATTGTAAATTAATAAAACTCTATTTGTCTTCCCCCGATCTCCGGTGTGTAAGCGTAGCGCAGCGGCGCGAAAATGCGCTGCCCTTTTAAAACAAGAGAAATATTTAAAATACACATAGATGTTGTAATTATCATTAACAGTTAGTTCACCATGCAGGTGAATGGAAGCTGAAGACAAGATGGCTACTGAGTACTGGTTGCTATGTGTGGAAGTGCTCTGTCAGAGATGTAACCAAGCATTAGTAGGCAATCCGATGCAATTGAGGCTGAGGATAGTGAATCACAATTTGTCATAGGCCAAGCCACTGCAGTGGAAGAGTAGGTTAAGGGGACTATCAGAGTAGAAGATAGGTGTCATCATGAATGTGTATGTATAATCATGAGTGTGTATGTATAAAACACTGTAATCCTATTGGAGCAATGTGTCACATGTTTGCTGTCAGTTACTCATCAGTGGAAGAGGCGTGTTATGATCTATCCTAGGTACAGTCAGGAAACTGACGGTGTACGCCATGGATATCACTGAAGTTTCATGCAAACCTGCTGTCAGTCTGTTCGCGCCTGTGCACGCTTGTAAGCCCGAGTAAGCATGTGTGCGTGCGTGTCAGCCCGTGTGCGCGCGTTGAAGAACATGTAAGCTAGTATAAGCATGTTGAAGCCCGTGTAATGTCATGTAAGCCAGTGTACACATTTATAAGCATGTATAAATCTGTACTACACACATCACACATGTACTGCACACTCTGAAACACATGCTGTCAGTACTACATACGTCAGTCAAATGGCACATGGATGGATAATAAATCATCAGACTCAACAGTGCTGTAAACTATACTACATTGATGGTCATAGCTGCAATGCATCATGCCTGCTTACATACACCTAGAAGGATATCACACTTTGTGTTAACTACATTTTAACATTAATACAGTGCTATAAAGCCACCCTGAGCATCAGCACCATGTTAGTCTGTTCCTGCATCTATGTTACACATTACAGGTTGTGGCACAGGTGTCATCATATGCACAGGGTATGGTGTTTCCTTTCCAGAGCCTGTCATTGAGCCATCCAAGCAACATGTAAGTATGTGTGTGTGTGAGGGACAACAGTGTTTGCATGGCCCAATGTTGATGCAATGTGTGTGTGTATGTGTTAGCCCTAGCTGTTTGTTTCATGTGTGTGTCTGCATGTACACAGTTTCAGCATGTGTCATGCATATACAGCAGGTTGTGGGACAGTCACAGACCGTACCTGCCAGGCTGTACAGATCGCCATTACTGGCCATGGACACCCCTGCATGCATTCAACAATATTCCAGTCCTGCACCTGTCAATGTATACACATACATTCTTGGGATCTGTATCACAACCTGTGGATAAACAGGAGTCAGTAATGTTAACCTGATTTGCATAGTAGTGTCAGGTAATACATAGTCATATGAGCCATACTCATCCTCCAAAGTAACAACTACTGCTGACTGTTGCTGAGATGTGCACACAACCGTTTAAATGTGCTGCACTATCATTGTTGTCAATGTCCTTTGTAATACCCAGCAACAGAATAACTGGTCACAACACAACTATAACCCAGGATCACTACAGCACACAGTATGTGCACTATCACAGAGCCATAGCAGATTTACTTAAATCAAAGGTGTTCACATACAGATAATGGAGCACATTCAATAGTGCTAATATCCACATACATATAAATATCTATCTACATTACATATATAGAAATAGAAATACACACACACACACACCTGGCAGGGTTGTGATCAGAACACAGACCTAACTACCTTATCACACTACAGCATTACGCATGTACAGAATGCGCTACCATGATTACTAGATCACAGCATTCACACAGGCATACGTCCAGCTTGCTGGCATCAGCATCAAAGGCAAAGACGCCGTACGGATTCTACGGAGACTGAATAGTGTAAAAGCAATATACTGTTGTCATGCAGCGGGAAACTCTCACACACACATACACATGTGGCAGGATTGGGATTAGAACACAGACCTAACTACCTTATCACACTACAGCACTACGCATTTACAGAATGCGCTACCGAGAGTACTGAACAGAGCACTCCCAGAGGCATACTTCTAGGTGGGTGACATCATCCTTAAAGGCAAAGATGCCGATAGGGAATGTATGTGGTGTGAGGCGTCTAAAAGCATTACCGTGTCCCCAGGCAGCTGGTAACACACACATGCACACACACACACACACACTTGGCAGAGCTGGGAGTCGAACATACACCTAACTACCTTATCACACTACAGCAATACACATTTACAGAATGCGCTACTGAGAATACTGACCACAGCACTCCCAGAGGCATACTTCTAGGTGGGTGACATCATCCTTAAAGGCAAAGATGCCAATAGGGAATGTATGTGGTGTGAGGCGTCTAAAAGCATTACCATCTCCCCAGGCAGCTGGTAACACACACACACACACACACACACACACACACACACACAGAGCTGGGGGTCGGAACAGAATGTGCTACCCGAGATATTGAATGCAGCACCAGAGAGGCACTTTCTAGGTGGGTGACATCATCCTCACACACACACACACACACACACACTTGGCAGAGCTGGGAGTCGAACATACACCTAACTACCTTATCACACTACAGCAATACGCATTTACAGAATGCGCTACTGAGAATACTGACCACAGCACTCCCAGAGGCATACTTCTAGGTGGGTGACATCATCCTTAAAGGCAAAGATGCCAATAGGGAATGTATGTGGTGTGAGGCGTCTAAAAGCATTACCATCTCCCCAGGCAGCTGGTAACACACACACACACACACACACACACACACACACACACACACACACACACACACACACACACACACACTTGCAGAGCTGGGAGCATACACATACACACCTAATCCTTATCACACTACAGCAATACGCATTTACAGAATGTGCTACCGAGATTATTGAATGCAGCACTCCCAGAGGCATACTTCTAGGTGGGTGACATCATCCTTAAAGGCAGCTGGTAACACACACATGCACACACACACTTGGCAGAGCTGGGAGTCGAACATACATCTAACTACCTTATCACACTACAGCAATACGCATTTACAGAATGCGCTACTGAGAATACTGAACACAGCACTCCCAAAGGCATACTTCTAGGTGGGTGACATCATCCTTAAAGGTAAAGACGCCGATAGGGAATGTATGTGGTGTGAGGCATCTAAAAGCATTACCGTGTCCCCAGACAGCTGGTAACACACACACACACACACACACACACACACACACACACACACACACACACACACACACACACACACTTGGCAGAGCTGGGAGTTGAACATACACCTAACTACCTTATCACACTACAGCAATACGCATTTGCAGAACTCGCTACTGAGATTACTGAACACAGCACTCCCAGTGGCATACTTCTAGGTGGGTGACATCTTCCGCAAAGTCAAGGACGCTGATAGGGAATGTATAGAGAGTGAGCAGTCTGAAAGCATATTATTGTCCCAAGGTAGATGTTGGCAAACAGATGGCAGTGGTGTGATCGGGACAACTAAATATCTACGAAGCACCACAACAACACTACATAGATACGGGACACGCCACAGACAGTACACCCTGCAAGACAGTCAGCCAGTGTGTTCAATGTAGGTATCCATCGTGACATTGTAAATGGACATCTGTTGCCTGGATGTCCACCATCGCTATACAGGATGTCAATGGCCATGCCCATACACAGAGGCACAAGGTGTCACTGGCCATGCCCACACGCTTAGTATCAAACATCCGTTTGGAATGTACTGCGTGTCCATCTACACAACGGCGTACTGGGCATGCTCACACACTTAGCAGTTGCAAAGGGCCATCTTGCATGCACACGGATTCTAAACACGTAAGGGCGCAGTTTGGAATGTACTGTGTGTCCAACTACACAACAGCATACTGGGCATGCTCACACACTTAGCAGTTGCAAAGGGCTGTCTTGCATGCACACGGATACTAAACATGGAAGGGCACAGCATGGCATTACTGTCCCCACATACATGATGGCCACTCACATGTATTGACCAGTACACACTCAGGAGCCATTACAGATGTCACAGGTGCAGATCACAGAGGTACACACTGCAGTCTACAATGTAGCCCTCAGACACCACCATGCCGTTGGACCAGCAATACATCAACACAACACAACACCGTGTGACGCATGACTAGTGGACTGTACATAGGTGTACAGCAACCGTGCAGACTACACATGTACCGACAGGGTTCCATCATGTGTTATGCATTGCAATGATACCACTGTACATAACTAGGTCGGCTCTACACATAACAGGGGCCCTGGGTCTTACACAGCTGTGACAGATGACTGTCGCTGTACAGCAATGAACACACATGATCACATATGTCATACATGTAATTGCAGTGGATATGTGCATGGACCACACACACAACACATATGTACATAGCATAGCTTTTGCTGTCCTCCATGCAGACAAGTGGCTACAGCAATCATACGCACGCAAATGGGAGATGGGTCCATGGCTGTTGAATGCCAACAGTACATGAGGTAGCAATGTTGACCGAGTACACATTACCTCTGTACTAGTTACCCATGACACCCATCATATCATACAACAGTCCATGTGTTATGTATGTCAGCACATATGTCCACCGATTGCAATGCATGCAAACATGGCTACATGACAGGCATGTAGGACCAACACACATGTACAAACTTTAGTGTGCATGCAGCTGCCATGCAGGTGCAATAGCTGATGTAAGTAACTCATCTGTGCCGAACTATAACATGCAGTTGCAATGCAGCCCCATCATTGACACCTGTATACGGTGATATACTGACAGTACGGCAGGATGTACATTAGGTATGGATGGATGTGTGTACATAAAGTGGTGATCCACCTGTGTAGATGGATGTTCGCCGGGTACAGCTCACAGGTGTGTCACACGCCATCATACCATTACATGTGCAAACAGTACGCTATGTTACTGTTACCTGATGGTGAAGACATAATACCTACACAGCGGTCAGGTGTTACTGACTGTATGTCACTCGACACCTGTAACACTTACATCCTCCCATGTGCATATAGCAGCACAATTGGTACACATAATGCGGCCAATACTGCTGCATGTCTGTCAGACGTATCATCACATAGCAGGTGTATCATTCACAGTACTGCCATGTGTGTTTGCATGTGTGACCATATATGCCACATATGGT
The DNA here is from genome assembly GCF_019279795.1 of Protopterus annectens. Taxonomy (NCBI): domain Eukaryota; kingdom Metazoa; phylum Chordata; order Ceratodontiformes; family Protopteridae; genus Protopterus; species Protopterus annectens. Next base: position 464,547,483 of record NC_056736.1, read on the forward strand.
GGGGAATACATCCCAATTGTGACTCACCCCTGTACACTGTTGTAGACATCTGTACATACTGCAGTGTGGAAAGCATGACATAGGCAGGTGTGGTGTGTGTATCACACACATCAGCTATCCATATGTGTATGACAGTTGTGGTCTCCATAGTGTGTGTGTGTGTGTGTGTGTGTGTGTGTGTGTGTGTGTGTGTGTGTGTGTGTGTATGTATGGCTGTCTGGTGCATGGAGTGTGGGTGTATGCTACTATACAGAACACACAGGATCTCAACCCCTCATGGTGATGCAGTGAACTACCCTGTTGATGCCATCGGTCGCAGCCATACTGGCTACCTGTACATGTCCCTTCTCTGTGTCGTGTGGGTGCACAGTACTGTGAGGGGATGACCACATAGGCAAGTGTCCTCACCTCAACACTATGGGGTGTGCGTTATAGTGTTGTTGACCCTGTGAATGTGGGCATGTTCCTGTACTGTGACAGGGTATTACTGCTACACAGTGAGGCCTCATGCTATCAAGTGGCCTCTAACGTTATCATTGTCCAGAATGCTGTGTACAACCCCTGCACCATGTCAACATACCTGTGATGTGACCTGGTATGGATGTCACGTCTCTAGCCACTGTAGCCTATTACACTGCACACAGGCTGCTGGATCAGTATATGTGTGGACATCTGTGGTATGTTAGACTTTCCAGCTGTCTGGTTGAGGCTATGTATAGCATACTGAGATTGCCATATGTGCCTTTGAGTACTCCACAGTTACACATGGGAGACTGCAAACACTGCTACCTGTAGACACATGCAAGTAGACCATAAGGAGGGAACCTGGGCATCATTACCAACATGCTGTTACTGTTGTTACCGAGACACATACTGTGAACATATAACAATGCATGCTACACCTGTACTAGATGGTTGTGCACATATAACAATGCATGCTACACCTGTACTTCATGGTATGTCTGATGCGTGTCAACAGTACACAACCAATGTAAAATAAGCATCTCTCACCATTCTTACACAACTAACGTAATATACACTTCCCTCACTAGTCGTACAAAACTATTGTAATATACACATCTCACTATTCTGTTCACCCTGTGCATCAGACCATTTGAGCATGTCCCTGCACCGATTGTGTGGATGACAGGGATGTGGCACAGACTTCATCATATGCACAGGGTGATATTGTGTGCCAGGGGCTTAGGCTGCAACAATGGGTGACATCATGTGTGTGGTTAAGGGCCGGTGATATGAATGGACATGTCTGTTCAGTATGCATGTGGGTGTTGTGGTGCCCTACACATGTGTTTGTTGTGTGCGTGTATGTGTGCACACAGTTCTGCCTTTTGTGAGGCCTGCACAGGGGTATTATTGACAGCTCCAGATGGTACAGACCAGGTTGTACAGCTCACTGTGTCCGGCCACGTGACCTGTGCCTGCCAGGGGTTGCACGGTCACTACCAGATGGAGGTACAGATTGGCTACTGTCCGACGACACATGTCCACTGGAACCGTGTCCCCGCTGGGAATATCCAGGGCCACGTCCACATGGCCTGCTGTGTCCTGGTGTGGACAGCGCAGCACCAGCTGCACTGCTACTGCTACCAGCACTATGGGAGTGGGCATGTGAGGTGGCATGCTCACATCGACCTGCACTAGGTGGTGTAGCTGGCCTACGTCCATGTGGCCTACGCCTCACTCCTACCAGATGTTCCAGCACAGACAGCTCATGCTCGCGGATTGCCATGCCACTGTCAAGGATTCTGACCATGTCACCCAATCACCTGTCCAGAACATCAGCAATCTGCTGTTGAGCATTTGCCAATGCCTGGATGTTGTCATTTAGGGTATGGATAGCAGCCCTCTGCAGCCTCTGCCCTTCTCTGTTCTGCCATTCAGCATGTGCCTGTGTTGCCATTACAGTCTGGAACATGCATCTGGTGATACCAGCTGCTGCGCTCTGTCCTGCAGGTGCATGTCTGCCAGAAGTCCTCCTAGAGCAGCACTGGCCACATGCCTGTGTGGCACATCTGCAGTCATTACACTGACAACATGGTGTGGAGACACATCTTCTGTAGCCACCGCATGTTCCTGTTCCATGCTTACAGACACTGACTGTCCTTCCTCTATGGCCACTGGTGATGCGGTATGTGTTGGCAGTAGAACTGTGTGCGGGGAAGGGGGGACATAGCTGGGATGGCAACCATTGGCACAGATTCAGCCCCTGACAGCCCTGCCTGTACCTCATGCATATGTTCATCACTGCTAGTATCTGTGGAGACACTAACATCAGATGGACCGCAGGAGGGTAACGCACCTACATCACCTGTGAATGCAAAGAAAGACTCTAAATTACAATAGACACAGACACACACACACACACACACACACACACACACACACACACACACACACACACACACACACAGACACACACACACAGACACACACACACACAGACACACACACAGACACACACACAGGCACACACACAGACACACAGACACACACCATGCATGTGATTTGACAGACGGCATGCAGCATGCCTGTGATACAGCTGATGGCATGCAGCTCAGACATTAATAGTGTTAGTAAGCATACCCCCTGGGGTGCACAATACATCAAGCAGGTGTCATATCAGTAGCCATGCAGTTCACACAATCATGGTAGTATGCATGCATCCCCGTGATACACCATGTGGACCAGAACAGGATAACAGTACACATGGCTGACATGACCTTGACATGTAATCTGCTGATGTGTGCATTAACATGCATACATGTCTGACACAATGATGTCCTGACATGTACAGCATTGTAATGGCCATCACATTGAGTTGTTGTCTGTATGCCCTACAGATAGAATGCATGTTTAGCAAATGTGCATGTGCATGGAAGGGTAGTGTGAGCCGTCTACATTGCTCTACAGTGTGAAGTACATACACTGTGCCATTGCATGGCATCATGAGGCATCTATATTGCTATACAGTGTGTAATATGTGCACATTGCATAGCCATAACTGAATGCATACCCATGACATAACTGTGGATTGTAACCCACGATGCTGAGGTGTGTACACACCAAACCATGCTGTGTCATGTGACAGGTCACTGGAGGACCTACAGATGACACCCTGCACAACAACTGCAGAGTTTTAGCTGCCTGGCAACCATGTTCACACATAGCAGACTTGTCAATTCACCATGTCCAACATGACATTGCTGTACCACACACAGGAGCTGCACAGCTAATGGTAATGTCCTACAGCAGCAAGGGGAATGTACAGTATCTGTGGCCTGATGTGGTGTCAATGTCTGTGGAAGCTATAGAGGTGACTACTGTCATGCTATGACACAGGTGTGATGTTCAACACATCTTATATGGCAGATGTCAGTGACACCTCCACTGGCTGTGCACAGGCTGTTAGGATGTCCAGTGTACCACATCAACTGTATAATTGGTCAACTAAGGCTATAATTGGACCATGTGTGGACAATGTGAAGCAGGGTGTATACACATCACATCTACTGCGTGGCTATGTATCTCTGGCCATCCCCCATGGCCATGTGAGCATGTGTTGGACAAATGTGTGTGATGGCCATCTATCACACATGTCTGTGTTGTCCCATATGACATACACCCATAGATGTCAGATATGTCACCATCCACAGGGCTATGCAGACAACAGGTTGTATGTGAGGTATGGATTATGGGATAGTGTGGCATTATTGCAGCCAATACACTATGTGTTTGGGACATGTCAGATGGCACATCACAATGTGTGCACCCATTGCAGGGGCATATAACACAGTGGTGACTCCTGTGGGCTGCCCATATCACAGCTCACTGTGTGGTACTATTTGTGTACCACAAGTGTTGTTCCAATATATAGTACATATGCCTCCATTGTAGAACACCTCCACTGTTGTATGCATAGCTGACCACACATGTAGCAATGACAAATACTCTGGTTTCATGTCAGTGTATCATTTCATTTGTATATATTGCACATGGATTGCCTGTGTGAGTGACGGGTGATGCGACCTGTATATCGTGAATGGAATGAACATCAAGTGTACAAGTGTTAACTGGCCACATGGCAAATAGATCTATGCTTTTACATGCCTGATACTGATGACAGTCTCACCTGCAACGGACTCATGTCTGTGCGGCACGCCAGAGGTACCTGTATAGGGGTGACACAGCAGTATGAACATTATCCATGACTGTATGACAGCCACAGGGTGCACTGTGCATGTTAACACATACACCTGTACAATACCATATAGTATGCACATGTGTGCATACACAGGGTAGCATACTGTAGTATGTAGCATGTGTGTCCACATACCATGCATATGTTGTTACATTACATAATGTACAATGACACATGCACATAAATGGGATATAGTAGCCATATGTGCAGTACTGACTTACCAGGAAACTCCAGGCTCATTGGTTGGGAGACACCCACCTCCACGATGGCAGATAGTGTTTGTGGATGCTGATCTGAGGATGTCCCCAGACTGGCCAGTAACTCCTCAGTGTGTGTGAGTGGGGGCTGGGTTGGTGGCCCACCACCTGTTCCACCTTGTTCCCTGGCGATTGCAGTGGCACGCTGTTTTGCATGCCGTATCAGGTCCGTGCAGTGTCTGCACACCTGCTGGTAGGTGCGGTTATGGCCACCCACATCGTTCACCCTCCTGCGCAGATCCTGCCACAGGTCGTCCCGCTGCTGGGCATGCTGTGGCACATGGCTGAACAACACCTCATAGTTCTCATGGAGGTATGGGATGAGGACATCATCCTCCTGGCGGCTGTAGGCTGGAAGGCATGTACGAGGCATTATCTGTAAGACATAATGATGGTGACAGGTCACAGTTTCAGAGATGTACAAAGATACAGCTGCACATAAATTTCTATGACATCTAGTACATCTGCACAGTTATCTTTGCAAATCACCATGATACTGACATGACTGACGTGTTTGTGTCACACACATGTAACACCCGTTGTGCATTGGATATCATCACCATATATGTGTGTCACCTCATTACAGTGTTCATACTCCATGTGAATGCTGTGTTGATGTGGGAATGTCTGTTTGCCTGCACTGGTGTTCTTACTTATATGCACATGCCTGGATGTGTCCACGGTATTGCTGTTGACCTTGATGCTGTGTATATGTCACATATTAACACAGACACAGCCTTAATGGACTTGAGCAGTGACAATGCACACATATGCATGGAAACCTGTACATGCATGTGTTTTGCCAAATACATCTACACACTGCTGTACAGCTGTTCAACATCCTGCCACAGATTGCCTGTGTTGCAAATGTGATAGACATGGGACAATGGCTAGTCGGACATCCTTCCCAGGGATGATTATCAACCATAGCATGTACGGGCAAGATTTCCTAGCTTTAACCAACAGCCATTATGCCACCGTGAGGTGCATCAGTGCCACATTACTGATCCAGACAGTTGATACTACATCTACCATGCAGCCATCACACCATGCATGACTGGGATGACATGTGCAGCTTTGATGGACAGGGTTGCATGGTATAGCGGGAGTATGTCACATGTATGGCACAGGGATCTGTCCAGCATATGGCAATCTTAGTATTAGTACGGTGGCTGTCCATGTCGTATGTCTTTCAGATCAGGTTATGGACATGTAGCATGTCCATCATCATGTTGCAGCAAATGTCTTTATGCAAGGTAGACAGCATGCTGCATAGTGGAGGTGAGGATTGTGAAGGCTGGTATCGCCCATCCACGCATGGCCATTACCCTTTACAGGTGATATGTGATCCAATATTGGTCACCCCGGTGCTGTATATGCCTGTCCAATGATCTCTGTGCTCATGGATGGCACCCTGTGATGACATGGGTACCTCGTATGACTACCTACGGGGCCTGGAGATGTCACCAGGTCAGGGAGGTGCACTGCACAGCACCATCCCTTACACAGTGTCCATAATGTTGACCACAGCCTAGGTGGTAGTTAATGGGTACAGGGATGTTCACCTAGCGGTGACAATGCTGATATCATCCATCAGACTGTGCACATATGTCACACACCTCACACACACAGCCCATCTGTATGTTGTTCACAACACTGACACAGATATTGCTCATAGGTCATGGCCATTCACATCCTTACATACACAGATGCCTAACATTTGTCTGTGTGGTATGGGCTACAATGAGGGTGGAGTACAACACATTAACCCTGTTCTACTGTAGATGGCACTGGTGTGATATGCGCATGTCACTCTGGCACCTTTTGTAGTTGTGAGTCTGTCAACAGGCCACTAGTGGAAGACTCCTGTGACATACAAAGGTATTTGTAATCAGACATCTGTACTGTCTTGTACATCTGTACTGCTAACATCTACAGTGATAATGGTTCATGGACATGCACACCATACTCAGCAGGGTTATAGTGCGGTGCCACCCATTATGACTGTCATCACCACTTATGGGTTGATATTATCCAACACGCTATCTGTATTGTATGTTCATGCTAGGCACTTGTTCAGAACTTGTGAGCATGTCATGAGCTACTGATTTCTATAGCACCCATTCCACACCATTTCCCACAGGTACACTGGCTGTCCTAAAATTTCCAGCTTGCTTACGGTACAACAGCTGCTGTACACATAACTCACATATCCTGTGAGATATGGTTGTATATACAGGCATGTCCAACTGTCACGTACCAGTGCTATTGCCTGTCTATACGATGGATATGTCATACATGTGGCAATAGAGCAATTGTCTCATGTAAACATTAAATGCTTGCTTCTCAACATACGACACTACAGCCTGTGGGAGATGCATGTATACAGGGTGCTGGGGGTAATGCTGTCACCAACCATGACTGCACCTGACAGTCATGTTGGGATGTGTAACATTTGCAACACACCCCACACATCACATAGTCTCACATGATCTCCAGCACAGGCCACACATACGGGGACAACTCATGCAGTACCTCTCCATACTCTGTGTAAGCACCAGAGGCAGCCCCCATCACGGAACACAACATCACCAACTTGTAGCCCACAGACTCGTGTGCCCATCACATACAGCCAATAGGGTGTTATAACATACACAACACACCAGTCATAGGTGACTCTGTAGGCAGTCACACTGCAGTTCCACACAGCCGGCTACACAAGGCGATAGTCGCTTACATCTTGCTGTTGGGTAACTGGTTCTGCAACATAACCTATGCACCCATGCCACACCTCACCAGGTACGATGTGACTGTCATTCTCCATATTAGTGTGACTGCCCTGAGATGCCACTTCACAGACTACTTGTGCAGGGACATGCAATAGCTCACCAGTCTTTTAACCCTGAAGGTGTGGGCCAAGCCCTGGGGAACATTATGCATTCATCCAGACCCAGTACCACTGTACAATGACTGACTGTGTCACTTCAACAGTTGCGTATGCTTCTGCTGTCATTCCACAGGCATCTGGTATCTGTCCACTTTGACTGACCTGGTCAAACACAATGCTTTGGCACAGATGACCTGCACCTGTCAGCCCTGGGAGTACAGGTCACATGTGAGGCTCTTGCTGCTTCTATACTGCCTGCCTTGCAAAGTTTCCAATAACAGTCACCACCGGAACGGGAACTGGCAAGCAAGACATGGGGTCATGTGACACAATGCTTGCATCTTCCTGTGTGACACACGCAGGCAAGGTACACCTTATAATGCACCACTCCAATATCTCTGCAGTGACTGGGACCTACCTCTAGGCTCTGCAGAGCACACCTGCAATGACAGGTTATAGACAGACCATACCGTTCAGGCACACACCTGTACCGGCACACCCACAGCTGAGGTGTTCCCATATCCCACTATGTTGTACACACATCCTGGCTAGTTACTTAGCACAATGCATCAGAGGTGATCCATGTGCAACTAACTGTGTCCGGAACCGCTATACACATTGTAACCAGCTACAGATTCAACAACACACCCCACAGTTACCAGACCTCATTTGTTGGTGTACTGGACAGTAGGGCTCAGACAGCTACTACTGATGTGTGACTGACACTACCCCACACTTAACTGGGATAGCCACTCATGTACCGACACATCCATGAGTCATAACCTCCACTCGGCTGGATCAACCCATACACACCACCTCCAAGACCAACATTATCCTTGACATGAACACTACCAACATGTGACTGGTGTTCCACACCTGGGGTTATCCCTTCATTGTCATTGGTGGATTCTGAACATATGCTAATCAACCTTGTTAGCCACATCCCTGCACCACACCCTTCATGGCATACACAGTACATGAGTACTACAACACCTACTACAGATGTCTTATGACAAAGGTTGTTGACGTCATGACACCCATGCAGATGGACAATGCACATACAAATGCTGAAACATACCCCAGCCCACTTCATTAGCACATACACGACTGCATGGATCATGCTATTCCACACAGAGCCATGATGGTACACACCAGATAACAGATGCCACTCTGGTGGTCATGTTCCATGGACATAATGTACAACAACAGCTGGAGGCTGTTGCACAGTGGTGTACAATCGCATGGGGGGGTAGCTCACTGGTCAGCCTCGGTAGGGTCATGGGATCCCTCATCACATACTCCATGACTAGCTACGTAAACATTACTGCGACACATTCCGGGGTGTACCACATAGCATTATGGTGGTATGTCAGTAGTCAATGGCAATACCCACATCTGCTCTCACATACAACAGTCACTCAGGAACATTACAGACCCAGGTGATGTAGGCAACATGCTGGCGGATGGATTCAATGCTAACATTACACCCTCACACTCACTACAGGGCCAAAATCTATGCAGGAACATTGCGGTGTCCCTGCAGTCACACCAACACAGTACTAACCTGCACTCTATATGTCCTGGGACACTGGCCCCATGTCACCTTTCAAAGTCCCAGGCTGTGATGTCCCCAAACCTCTGAACGACATGTCTCCCCATTAGGCCACCATATTCAGTAATAGCCTTGTATCAGACATTGTGGCCCCTGAATGGCACATAGCAACAGTTATCACACTCCACACAGTTGGCGCCACAATGCACGTATGGGACTATAGTCCTACAGACCTGACTGGACTGTTCTGCATGACTATGGGGCACATCATCATGGACGTCATTCACAGAGGCATTGTTGGGCTCCGGTCCTGTGATGCCACCTGGGTTGGACTTGTTAGGGCCAGAGCATGGCCCCTACACCTGGTGGACTCCTTTCATACAGTTACCAGGGTAGTTGATGATGGTACGGGGGTCCACACATCCTACATTGTCCTCTCATTGCCTTACAGCACTGTTCTCCATTCTGGTATTGACAACATATACATCCACCTGCACATCGTACCCTATGTCTCAGGATGTTATGCAACGTGGCTCATGGACAGGACACACACAATGAGGGTAGCATACCATAGTACCTACTGTATTTCAATTTCACTTGGCATACCACAGTCCTCAGTCATAGGGCCCCTCATGTTCAGTATATGCTTCCCTGAGGTACAGGCTAGCACAGAGGGACTTTCCCTGCCTAGCTTTATAAACCCCTGCATACAAAGCACCATGATTGATCCACCAGCTGATACTGACTCTATCCATATGGGTGTCACTGTGACAGATACCTGATATGAATATCATGGCCTCAAGCTGCATGACACAAGGTACATGAACATCACATTTGCATTACACCATTCACCCACTGACTATCACATAGGTGGTAGTCCCCTACATACATGTCACATTGTACATGTTCATAGTACACATGTATGTCGCACCCACTCCTGTGGTTACCATATTGCCACTGTGGCATGGATATCCTTCTACATGGCCACACTTATCTGTACTGGGTGTGTAGCTGGTACATAGGCACCCATTGTACCTCTGAACCCAAGACTTCTACACACATTCAAGGGTACACCACCCCATTTAGGGTGTACCTTACACAACAGCTACAGCTTTACATACCACAATATTAACACGCCTTAACGTTTATTGAGCTCTGACAGTTGAAGTATGCAGCTGAACTACGGACACCACGTCTGTACACATTTGTATACTACATACTCAGGGGTGACCTCTGCTGAACAGACAGGGCCCATGTCCACAACAGTATTAATGGATATACTCCACATACGCGACATAAGCAAAAGCCACTGTGAGCAACATGCCCATGGATATGTGCACACACGCAACGATGAGTGGGATGTGCTTGAGCCATGGCCTCAAGCTAAATGCCAAAAAGTGTATAGTCATCCCCTTTGGCAAAAACAAAGTGCTCACAAATTACCACATAGGTGGTAATCCATTAAGTACAGAAGAAGTAATTAGGGACCTGGGGACCCAAGTTGATAGCAATCTCTCATTTGACAACCACGTGGCCAAAGTGGTTAGAAAAACATTTTATATAGCCCACCTAATCATGAAGGGATTCACATCTAGATCAGGGGAGGTCATCGTGCCTCTTGACTCATCCCTCATCAGGCTCATAATTGAGTACAATGCCTCTTTTGGGATGTACCTTACCAGACACCTGCAGCAACTGGAAAGACCCCAAAAGTACCTCACCAAGAGGATCAAAGGGCTCAAACAGATGCCATATGCTGCCCGGTTAAAGAAACTTCAGCTCTACTCAGTGGCATACCACCTGTTCAGAGGCAATCTGTGCCTGACGTATAAAGCCATGTCCAACCCGGAATTAATGGACATGCTGCACCACAGAAAATCCAAATCCCATCGAGCTCTGGCGCTCGAGAGACTTGAACCTCAGCACTGAAATAAATAAGACATGCTGGAGGGACAGATTCATAACCCAGAGGCTCCCTTCACTCTGGAATAAAATCCCAGTCCAGGTTAGACAGAGTCCCTCATTGACTCTCTTCAAGAGGAATCTTGATGAGTGGATGGGAGATCGTAGGTTTACCCTGGGTATCACTTCTGTGTCACTGTTAGACAGAGGCACAGTATACTAACCTCGAAAAAGGGCATAGCAAAATAAATTTAAAATGGGTGGCGAAAGCCAAACACATTCTGGCTAGGCTTAAAAATGCCCTAGGGCAGATAGCCTAGTATGAACCTATGAACCTATGAACCTATAGCACCCCTTGTGGTGTCTGTGATGTGAACCTTGTTTCCCACTGCTGGACACACAGTTTCTACCAGCGTAAGTATGCTAAGCAAGACATCACTACATAAATATCTTTTCCCACTTTATGCATTGCGGACACTTTTAATTAATGCAAACCAGGCTATACATACAGTAAATAATTAATACAAAACATGCTATACATAAACCTACATACCGAGTGTTCTACATACCTTGTTATCATTCCGGACTTTCGTCTCTATCTCTCTCACACTGCTTAAACAGGTATATGGTATAAGCATACGGTTTGAATGTCTGGCAAGTCATCCTGATATAGGTCGATACCTGTAACATGTAGTTTCCTGCCGCCAATTGGTGTTCCTGAGTGACTAATTACTTGCACATCAGCTGAGGAGCTACTGCATTTGCCAATTACATGGCAACAGTGGGGTATAATTGAATTCTCCACTTGGGCATTGCCCATTTACCCTACCTTCGGGGAGATGGCCTGTATTGTGTTTTGTTGTGTGTAATTGCAACTGCTATGTGTAGAGACAAGTATACTTTGGATTCATGTCCCTTGTGGATTTTGTGCAACAGCTAGAGTATGTAGTTCAACATGTGGGTGTACCTGTCATCCCAACTGTCTGATAACGGACTATTGCAAACAAAATCTGTAATATCGCCATTTGTCACATTATACAATGGCTACAATTATGCATGGTGCCTTTAATTGTGTCTCTCACAAGGTATGTTGACGGTTCTGCAGATGTAATTGACTGACTGGATGTTTCTGCTGTTATTACGGTCTGTATTGCTATAGTTTCTAGTGTGGGGGATGTCGGTGGGTGTACTTAGCATATACAGGTTTGTGGGGCTTGCATTTCTACATATTCCATATATATGTGTGTGGGCTCCATCCCTAATTAAAGAGCTATCAGTTAGTAGACTTATGTTACAGGATTTTACATTGGGCCGTTGTTAATTGGTTTCTATATAGTATGCAGGTGAGGTTGATACTTCCATACCTCCTGAATTGCAGCGATATGTAAAGGGATATGTCTAAATGACAGCTATCCCATGTATTTCTGTCCCAGATATTTGCAGACATTGCGGTTGTGTTGGTAACAGAATCTCTTTGCCATGGGTTGCCGCCTTTTCATATGGCCATTGTTGGATACTTGCAGGACACACAGCAGTGTTTACAGGCTGACACATAGCCACGGTCAGTACACAGGATAGCACATACTTTTATCCTCAATACATACCTATTGTTGTGAGACTTTGGCTACTTATTATATTGCATGTAACATTTGTTTCTTACATACAGGCATAACTATTTAATGCAACTATTACATAATATATGGGACATATTAATGTCCTACAATCTCAGACATTTGCCCTTTGTTATGTTTTATGTCAAGACACACCTGCCCAGGGAGGGGCTGTCCCTCCTAATGTGGGATAGGTGGTAACCGTATGCCTATGGCTAGCTATACCCACACCTACCGTAATGATCTACCTCTGAGTTGGCACTAACAGACACACGATGCGGACACACACACACATAATACAGTCACACGGAGATGCACACGGCACCCTCAACACATGCATACACAGACTACGGCACTCTCAAATACAGTTGAACACAGTACCTACGTGGACTGCAACACCGGCAGCGGTAACTACATGTCCCTTCATATCATCATACTATTACTTGCAGTTGTACTGTTCCGGTATTGTGTTCTTTCAGTCTTTCAGCCTCGTGGTTGTGCATGTCGGTATGTTACACATTACATAGTTGGTGGTATCCTATTTATTTGTACCTCCAAGGTGTTATGAATGTCGTTGACCTATTTATATATTTGCAAATATTGTTTAATCCGTATATATCAACATATATCACTCTATTGCCCTTTCTATCTGTATTATATATATGTATATATGTGTACATATATATATATATATATATATATATATATATATATATATATCTGACAGGGAAAGTGACAGGCAAGCTACACCTTTCATTGTGTACTTGTCAGTGTATACTGTTTCCTGGACTCCACACGTCTATGTCTGTACCTGTCACATTACACATCTGCCATAGGTTAGGGTTACCAGCTGTCCCACTTTGCGAGGGACAGTCCCTCTTTGGGCAGTTGTGTCCTGCAAAATATTTGTAAACATGGCAAATGTGCTGAGATTGTAGGACATACTTATTTCCTATAGTTTATGTAATAGCTGCATAAAACAGTTATTCTGTATCTGAACCACCTGTATGTTATAGACACAGAATAAGTAAGTAAACATTACAAGAATAAGCATTTATCTAGGCAAAACAGTGAAGTTCTGATTTTTGTACTGGCCGGGTATATGTGTCGGCATGCAGACATTTGATGTATGTCCCACATTGGTCATTTGCAGAGGTGGCAACCCTACCATAGGTACATCTTGGCTAGCAATAGTGTTAGGTGATTCTATACATGATTGCGTGTTCTACTCCTGGCAGTGGTCGTTTTACCCTTCAGAGCAGGCGCTATTAGTACAGGGGTGGATAATGCTGGTTTCACCTGTTCTGGACATCATTGACCATGATCTGCATGATATTCGGAGAAGCTGATCCCTGTTTTGCGCATATCCGTATAGTCGTATTTAAACATCGCTTACCAGCAGTGGGCAACGCATATTCCCACTAACGTGTGCTAAACATGATCTGATGACCTGCATCTGACATGCATTACTCGTGCCTTCGGGATTACATTACATCCCTTGCAGGATGTGGGACTGGGAACATGCATGACGGTCACTGCATTTAACACATGGATATCTGGGATATGTACACGTGTTATGTCGTTTTGTATGTGGAGTAAACTACGGCTGTTACTCCATACTGCACTTACATGGGTAACTCAGTTAGTTTACATATTGATGAGTCCAGTTAATGGTGTGTCCATGTGATGTTTACTGGATGTGCTCCGGCATTGGGTATGTATATCACAGTGAGCCACACACGATACTGTACTACACCTTCAAACGACCGTAGGTGGAGCATGCTGGAGTGACAAATACCTGTCATGGGTACAACCCATGCCTTGACACAACATCCATGATTTTATTGTGTGGAGCCCCTCATTAACGCAGCAGGGACTCTGTGATGACTGTGTGCAGAACAGTGCCTACACACATGTGCTCCCACAATTGCCTCTGCTCCACTAAGCGACAGTTGGTTGCTCGATGTTGTGGCGACAGCGGACACTGTTTGTCCCGTTTGGTGTATGGCCTCTGACAATCAGCCGTGTACCTACTGATGTACCTGGGAACCTATACACACAGCACCACCATATGCTGATAGGCGCATGTACTGTTCAGGTGTTGACATTCCGTGTTCCATTAGCTGTTGTGTGTACAATGTCTGAGGGCTGCCTATGTAGGATTCACACAGTGGGCCACCTATACATTACAATTTACAGGTGGTTCTGTTTGTGTGCAATACATTTTATTGTGTGTGCAGTTGGAGAGGTTTGTCAGTCCGTAGGGACCTACACTGTCAGAGCATGTGCTATACATTCCCTCTTTGCCAAGGTGTAGGCATATTGGGCATGCCTCCGTCTGCCTACTGGGGCTGGCACAGTGTGTTCGTGGTCTGAATCCCTCTGTGCCTGTGATGGCCTTGGCAAGTGCGGTGGGCTATGAGGGCCTTCACCATTTTGTCCGTGCTGCAGCTGTTTCCACAAGATCATATTATGTAGCATGGCACATACTATGACGATGTGGGCACACATGCCTGGAGAGTACTGCAAGGCTCCTCCAGATGTGTCCAAGCACCACAACCGTGATTTCAGCATCCCGAACACATGCTCTATGATGATTCTGGTTTGTGCGTGTGCCTCATTATGGCATTCTTGCATGGGTGTGTGTGAATTTCTGATGGGAGTCATCATCCACCACTCCAGTGCATAGCCAGCATCCCCCACAAGGTGGCCATGTGGGATGTCCCCCCTGACAAATACCTGATACAACTGTGAGGCATGCCAGATATGGGAGTCATGGTAGCTTCCAGGGCTGCCAGCACACACATCCATGATAATGCCCTGGCATTGCACATGACCTGGCAGTTGATGGAGTGGAATCCTTTGTGGTTTATGTAGCGCCTACCATGCTCACCGGGTGGTGACTTGATTTGTATGTGCGTGCAGTCTATCACACCCAGTACCTCTGGGTAGTGTGCCACATGGTGGAAGTGATGCATATTGCTGGCCAACTCCTCCTGAGTTCGGGGGAAGTATATATGCTCATTGGCATGTGGTAACATGGCATCCAGGAACTGGTGTAGTACCCTGGATGCCGATGCCTGTGAGATCCCCATTATATCTCCAGTTGGCCTTTGAAAGGTACCTGTGCTAGTATTCACAAGCTTACACATACCCTCGTGTCCACTGTGATGGGTTCCCCTCTGTTGTTTCTGGTTCTCAAGCGTGGCCGGCACAGCTCCACTATTTGCTGTAAGATGTCCCTGTCCATCCTGTAACACTCATCTATCTTCAGATCATGTAGCCCCTGGTAGGTTACCCTTGGTCTGAACACTCTTCTCCTCCTCCGGGGCCTGCGGTGGTTGTTGGCATCATCCTCCACAACACCGTCAGTCTCTAACACATGCTGATGAATCACAGCTATGGCAGCTCCCAACAAGTACATTTTAAAAGTTCCCCATGTGTTTACATCTATGGTGCAGTGTTTGGGAATACACAGGTGTGTGTAGGGTGCTTTCACACTTTATACTATTGTGCTGTGTATTTACGATCGTAGCTACAGGGTATCTTATTTGTTTTCCTATTGGAACTACTATTGTGGTGCCTTTGGTGTTGAATTACATTTGGCTGCCATGGATTACCTCTTGACCTTCCCTTTACATTTCTGCATGTTCCACCTACCATTTTCTGGCATGCATCCAGCAGCCTGCTTTCATTTGTACTTTCCTAGACCAGACTTATCTTACGTAATGTGTTCTATTTCCGGTCTACTGTCGGTTTGCTTTGCTCTGCTATGACAGATCTCCTATCTTTGCAATCCAATGCTTCCCCTCCTTTCTTTGCATTTCATTGCCTCCCCTATCCTGTTTTGCAGGTTTCTGCGAGCAGACTTGTCAGCTGCCGTCAATTGGCCACCTTGAGGTGACTGGTGTTAATTGCTCATTAGTACTCCAATTACCCTACTTCGGCATTTCCTTCTTTTCTTCCCCTGGCCTTCCTGTTTGTGCTATTGTTCACGGCACGTGCATCTGCTTACCGGGTTTCGGGCACGTTTTCATCCCCTTACACATGCGCTTTCAGCCACCATGTGTGCTCTCAGCTATGCTTATGAGCATCTGACCAGATGATGAATGAGAATCTGGCCAGGGCTTTGACATTATTATGCATGCAGGCATTATCTACAGACTTGAATATCAGAATGTAAATCTTTATGTTTTGCAGTGTATAGCTAAGTGGCTGTCTGCCAGAGCATATATGGTTAGAGTCACACTTGCCCTTTTTGAAGGCAAAAAAGATTCCAGTGTTGTAATACAGGGCTTGGTGTTGGGCCCTATCCTATTTGGCATCAATTTCTCATACCTTCAGGCCAGCGCTCTTTGCCTATGGTTACATAAGCTTGAAGACAACTGTAAATTGGGTGTTGTTATTTGATCTTCTATGACCCACAATTGCTCAAATATAGGTTAAACCATGTCAAAGCTGGTGCAGGGACAGTGGTCTCAAATTATGTGGAAAAATGTAGCTTAGTTCATTTTGGTAAAGAAAACATTTTCACAAACTAGATTGGTGACACACCCCCTACAATCAGGCACTGCCATAAGTGATAAAGGCACTCTTGTTGATAATTCCTTATCTTTTCACCATCAGGTCTCTAGAGTTGTTCAGAAAATCTTCTGGCTCATCTAATCTCCAAAGGCATCTCCACTAGATCCATACACATCATAATTTCCCTTTATTCATATTTCATCAGCCCCATTATAAAACAAAATGCACATTTTTGTTTGTATTTGACTAAACATATCACTCAGCTTGACACACCTCAAAAATTCATAAATAGGGGTGGAGCCTGAATGGCTAACTGAAAGCAGCAGTATTTTAGAGCTCAATATAACTAGTTAAATAAGACAGGAAAAAAATATTCTTTTTTTTCTTCAAAATGTAAAATCATATAGATAAAGGTCTAATTTGCATAAATAGAAACTTTGGTGAAGATTTACAAATAATTTCCTGTCAAAAAGCTTGGAGATATATTCACTTGTTAAAATGAGCAACTCAAAGAATTCTCACCAGGATGCTGCCTTAAAGAAGGAACTACAACAGATGACAACTACCCTGCAGGAGCTGCCTTTGAAGATGGATGATTTTAAAGAGAACCTAGAAAATCTTAAAACAAACAGTCAAAAACAGGCTGACACTCTCAAGGAAATGCTACAACAACACCAGACAAGGATAACAGGAATAGAGATTTCACTAAATGACTTAGAAAGCAGACTTAAGTAAGAGGAAACACAGAAAGAACTGCTTCTTAAACAAAACACTTGGTTGGTTAATAAAGTAGATGACTTGAAAAATAGGGAGAGGAGAAATAACATCAGGATATTCGGATTACCTGAAAACACAGAAGGTGAGGATATTATTTCCTTTTTATCAAGCTGGATCCCTGACTTTTTAAATTTAAAAGAAGGACTTTCATTTGGCATTGAAATGGCACACAGAGCTCTTGAGAAACCTGCCACTAACCCAAACCCTCCTCCTAGGTCAATAATTATCAAATCTCTTTCATACATGGACAAGGAACTGATTTTAATATCTGCTTGGAGGAAGGCACCTCTAAAATATAAACAAAGCCTGATAAGATTTTATAACGACTATTCATCCAGAATAATGGAACAAAGGAAAAAAGTGTGGCCAAAAGAAAAAGACTGATACTGTTACAGCCAACTCTCTCAAAGCATCTACTATGATATGAATTGTTTTACCATTACTTTTTGAAATTTTAAAACAAAGGTAACTAACTACTGGAATCTTTAACTATATTTTTTGAAAATAGATGACACATGAGAGTTTTCATATTACCTCATGTATGTAAAACAGGGTACTTTTCTTTCACAGAAGGAGGGTTATATAGCACATAAAATATTTACATTGTTAATCAACATACATAGTATATGTGTGTTTTCTCTTACTTTTCTTTTTTCTTTCGCTCTCTTCTCTCTTTCCTCATTATTTATTTTAACTGCATCTTGTCTGCCTTTTTAAATTCTCTCCTATTTACCAGTGGCGGCTGGTGACTTCAAATCAAAGGGGGGCTGCAGGAGACAGCTGAATAGGTGGAGCCAATGGGGAGGGGTGTGACCAACTAGAAAGGGGTGGGGCTATGCTCAAAACCACAAAAACTAGGACTTTAATCAAGAGAAAATGAAGTGTAGAAGAAAAAAAATATTTCAATGCATTGGCTACATGACAGCATACCTAATATCTAAATGGAAACAAAAAATAAATTACTTTTTAAATACATTACTGGAATGCCAGTCAAAATCAAGTATAAAAATACAAGCAGCACTCACCTTAAACCACTTCTCCTTGTACTGCAGTTCTATTTATAATTTATATTCAGTTTTATAAAAGTACCAAGTAACATGCTGGAAGTAGCAATCTCTGTGATACCTCTACTTGTAAAAATGTTTCTTATCCAAAAGAGACCTCCTGCCTGACAACAACTATCTACTTGTTTCATGGGGAAATCATGATCAACGTAAAAAATGAACAGCAAACAAGAAACAAGCTCAAGATAAATTGTTTAAAGGATTACTGCACAGGATATGGACCACACATCATAGATTGGCATTCTGTTTAGTTTACGGGCAAAGCCTGCAAAGATGGCTGCAAGTCTCCAACAAATGTAATGAGCTTTTGAAAATATGTAATCCTGTCCTTTATTACAGTTACTGTCATATGAATTTCAATACCAAAGGCTTATACATTATCTAGTTATGCAAATATTCTCTACATGGCAACAACAGAAAGGCTTTCAATGTTGGTTATTCTTTAACAGTCTGCTTATTAAAGCTTACTTGCATCTTACAATCTCAGACAAGCTTAATGGGTGGTCATTAAAGTATTGCTACTTAAACACAGAGCAACAGGCACTTTCTGAGTAATAATAAGCATAAATCAACAGTATAAAAATATGACAGAAAACCAGAACATTCTGCAAAATCAAGGACAGATGAAAAGCCATGATTGTACTTGAGTCTAGCTTAGATGGGAGGATAATCTATCTGCACACTTACACTGCATAATTGGTCCTTGCCTTGCTTTGACAGATCCAAAGTCACTACATGGGGGAGTGGGGTACAATAAGTATGTCACAATTTGAAATGTCTCTGGCTGACGGTGATGGCCCTGACACATTTGTCATACTCTCAACCTCAGAGCAAGAAATCTGGATGAAGCCATAAATAAAAGTGGGACAAAGGCCCAAAAATAAGGAATTTTTTTTAAATATTGCTCTTACAAACTTAGAAAGTTAATAAAATAGTAGGTATTGCATTAGTATGACTTTTCTGAAGGGTATGAAACCTGAAACTCAAATGTCTGTCATTATTTTCTAACTTCAACCTTTATTGATTTGCCACTGATTTGCCAGAAAACCACAATTTTATGAAAAATGGACCAAAAATGTGATGAGAAAATCTGTACACACTACACACACACACACACACACACACACACACACACACACACAGACACAAAAAATAGACACAGATATGATTTAACCAAATTGCGAGCTTTCTAGCGGAAGTTGCAAGCATTGTCCAGATCACTGGGCATCCACCCTTTACAGAATGACAAAGGAGATTCATTCATTCCTCTCATATTCAGCCATAGGACTGTCTTCCCTATCCATTTAGTGGAAGTCAATGTTTGACTGAAGGAAGCACTTAAATACCTAAGCATTTTCATCCTGGGCTATTCCTTCTATTCGCTTTGCATCAGTCATACCTCCGACCTAGCAGAGGAACATCATCCAACAAATGTTCTGAAGAAGACAGGCAGGCGGTCATCTGAAGCCATCCTTTCATACATTAGGTAGTAATGCTTTATTTACTTCACAGGGAGGAAGGTTCTTTGGATCCTGGGGCATTATTTTGTACAGAGAGTGGCCTGACATGTCTCCACCCTACCATGTAGATGCTCTGGAAAACCCACTGACTCAGCTTCCCAGGATTGTCTTGGCTGCAGCTGCGGGACATTTGGCATCACTTGTCAATTAATGCATTTATGCCAATCACTTGATCATACACTTAACAGACAATGATCTGACTTAATTTCCAAAGAAAATTTTAGCAGCCAGAATCCTCTCTGAACTACATAGGTTGTGTTTCCTTCATTCAGGCATTCCTATTTTTTGATCATTTATTATCCCAAGCCTCCATTGGAAGGGTGGCATTATTAGTTCAGCTGTGGAGAAGTGCAGGTGCTTCATCTACCATAAGGTCCCCTGAGCTGCCTTGAACATTGGCTATAAAGTCATAAATTAACCTTAGCAACTGATGTTTAGCAGTTGGTTTACATGGTTCCTTACAGGGATCACAGGGTTTGGGAGTCTGCATTATGGGTCAGTACCTGCCTTAGGTAGCTGTTTGCAGTAACCTCATGACTTAGCCCAACCTTGTCTTCCCTTTATAGCAGTCATTGGCTTGTTGTTGGATTACCAGGCTTGGATGACGTGGGAGTTTTGGTCCTGACAGTGATGAATGGATTGTGGGTCTGGTTTACAGCAGGCCTGAGGATGCTTGGAGGTTATGCACCCAGATGCTATCCATTAGCTGGAAGCAATTTCATAATGCTAATTAGCAGGGGTCATCACTGAATGTTATGATTTATTAATCTTCATATTTATGTTTGGTTGTTGGACTACAGTTGTTGTTGGTTAAAGTGATTGTAAATAAATAGTTACAACATCATTCTTGTTTTTTTTTTTTTTCTGACTCAGGTCGTGTGGACAAGCACAGTTTACCTGTAAGTCAGTTTGTCCATGAGCAGGATGGCAGAATGGAGGGGTCACCTCCTGCTTTATATAGTAATTCCAGTAGCTTGCAATGCAATTTATTGGTTGGCAGTGGAGCAC
Organism: Protopterus annectens; assembly: GCF_019279795.1. Lineage (NCBI taxonomy): Eukaryota > Metazoa > Chordata > Ceratodontiformes > Protopteridae > Protopterus > Protopterus annectens. Next base: position 464,568,803 of record NC_056736.1, read on the forward strand.
CCACCTTTCCTTCTCTTTAAGTAGTCGCCTTATGGCTTTGCTTCCCCTTGTCTTCCCCCTACAGCAGTCGTTGGCCTATTGATGGACTACCAGGCTGGGATGATGACCTGGGAGTTTTGGCCCAGGCAATGTCGGAAGGGCTGTGAGTTAACCCTTGGGACTTGGCTTTACTGCAGGTCTGTAAATAACTGGGATTATGTACCTGGACTCCTTTAGCCAGAACTAGTCAGGTATAGCCAACCAGCAGGGGTAATCACTGATGTTGTACTTTATTAGTCTTCATATTCAGGTTTGTTGTTGGGCTGTGGTTGTTGTTAAAGTGAGTACAAATAAAATTTCACAGTGTCAGTTGTGGTGTAATTTCTGACTCATCTCTGGTAGACAATAAAATATGTATTTGCTCCTAATTTTTTTTTCTTTTTTGCCTTTTAAGTCAGGAGCATAATCTATTCACATTTTTAGTCAGTTATCAGATAAAGATGCTTTGAGAATGTAATGGTAGCATGTCAAATCATTACAGATCAAAACAACCCAAAAGCAGTCACTGACAAGGGCAAAGCCAGCTTAGAACTGGTCACTAGTAAAAGGGCAGATGGATATCAGAGTGATTTGGATCCTAGCATATCATGGAATGTAAATGTAAATTTGGAAATTAAGGCAATTTTATATTGGTTAAAGATTAAGTGATGAAATAAATAGTAACTCACCTGTTTATTCCAGAAGCCTGATGAAAGAAGCAGGGAAGCAGCAATAATAAATCCACCAGTTTGACTGCCTCGCTCTCTACTTTAAATAATTTGTCTGACTTGTTGTGCCAAAAAATATCAAAAAAAAAAAGTTTTATAATTGTAAACAAAAGTTTTAGGAAAAAAAGGTCACAATACCAGGGCAGGTCCAACGCCGAAAACCGACTGACTGATTCTCGCTCTTTTCCCAGGACATAAAGCCCGGGAAGAGAGCGACAACCAATCAGCAGCATTTGCCCAGCAAGCACATCATGACGTGCCTGCAGATGTCGCAGTCCGAGCCCCTTCCATGTCTATGCGGTTTGTGTCTCAACCGCATAGACTTCTGGGGAGTTCTGGGCATCACAATGATGCCTTCTTTGCTCCTCCGGGCTGCAATGAAAACATTGCAGCAAGAATTTAAAAAAAAAAAAAAACGCTGTTGCGATAGAAGCGTGCAATGCGCATGCGCGTAATTTCGAGTTGCGGACTCGAAATTTAAAGTATAAAAACAGATTTCATTTTTTTTTTTTTTTACATAAAAAAAATAAATAAACTAAGTACTCAGCTGTCTAGCTGAGGGGGCTGCAGTCCGGCAGCCAGATGCCACGAGCCGCCCCTGCTATTTACTATACTAATATAGTCGGTACTTTTCCATTAATGGGGCAACAGTCCTTGGCAAACATAAATGTTGTTGCAAAATATTTTTTGCCATTGTAATTACTTGCACTGCTAGGACAGCAAAAATATGTGATGATTACTGTAATTCCATTTAGTAGGAATGAAATTAACCTCCTTCCATTGAATTTGGAATGATATACAATCTGACCAAAAGGGAGACACATGCTGGTTGTAATCAGAGCCTGCGACACATCTTGGCCTTTCAAAGGAGGAGCAAAGTGCTAGACCCACTGGGAAAAGGAGGACAGCTCCACACATGCACACACACACACACACACACACACACACACACACACACACACACACACACACACACACACACACACACACACACCTGCACACACATAATTTATGTAACCCTACTGTCACCATTTCCAGCAAATCTAGGGTCAGGCCCTGAGTTTCTGATGCCTTTTTTTTCCCTGTCACATTGTTTATAAATCACCTGTTACATGCAAAGCAGTTGGTATACTCTACCAAGTAACATACTGCTAAATCGGCAGAAGTAGTAAAAAATAATAATAATAATAAATGATACCCCCACACAACATGTGTAGCTTTTCAATACAGAAACTTGGGGATACATAGAGTTACTTGAGTGTAGTTCAGTGCGTAATGACTACCCAGAGGGCCGTACAATGTACAATGCCTTCACTGCTGTGGCCGGGAATAATAATCATTCATCCGACTTTTAAACTTAACTTTATAGGCTACCTTAATTTCCTTCTAGTTAAATAGCTACCCTGCACATGAGAAACTGGAACTTAAAGGATTCTGCAATCCTGTTGTGTGTTAAATTGAGCCCTTTTGTTGGTACTTTTCAGTATACATTTCATGGCAACATTTACATTTGCCGAGGACTGCTGCCCCGTTAACGGAAAAGTACCATATAGTCTGTATATATTTAATAACTCACTACCTATACAATGATAAATAATAGTTTAAAATAATCTAGTTATAAGGTAGACTAATTGGAAAAGTGAACTTAATTAATTATTACAATATTTATTAGATTAATGATAGATGCTGTTATGCTTATTGGGTTTGGGGACATGTTCGTGATTAACTCTGAAATGTTCTGTTTACGTACATATACCCTTTGAACATATATCCTTTTAGTATTAACAAATATATATATATAAAAAAAGGAGAGAAAAATGTACTGTTGGTTAAGTGAAGTGAAGCTTTCTTAGCATTCTATTTGCCTCATGAACTATTTCAGTTTTTTTTTTTTAACAAACACTGCTCAGAAACTGCTATATTTGCATTGCCATAGCAACGGTAAACAATTGCTGCAGTTTCTAAGGGCACTGTGAACCTGCGAAGTGCATTTACCCTCGCAGCTAACAAATAAGAGAAAGTAATGTTTAATTATTAAAATGAAATACAGCCTTAGCAAGGTAAAATAAATACATAAGACTATCTGTAAATATTTTCTGATTTACCCACATTGGATTACACATTCCTGGAAACACAACTGAAATGTTCCCAAACTACATGTGCACTTAAATGTAGCTGCTTGATTAAAAAGTATTACTCAGTTTAACATGCTGACTCCACAAGCTGTCTGCACTGTAAAAGTTATAATGTTAAGTTGTCTATCTCACCTTCGTTTCTTGCTTGTTGGGATCAGAGCTGACCCTTGGCTCTGACTCGGCCATCTTCTATAGCTTGAGACCTGTTTATTGGCTCGAGGCTACCCCTATATCCCATGAGGCCTAGCGCTAGCTACCCAGATCTTGTTTGCCACTTCACCTGCGAGGTTCGTTCTTACTGGCTCAGGCTCTTGTAAGTTAGTTTAATACTTTTTCTAGCAATTTAGGGGTTATTTTTTGATAGTATAGTCTTTCGACATTATCGTTAATTAGCTTGTTGCAGTTTTAGTGTTATTCTATTTTTCCCTTAGAACTCATTTAAGTTAGAGAGTTCTTCCCCTCCCCCCCTTTCCCTTTCCTATCTCTACTTATTGTCGCGTTTTATATTTAGTTTTAGCATAGGTAGCCATTTAAGTTAGAGGCTTCCTATTAAAAAAAAAAAAAAAACTTTTTGACTGTAGTTATAGTGTTTGTAGTTTTTTGTTGTTGGGCCTTTGGCCAAAGACTTTCTGTGTAGGACTAGATATGTCTAAAGAATCCAAAGTGTCTGGATTCAAGAAGTGTGACTCATGCTGTCAAAAAATGTCTCTGACAGATGGGCACACTTCTTGCGTCTATTGCTTAGGCGCAGTGCACCTGCAGGGCTCTTGTTCTGTATGCCACGCATTCAGCCCAAGGGTTCTGCAGAAGCACAAAAATAAGCTGATATTAAGGGGTCTCCTTAAGCCCCAGGATTCACTGGCCAAGGCTCAGCCTGTGAAATCTCCTAAACCGACCAAATCGTCGGCTCCCAGCTCGGAGCCGTCATTGGCCCAAACATTACCAACTACCTCGGTTCCGACTGGAAACGAGGAGGCTGCTTTCCAGTCGGCTCCACCATCATCTTCGGAGCCGTCTCGGACCCACAAGAGACTGAAGTTCCCATCTCTAGAGTTGATACATTTGGCCCCTCGGTCTCCCCTGTTGCAGAGTGACCACAGTCACAGATTCTCCCACTCCTCTCAGTCCTCTAGACTCTCAGACCACGACGTGGAGAGAGTGGTCAGTAGGTTGTTGAAGTTGCAGGCACTGACCAGGATGTTATCCAGCCCTCCTCAACAGGTGTCGGCTCCGCCCGCTTCCATCAATGCTCCTCCTCCAACTCCTCTGAGCTCAGAGCCGGAGTTTGTTGGGGTTCGAATCATGGATCCGCCGGCACCGATAACCATTTCCCCTTCGGTTCCATCATTGGCTCCGATCCCCTCGATGGTGCCTTCTGTTGAGGGATCTGGGTGCCGAGACTCCCTCGTCAGCTCCGAGGGGGCGAGTGGCATCGGACCTTTTTCCGACCCCGTTCTCCCTCTCGGAGCTTCGGTGTAGGTGAGCTCAGCTCCTACATCAGCCTCAGAGCCGTCCCCCTTGGTGTGGAGAGGGATTCCGGTTTCCTCAGAGCCTTTTTTGCTTCGTGGCAGGGATGCCTTCAATGTCATGAAGAGTGTACTGGCCCCTGAGTCAGCACCACATTCGACCCCACTGACTCTGTCCCCTCTAGTGCCTGTGTCAACCTCTGTCCCTCCTCCAGACCCCAAGCATGGGGAACCGATGCTCCAGCGCACCCCATTGGGTGTTTTCTCTTCTTCTGAGGCCTCCCCTGGTCATTCAGAGGAGGCCCCTTGGAAGAGGAAGTGCAAGAAGAAGCACATTGACTCCCCTGTGTCTGTCACTTCGGATATGGATTTGGATGAATCGGAAGGGTCCCCGAGATCCCTCTCTGAAGATGTTTCCTTTTCGTACATCCTAGAAATGCTTAGGCAGAGGGGGAATGGATTGCCCTAGCCCCTACTGAGGATGAATCCGTATTCCTGGATGCATTTGGTTCCCGCCCTTCCACCTCCTGGGTGTCTCCGCCCTTCGATCCACTAATGTCTGTGGTGGCTCGAAGGGCTTGGTCAGCCCCGGATACAGTGGAACCAACCCCAAGGAGGCCCGGCAATTTTATCACTGCATCCCCTGACAAACAGTTCCTTACCAAGGGTGTTCCTGTGGATGCCATGGTAGTAGCAGCGGCCACTAAAAAGGAATTAGCGGAAACTTCTTCCTCTGTCCATCCTCCTAACAAGGAGTCTAGGACTATGGACAAATATGGGAAGTGAATGTTTGCTTCAGCGACCTTTTCCATGAGGTCACTGAATTACTTATGCCATTTTACCAGGCTTCAGAGGGATCTCCTAAAAGAGCTTGGAGATACCCTCCAGAATCCATCAGCTGAAGGGGTTCAAGCTAAAGTAGCTTCTCAGCTGGCGACCCTTAATTCAGTGGTTAACTCCTCCATGAGGCTCATTTCCTATGCAGCCGATGGTGCGAGTAGAGCCACAGGCACAGGCGTAGCCCACAGGAGACATGCATGGATGCGGCTGTGTAATTTTGCGGAACCCTTTAGAGCGTCATTCACCAACACCCCCTTTTATGGTTCATTTCTCTTTGGACCACAGATGAAGGACACTCTCACTAGGTGTGAACAGGAAGACAAGACTCTCTCTGCCATGGGAGTCTGTTTTTCCACTCCTTCCAGACCATATCCCAAAGGTCAGAAGAGTGGAAAAATGTGGTTTCGGAAATCCCAGGGAGCCTCGCCTGATACACGTAGTGACCTTTCCTCCAGGGGCAGAGGAGGAAATAACAATGACAGACGCCACCCTCGAGGCAGAGGGGGTCTGCAGAACCAGGGCAGCAGAGAATCTTTCTCTGATAAGCCCTTCCAGCATCCCTGAAGGGTTGCCTGACTGCCAGCCTCTGGAGGCAGTCGGGGGAAGACTTTCTCTGTACCCAAAAGCCTGGCAAAATTTAACGCAAGACAAATGGGTACGGTCAATTATATCTGGAGGTTACAAAATTCCCTTCTCTCAACCCCCCCTTACCATTGAGCAAGTCCCTTCCAGATGTTCCACCCAATCTGAGGGACCAAGCAGTCATAGAAGTTTCAAGACTGCTAGAAAAAAAGAGTCATCAAGGAAGTCCCAGCAGACCTACATGGATCCAGAACTTACTCAAGGTTCTTTTTGGTACCAAAAAAGACGGGACTGGAGACCAATTCTGGATCTCAGCAGACTAAACAAGTCTGTTCAAAGAACAAAGTTTCAGATGATCACGCTGCAGTCCATTCTACCCTTTCTGGGTCAGGACAATTGGATGTGCTCAATAGATCTCCAGGATGTGTACTATCAGATCAAGATGAACAGGCACTCCAGGAGATTCCTTTGCTTCTGGCTGGGAGCCAGTCATTATCAGTTCAGAGCTCTGCCCTTTGGTCTCACCACAGCCCCCAGGGTGTTCACCAAATGTATGGCAGTGGTCACGGCTCACCTGAGATGTCAAGGATTCCAGGTGTTTCCATATCTAGATGACAGGCTCCTTACTGCTACTACTAGGTATCAACTTCTTCAAGCCAGGGACTATACAATTTCAATCTGTGCCCAGTTAGGCATTACCATAAATTTTGAAAAATATGCCTTGTTGCCCTGTCAATCTATTACCTATATAGGAGCAGATCTAGATACAAAAAGTATGTCTGCAAGACTACCACCGGACAGGGTGGTCACGATTCGGCAGCAAGTTCATATCCTCATGCAATGCAAAAAGGTACAAGTCCGGTTGGTCCTTCAAACTCTGGGTTCTATGGTGGCGGCAATTCTTCTGATACCTCTAGCCCACTTTCACGTGAGAATCCTTCAGTGGCTCCTCTTCACACAGTGGTCCTTTCAACAACTCCCCATGTCTCACATGATCATGATTACAGAAACTTGCAAAAGACACCTTTCCTGGTGGATGGTCTCCCCGCTAGTGTCTCAGGGCAGACCATTCATCCAACCCCCTCCGGTTGCCACAGTGACCACGGACGCCTTACTGATGGTGTGGGGGGGCTTTATCAGGGCAGGACAGTCCAAGGCATATGGCAACCTCACGAGTACCATCTGCACATAAATGTCTTGGAGATGAGAGCCGTGCTACTAGCGTTGCAAGCACTTCAGGACTCCCTCCCGCCTGGGACCATTGCAGTTCAGACGGACAACATGTCAGTAGTGTGGTACATCAACAAGCAGGGCAGAACCAGGTCCTACCCCCTATGTTGAGAAGCACTCAGACTCTGGCAGTGGGCGATTTCCTCCCAACGATTTCTGATTGCAACGCACATCCCTGGGAAGTCCAACATCATAGTGGACAGGCTCAGCAGAGCTATTTTCATGCCTCATGAGTGGTCTCTGAATCAGGTAGTTGCAGATCTCATCTTCTGCAAATGGGGACAGCCTTGCTGCGATCTGTTTGCAGCCCCCTTCAACACCAAATGCAGCAACGATTTCTTCCTTCTACCACTTCCTGGTCATCCTCCCAGAGATGCTCTAGTCCATGATTGGCCTCAGGGACTTCTTTATGCCTTCCCGCCTATTCCTCTTATACCCAAACTCATACAGAAAGCGATATTGTTGGGTTGCAAAATGATCCTCATTGCTCCTTACTGGCCTTGACAGATTTGGTTTCCGTTCCTGCACCGTTATCTCCTCAAGCAGCCCTGGACCCTGGATCCTATTCCAGACCTGCTGATTCATCAATCTGGAGAGCTGCATCGATCCCTCCAGACACTCCAGCTCACAGCTTGGTTGATCCATTTCCAACCCTAGCCAGGCTTCCCAGCATTTCCCCGGCTGTGCGTGAAATTATTGTATCCTCTCATAAATCGGCTACTAGGAAGATGTATGCTAGCAAATGGAAACGTTTCTCTTATTGGGCAGAAGCTAGGAACATAGATCCCTTTTCAGCCCCAGTTCACAAGATCTTGGAATTCCTAACTGAGCTTTTTCACTCTGGGTCCGCTTCTGCCACAATCAGGGTTCAACTAGCGGCTATATCTAACTATCATGTTGGCTTTTCTAATCTAAATATCATGTCTCATAAGTTGTGTAAAGCCTTTCATAGAGTGACTACTCTCCTTAGGCCCCCAGTGAGAGATCCCCCTCCTCCTTGGGACCTTAATTTGGTACTAACCTCCTTGATTATGCCCCCTTTTGAACCGGCAGCTTCCTGCTCCCTTAAGTATGTATCTTGGAAAACTCTCTTTCTGGTAGCTATTACCTCAGCCAGACATATATCAGGACTTCAAGCACTAAGCGTTCGTTCTCCGTACTTAGTCTTTCACAAGGATAGGGTAGCACTGAGAACTAATCCATCCTTCCTTCCTAAAGTGTGCTCAGAAAATAATCTAAACCAATCCATAGACCTTCCAATATTCTTCCCTAACTACACCAACAAGGCAGAATACAAGTTACACTTTTTGGATGTTCATAGACAACTACGTTTTTACCTGCATAGAACAAAGGATATAAGGAAGTTGGACCAGCTCTTCCTTTCTTATGCTAGGGGCAAACAAGGTCTCCCAGTTTCCAAAGTGACCCTGTCCAGGTGGTTGTCTCACATTATCACCTTCGTTCATCAACTAAGAAACAAAGAATTGTCTGCCAAACCGAAAGGCCATTCTAGCGCTTTGGCCACTTCTGTAGCCTTCCAGTCTAGGTTGCCCATGGACTCTATTTGTGCTGCAGCCACATGGGTAAATCCTCATACCTTTATTTCTCATTACAAGTTAGATATGGCCTCCAGGAATAGAGCTAACTTTGGTTCCACTGTTCTGAAGCGTCTGTTTCAATGAGCCACCCAGGATCATAGGTGCTGACGCTGTCCCAACAAGCAAGAAACGAAGGTGAGCTAGACAACTTAACATAAAGAAGTTAAGCACCTACCATAACGTTCCATGTTAATTGTCTTGATCTTGCCTTCTTTCGTGTGTCCCACCCTCCATCCCCCTGTCCTATTGGACCGAGAGGAGTTTAGGTTTCACCGGCTGAGTATTTTCTGGTTTGTTTCCTCTACTGACTTAGAGAGTATAACAGATATGTCCAACCTGTTAGTTTGGTCAGATTATTCTTGCTATGTCTGGGGTTAGCTATTACAAACGAGATCTGGGTAGCTAGCGCTAGGCATCATGGGATATAGGGGTAGCCTCGAGCCAGTAAACAGCTCTCGAGTTATAGAAGATGGCTGAGTCAGAGCCAAGGGTCAGCTCCGATCCCAACAAGCAAGAAAGAAGGTGAGATGAAGACAACTAACATGGAACGTTATGGTAGGTACATAACTTCTTTTTTTATATGTTACTTGAAACTGAAAGTCTCTAGAGCACATGAAAAGATACATATTACGTTTTGCAACATGTTATCTTTGCAGTTAGCTCACACTCTGTACAAACTCACTTGGCAACTGACAGCTATTCATTTAAAATATCAGTTTAAAGATTAAATGTGCCCTTGAAATGCTATTGACATTTAGACAAAATATAATCTGAACTGAATAATGAATGAGTTGAAAGAAGTGAAATAATGCATACATTTCAAAGACAGTTCTTGACACTACAGTATAAGTAGAAATGTATACACACAAGGAAGAATTGAAATGTTTTAGTCTTACAGTTAAAATAGCTTACTGTCAAAATTTTGCTATATCTGAAAGATTAAAAGAACTAGGAAATTACAATTATTTGTCTTTATAATGTTATATGACATGGTGGTGCAATGGTAGCATTGTTGCCTCACAACAAGGGGTTCTCCCATTTGATTCTCGGCTGGAGTGTGGGGAGTGCTTTCTGTGTGGAGTCTGCATGTCCTCCCCGCGGTTGGGTGGCGTTCGAAAGACATGCGTAAATGGGCGTGCCTTTGCTGGAGGTTTGACGTCGAGCTGGCACCTCGGCGTTTGTGAAAATCTACTGCCAATCATTAGCAGACCGGAGTTCCGCTGTGGTGACCCCTAACTGGGAAAAGCCAAAAGACAACAACATTAGACAGATGTTGTTAGACTGCTTTGATTAATGAATTGTGACTCATGTTTATGAGAAAAAGTGGACTCAATTAGATGTTATTGCAATAGTTATTAGATTGATGGTGAACACTGTTATTCTTAATGGGTTACGGGACATGTTACCGATTAACTCTGAAATGTTTCGTTTATATACATACTGCCAGTTGAACTATGCCCTTTAGTATTAACAAAATATATAAAAGGAGGGAAAAATGTACTGTTGCTTGTGTGAAGTGAAGCCTTTTTTACATTCTATTAGCCTCGTGAACTATTTCAGTTTTTTTTTAACACTCATTGATTAGGAACCACTATATTTGCATTGTCATGGCAACAGAAAACAACTGAGGCAGTTTCAATGGGCTTTGTGAATCTGCGAAGTACATTTAAACTCGCAGATCAATAAAAAAGTAATGTTTAATTAATTAAACTGAATTATAACCTAAGGAATGGTAAATTAGATAACTTAATAGGACAACTTGTAAATACTTTATAAATTACCCACATTGGCTTACACATTCTTGGAAACTCAACTGAAATGTCTCCAAATTACTTGTGAACTTAAATGAAACTGCCTGATTAATAAGCATAACTTAGTTTAACAACCTGACTCCATAAGCTATCTGCTCTATAAATGCTACATTATACATGTCACTTGCAAATGACAGTCTCTAGAACACACGAAAAGATACATATTACTTTTTGCAACATGTTATATTTGCACTAACCATACACTCTATACTAATTCATTAGGCAACTGATAAGTTATTCATTTGAAATATCAGTCTAAATATTAATTGTGCCCTTGAAATATTGTTGTCGTTTAGACAAAATGTAATCTGAACTGAAAAAGGAATGATTTGAAGAAGTGAAGTTTTGTACAGACTTCAAAGACAGCTGTTGACACTACAGTATAAGTAGAAATGTATACTTGCAAGGAACAACTGAAATGCTTTACTCTTCTTGTTAAAATAGCTTGTTGTTAACATTTTGCTTTATCAGAAAATTTAAAGAGCTAGGAAATTATTTTTAATTTGTTTTTATAATGTCTACTAGAGTGATGTTAGTCACTGATTTGTTTAATGGATTGCGAGTCATGTCCTTGATGGTCTACTGAATGTTATTTCTGTGTACCTATGTTTGCTGAATTACTTTTATAATACTGATTTAAAACAAAAAAGGGGGGAAACCTCTGTTTTTGATTAATGGAGAACAGGCTTAAGAGTATTCTAACTGCCTCGAGAACTCTCTAAGATGCTCTAAACACTATTTGATTAAAACTTACCTAAGGCAAGTCTTGATTAACATATGGGTACCTACACATTCATCCTAGAACTGATGATATTACCCATTCTGGAAGCAGAAGATGTCCTATGCAGGGTGGGAATTGTCAGGGTGATCATAGTTCATTGTTAGACTCTGCTTTGTAAATCTATACATATGTAAAAGCACTGGACACTGGAATGTAGGGCGCCTCTGCTCAGAGTCAGGAAACCACTGATAAGCCATGTCATTTCATAAGTTTAAGTTGAAGTTGGTAAGTTGAAGAAAGGAAAAGTAAAGGAGGGCAGTACACTTACAGTAAATGTATACTTCATTGGTAATCACCCATTGTCTCCTACAGAGTCCTTTTAGTCAAACTATTCTAGTAATAAACCATTTGTTGTTGGCTTATCTAGTGTATGCTCCTCTGTTGTGTTTAATTTATCTGAAATGACATATCTGACATGTTTGGGATCTCTTAAGGGTAACTATATATTGGATATTTTGTAAGTCAACAAAATAATTGTTTATACTATGAATGTTCCATCCTGATGTATAAAATAATATAGAATAACAAAATAATAATATAGAATTTCATATCTCTTTAAAAAAAATCTCCATTTAATAATTTAACATGTGGAGCTCAGTTGATATTGTTGGTTAAAGGTATGAGTGATAATCCAATAGATCTATTTTTATCTATTGGATTAGGAATGACTTTCATTCCATGTTTAATGGGGAATTTATATTTTCTTGTACTTGATACTTTAGAATTAATGTTTTATAAAAGTACTTTTTTAAAGCCTGACCAGAATTCTGCCCTACTTGTACTTAAAGAAGAAAGAACATTAAATAGCACTCCCAAGTTTACACACATAAAAATAACATTCATTGTTATCAGAGAATATGGTATAACTACTATAATCAAAATAATAATAATAAAAAGAAACAAAATGCTTCTTCCAACAATAACTTGAAATGGATTTAACATTCCTATCCTTAAATACTAATGGCTTAAATAATGCAAGTAAAAGATCAAACTTACTAAAATATTTAAATCTAAATAAGGCACAAGTAGTATTTCTCCAGGAAATACATTTTAAGACTAATGATAGCTTTATTTGGAACCCTAAGGACTACACGGCCTTATCTTAATCCTCCTATAGAACAAAGTCAAAAGGAGTATCAATTCTCTGGAAGAAAAACATAATCAAAACAAAATATGAAGACAAAGAAGGTCTACTAGCATTTGTTATAGTTAAATTTAATAACAGAATATGGACTTTAGCCAATCTATATTGGTTCCCAGGAATTGGAGCAGGAACAGTTAAAAAACACCTAGATTTTATTTCCAACAATTATAAAGGAAATCTTATACTGGGAGGAGATTTTAATTGTACCTTAGAAGCTTCTGAAACCACCAAGAAGTCTTTTCACATAGCAACTATTTAAAAATCATTAAAAAGATGGATTGATTCATTTAATTTAATAGACACTTTTAAAGTAAAAGATGATAAATCTTTATTATTTTCCCATAAAGACCATATATTTGGAATACAAACCAGAATGGACAAATTATTCGTAGTTCAAGATTCACAAACAAAAATCCTCAACTTCTCAATATTTCCATGCCCTTTCTCAGATCATGACTCACTAATAATGAAACTCCAAATAGAGTTCAAACCATTAATCTTTTCAACTAGAATTCCATCATATATCACAAAAATTAAAGAATTCAGACCCTGGATGTTATCAGAACTAAGTATTTCTTGAAATTAATAATACAACAGAAATCAGTAGAGTCATGGTATGGGACTTATTAAAAGTGTATTTATTTGGTAAGACCCTTAGCTGGTATAAAAACAAAGTTAAAGAGTGGGAATCTGAATCATTAGACTTGCAAACCAGACTCTTGACAGCAAAATCAAAAAAAAAAAATCAGAATTGTCCAGAAGTCAAAAAGGAAATACAGGAATTAAATAAAAAAATAATGAAATTCTAACACACAAAACTAGTCTAGCCTTGGAAAAATTAAAAGTAAACTCATTAGCCCCTCCCCCAGATATCTACATAACTTATCTACAAGAATTAAAATACAATCCAAAGCAAATAACATTAGCAGTATATATCATGAAAAGAAAGGGAAAAGTATCAGATATAGGAGACATCCTTGAAGCATTTCGGTTCCATTATATGGAACATTTCAAAAAAGAAGATTTAGATTCCAACCAAATAAACTTAGATACAAACCTTATCAATATTAAAAAAATTCCAGAAAACTTAAAACTAGACCTACAAAAACCTATATCATACAAAGAAATTGTTGACAAAGATAAAAGAAAGAAAATCTAACAAAGCTCCAGGGATAGATGATATAATTACGGAAATTTACAAACTCTTTCCTTCAACAGTAATCTCCCTTTTTCATAAAACTTTGCGAGAAGTCTAGTCAGAAGCAAAAATACCACCCTTATGAACCAATTCTAAAAGATAATAACCCATCGGACCTCTGCACTGCATACAGGCCTATATCATTACTAAATAATGATTACAAAATATTTATGTCAATCTTAGCTAACAGAATGAAAATCCCACTTTCAAAGACAATTAATAATGATCAAACTTGATTTATATATAACAGGTGCACACATGATAATATTAAAATGATATTTACTCTTACAGAGTATGTGAATAAAGAAGATAGAGAAACACTTGTAATCAGATTAGACATAGAAAAAGCCTTCAATTCCCTCAACTGGGAATATCTATTTAAAACTTTAGCATTATTTGAATTTCCTTCTTCCTTCATCTTATTACTAAAAAACATATATATTAATACATTAGCCTACATTAAATTAAGTCATTTCACCTCAGAATCTATCCATATAATGAAAGGTACTAAACAAGGATGCCCCCTTTCTCCTATTTTATTTGCTTTGGCTATAGAAATACTTGCAGAAATAATACGTAATAATCCAAGAATAAAAGGAATAGAAGTCTATGACCAGTACATATCTAAAATAATGCTTTTTGCTGATAATATTTTATTAACCCTATCAAACTCCAAAGAGTCATTAGAAGAGCTAGAAGAAGTAATGGAGTAATTCTATAAGATTTCAGGTCTACACTTTAATAGATCAAAATCAAAATTTCTATTTTTAAATAAGAAAAAAGAACTACAAGTTATAGATAAATCCATCACAGGAAAACAAGAACTTATGCTAAATTATTTAGGAATAGTGTTATGCAAAAATCTAAATGAAACAGCATTAATTAATTATAAAAACATTATTGAAACAATAACAATATATATAGAAAAGTGGAACAAAATAATATTAACTTTTGAAGACAGAATGCAATTAATACAAATTGTTTTATTGCTAAAAATATTATATATATAGCATTAGCAATACAGTTAATTCCTGAAAGATACATTCTTAAAGAAATAAACTCATGTTTAATAAAATTTTTATGGTATCCCAAAAAGAATAGAGTAGCTCTAACTCATCACATTAGACCCTGGAAACAAGGGGGATTGAACTTCCCAGAAATAGAAACATATATAAAAGCATCTGTGCTTAAAACCACAATAGACTGGATAAACCCAAATTATTTTGCCAACTGGAAAGAATTAACAACAACTATATTAACAAATGAATTTAATCTATTAAAAACATTCTTAATATTAGACAAATCTAACTAACCCTGGTACATACTATGCACTAGTATACAATATAATATAAAAAAAACTTCTAAAACATTTCTGATTAATCTTTACATCAATTTCTTTAGGAAACTTATCAAAGCAAACATGGATCTAAAACTTTGGTTTGACCTTTTAAATCCATTTACCATCACTAAGAACTTTCCTCACAAAATATATAGGGAAACAATAACCTCCTGGGAACAAAATTGATTCTTATGCTGTTGTTGTCTATATTTGTTATCTATGTTTTAGATATACATATGATAAAAACTGCTTACAATATTCCAACAAAAGACTGGTTAGCCTTACAAAGCATTCTAATGTACACCCAAGATTTATGCAGATTAATTAATAATTTCTCATTTAAAGATATTCCAAATCTAATATGTTTTCTATATGAATTTATATATAATAGTTGTGAAAAGAAGGAAATAGAGTTGAATGGGTGAGTCACAACCCAAGTGTTTGATTCAACCTCTGCACTCTCTGTGCTTCTGTTTGGCTACCTTCATCGTCAGAGCCTACTAATACTCTGACATCTGGTGGTAGGAGTCCTACACTTCCTCTGTCAGGATCACCTGTGATAATAAGCAACAAACACAGGAACTAAATTACTACTATACTAAATATTAAACCAATTTATATGATAACAAAGTAACACTGGTCACACAATCACAGATGGTACAGCAATATAGACACTCATTACACCCACCTCATACATGAAGGTCATTTATATATCTAAAGAATGGTCATTAATAAGCAAATAAACATTTGCTTACCGTGTGCAGATGTCTCCACACTTTGTAGGGAGGATAGTCCTGGAAGACACGAAGCAAGAAAGGATGGCAGTTAAGCATCACAATGGGAATAACACAAGAAGAAATGAATGCACAATTACCCATATGTCCTGTAAGAAATATCTGAAACTGAAACTTGGCTAACACATCCACCCATACCCATGTGTACAGAACAACTGTATCATATAGTTCTATTAACTTATCACTAGGTACAGAAAACAATTCCCAGGAAGTATTACTCAAATTATATATTTTAGTATACAAGCAAATATAAAATTTGCCATATGTAAGCTTACCTGGACGCTTCTCCTGGGACACACTTGTCTTCTCAGCCACATAAGCACCGACATCAAGCACACGGTGTGCAGTCTCTACTACACTGTTATGATCTCTGATAGTAGACAGGAACTCTTCATTTGGTGTCAGTAGGGGCTCATTAGCAGGACCACCCCACAGCCAGCTGTTCTCCTCCGGGATGATGAAATCATATCAGTGGCCCAATGACACAACTGATCATAATTTCTGCTGTGACTTCCTACTGCAGTGACATCATTCACTAACTGGTTCCAAATCTGCATTCTGGCAACCATAACCGAATGTTCTCTGTCAATCAGAAAGACTCTATGGTACCTGAAAGCCAAATTATCACTTCATTTTCAGAGGCACTGAAGGGGGGGTTTATGTGGATTTGTAGGCTTGGGTGCCATAATCCTATGTGACATAAAACAGAGAAGGATAAAACACATACTGTAAATATCACATAACTAATGTCTTGCTTACGTACAAATTTGTCAACCTTAAGCACTGGAAACACACTTTTTATTTAGTAAAACTGAATGTTATGTTGTTGTCCCACCTCACCCTCACACACAAACCCAGGTTAGTCCAAACCAAGGAATCACACTTAAGTAATGTATTATGTTTCCAATTGAAATATCAGGATCCCTACACATTTTCAACAGAAACTTGAAACACACTGTTGTTCTTGCAATACATAGGGGTAGGTGTCTCCCCACACCCCCAAAATAACAAACAAATGAAAGGTTTGTATAAATCAAGGAATACCACAGAATACATTTTATATATGCTTCCCACGCAATTCTCAGGATGTGTACACATTTACAACAGAAACGTCAATTTATAATTGACAGTCACTTCTCACTGTGTCCACCACTACCCTGGAGGTGACCCTGGGTATAACATGTGTCAGTGACAAGACATTACATTTCTCTCCAATTACATAGAATACTTAAATTTTAAAAATATTACTGGTATTGAAAGTTTATAATCTGCTTATCTGAGAAATGTAAATGCCTTCCAAAATGCCTGCGCCAACAGTGAAGTATTAACAAGTGCATACGGATAAAAGTTCCATTGTTGCCTGGATATATAAACAGATTTGTAACATTTTACTAAATCTAGAATGTAATTGAATAATACAAGTATACTTTAACCAAATTAGAAGCCTTCTCTACATATAAATCACCTTCAAAGAAATACCAAACGTCTGTTTTGTCCAAATACACAAGTTTCCTAGTTCCACACTTATTTTTTTATATTTTAGATTCAGCCCTCTGAGCATGGTGAAGTGCCTAATGAGTTGTAAACTCATTAGAATTGCTGAATATCAAACTTTTGACTTTGTGTATCATATGTAAACATAGTGAAGGTTCTACATCACTGTTAGTTGCCAACGGCTTACAACCATAAATGATTAGTGTGAGAGAGAAGGCAAACACAACAGACAACCTTCCCTGCGGTGGGTATGTCAGTGAGGATGCAATTACAAAGTCTGGAACTAACTTCAGCAAGCTTTTTTAAGTAAAACAAAACAGCACACATTTATCATTTTTGTTCAACAATGGGAAAACTGTCCTGCCTGTGCTGAAAAATGTTTTTCACTCTTATGTATTTTCATCATACAGTTAAAGGAGAATGATACACAATACACTATAGACTGCATATCTGAGATTACAGCAGCGATAAGGGAAAAATGAACACAATACAAGGAGAAGATAGAACTGCATTTGTGTAAACAAATTCATAAATGGTTGCTTGATCATTTTTTCCACTAAATGTGTAAGCCGCACATGTACAAACAACTGAGAATGTACAAGTACATGTCCTGTTAATACTGTAGAGGAGATGTGAATTGCTTATAGCACATGATTTGATTGCTGCTGCAAATTTATATCTGTGACAAAGAGAGATAACACACTTCAACTGTGTTATGTAATTTCATTACCCTGATAGTTCAAATCCAGAGCTGTGTAATTCTTTAACATGTGTTAAACTTTTTTTTATTTTTTTTCCTCTTATTAATATTTGCATGGAGCACAGCTTAGCGCATGCACACACACACACACACACACACACACACACACACACACACACACACACACACACACACACACACACACACACACACACACACACACACAGTGGAACAAAAATATTTAAAAATTAATGTCAGTTGCCTTACCAAGCGCAGTCATACTTAACGCCATTGAGCAGTAGTCAGCACCTAGGATAATAATAACAGCATAAATTTCACCCATGAACTATCTGTATGTGTAGCATGCGTTGTAAAGATGTTGAGGCACACAATACATAATATAGGTAGACTGTAGTTCCAGGCTCAAATATTTGTTTACTGATAAATGATCATAAACATTCTTCATAAAAATTATTATGTATCTTACCCTTTGCCTGTAATATTTGTGCTTTGCTCACCTGTGCACAAACAGGGTTCACTTGTTGTGTCTTTCGGCTTTTCCCAGTTAGAGGTCGCCACAGTGGAACTCCAGTCCACTAATGATTGGCAGTAGATATTTACGTGCCGAGTTGCCGGCTCTGACGCACAACCTTCAATGAAGGCATGCCCCTTCACGCATGTCTCCACACAGAAGACGTTGTAGCTGAGAATTGAACAGGACAACATCTTACTGTGAGGCGGCAATGGTACACAGCACCACCACTGCAGTACTGCTGCAGAAAAAAAGAAACACTGTTACTTGCAAAAATGAAACATTCTTGCTTGTTTTTCCTTCCTTCGCACAGACATGCTAAACGGTGTTGCGTGGCAGTAAGCATTCTGGACAGCACTGAGTGTAAAAGTACACCTCCTTCATAGCTTTCCTTGTGGCACCAGATGTAAATTCATGACTACAACACAGATATGGCAGGTTCTAGTCTAACACACACCATTTTTAAGTGGTATTCCACTGTAATTTATATCAAAAATAACAATATAAAGATAATTATAAATAGAATAACTATGTATAGCAGGTTGAGTATATGCATAATATCATATGAATTATATGTGTAATTGGGGATATCATGACAATTATGGCTCTGTAATTATACTTTTTTTCTGCCCAGGGATGGACTTCATACTTCACTGGCAGTCATCTGCACAACTCATATAACACAAGTATAGCTGTAAAACAGAATCCACTGTGTGGTCTGACCTAGATCTCAGAAATCTACTCTGAAAGTAACATAACTGTATGTATTTCCAGTACATTGTTACACATTACACCTACATTACAACTGATAATGCATAAAACAGGACCTGGTCAGATCACATACACATAAATGGTTAAATGAAATTTAGTACCACTCATTCTTTAATATGTATATGTAACTAATGACCATATTTAATAAACACTTTTTCTGTGGCAATGAGAAAAAAAATCTCTGTGAAAGTGCATGCATTCTCTTTTTTACATAGGTTTGAATCCCACACTGTACAAATTACTTTTATCAGTGTGTAAGGTCCCACAAAACATGTGACAAGTTATAAAAATTGATCTCCCACAATTCAGATCTTAAAAGTAAAGTTATTTAACAAATCAGTGTTGACCATTGGACACATTTTTGTCAGCTAGAGCAGCAGACAAGGCATCAATTAATGCCAACTGTCACATTGCCCTTTCTATTTCATAAACTGCCATCCTCTCTATTTGGCAGTGCTGTTCTCCACTTATCATGCAAATGGAGTTGACATGGTTCTGTGGGTTTGTGCACTGGCTGTAAAATGCAATATCATGAATTGGTGGGAAAACACTTTAGCTGTTGTTGGATGACCTGTACAGACATGGCAGGAGTTAGGAAGGGTGGTGCCCAATCTGGGTCTCAAAGCTGGGGTGCAGAGAAGTCAAGAGTATTCATTGCACTACCTGTAAAGTGCTACAGCCATAGGCTGCTGCAGGGGGACTATACCAGGTCTCAGCATAAGGGTGAGGCCTGGAACAGTCTAGCCAAGGCTGTCTCCAGTGCATCTGGCATACCACACACACTGGGGAGCAATGCAGACATCATTATAATGACCTGATACAGTGCAAGCAGGCACAACTCAAACAGTGGCTGGATGAGTTTAGAACTGCTGACATCCCACAGTTGTGTAAGTATACAGCTAAATCACCACTGATTGAGATAGAAGGCTGTAGATAGCCAAGATTTGTAGGCATACTGCTTCCATGTCTGTTTTTCTCTTCTTCTTTATTTTTCAGCTTCTCCGAGGTTTCAGAAAACATGGAGGCACATGCTGAACAATTAGAAAGACTCAGAGAAGCAAGGGGTATGTATGCAGCACAAATGAACATGATATTATTAAAAGTATTGCTTTTCCATACATTGCTAGCAACTTAAGAATACATATCTTAACTGTAAAAGCAATAAGGCATACTTTATTTTGTGTCTCAATGTAAATGTAGGAGGCAAGTGTAATAATGTATTCAGATTTGGTAGGTTCAATTTCAGTTAGTAACCAATACATTCTAATTACAAAAGTATCATTGTTTAATATTAATTTCATCAACACTGGCATAAATGCCATGTTGTTAACTTAATCTGTATTATTAACCAAAAAGGCACTGAAAATGGAAAAGCCACAACTCACGAGGAGTAAAATCACAGCAGTCCTTTGATTAAGCCACAGCAAACACCACCACACACTTATAAAATGGCAAAAAATACATAGAGATTAAACGCTTTAACAAATCACCTCGTTTTTCATCTCCTTGTAGACTTCATCAGATACTAAAACCCAACATATCATAACCTGGCTTTTATACATAAATTAAGTTAGACCATCCAATGAGACCAGTCAACCCATTAATGGAAATTTCAGAGTCATGGCTCTTCCATTTTCAGTGCTTTTTTGGTTACTGATATTGGTTTGCACTGAAACATTCAATTGGTTTGCTTATTAATCTGTATTATCTTTAAAAGTGTATATGCAATATAGGCATATTGCAAGGACTATTTGTTAAAATTCACAAACCTTTTTTTGATTTTGAAATATTTATAGCTAATATAACAGTAAAAGTATATTTAATTGTAATAAAGAAAGTATGTCATATATAATGGTTCTAATTATTTGTTTTTTTTTTCTCTCACCCCACCCCTTATCTCTCCCTTTTTTGTATGCTTTGATTTTACCGTTTTGATGGCATACTTTTCTGTCAACAAATAAGATGATTTTCAGCACAGGGAGGTAGATCAGCTGCTGCAGCTCAGCCTGCCAGTCCACCAGCTGCTGTATCAACACCTCGCATATCTGTGATGCAACCTGGCAGTACTGCCTCTGCAGCCTTGCACTATTGGAGCCATCAATATCAGGTAGCATTTCCCTGGAAGCTGGTGCATTGGTATTCTCCAGGAGTATTGGTGGAGGCAGGGATTATGTCACCCACCAGGAGCTGCAGGGATATGGTGCATGATGTCTTAGAAACTAGCATTGCTGCACAACTCAGCTGTATGGAGACGTTGCTTGTAGGAAAGCAGAAAAAAATAACAAACATCAAACAATCCAACAAGAAGCTGAGGAAGAGGACAGCGATGATAGCTCTGAGGGTGAGGACTAGAGTTTCACTGTCCCTGTGCTTGACAGGCATGTGTCTCTGATATCCCCTACCTATCTCCATTATGGTGACCATTACAATCCCTGTCTGTGTCTTGTTTGTCCTGTTTGTGTGCACCTGCTTTCTCACCTACCCCACCTACCTGCCCTTGACATTCCTACATCTCTTACCCAACATTCCTCTCCTTTTGAAATCCAGCAAAAAAAAAAAAAAATGGGTGCCTATTCCACAAAAAAAAATATTGTCCCATACATAGCTCTCCACTTCACATATGTATCTTTCTGACACACTTGATTCAGTCCAACTGGCTATACAACATGATTGCATTGTTGTCATCCATCTGTATTGTGGACAGTCCAAATTCCTCCGATTTTCTCTCCATGCTCACATTATAGTGTTAAAGAAGTGGATAGCTATGGTTCTTTCCTAATTTCCTCCTGCAATTTCCTGTATTGTTTGCCCTTTGTTCTTCCTCCTGCTTGCCCCCCATTTCATGACTTTCCTATCTATCCTATGTTCATACTTTTAATCTGATCCAAGACTAAGAAGAGAAGGTCTGGTCTGAGAGTTATTTAGACTGCTGAATGTAGAAAAATGCAAATTTATATAGAGAGTGTTAACATAAATCACTTGACTTTTTTTATACAGTACTTCACTGCAGTCATTGCTTCTGGCCTTCACAGGAATTTCACACTTAACTTATGTAATGCCATTCTAACACCTTGTGTAAAGAATAATTGAGCTGAGTTTCAACCCTGTGTTATTTGTACTCTGTACATGAGCTCACTGCTCTTATACCTGCTGCCACAACGAACGCTAGGCAGCAGGTATTAAAATAGTGAACAAAGGACCAAGACACTGTAAAACAATTGCTATTTCCTACAATTTTTGTTTCTGTTTGCTGTATACATATGCTTCCTTTTGGAACTGTCCATATCCATAATGTTGGAAATTCTTCATTACCTATTTTCCCACAAAGCCTACTCCTGGTAAGAATTTGTAATGTCCCTTCTAACATCATAGGGACTGCTGTAATGACTCTCCTATACCTTGATGTATATACCAATGTGCATACCCAGCACTTGCTTGCATTATTTATTTTTGCATTAAAATCCAACATCACTTCTGAGGATTTCTCTTTTTGTTTCTTTTTTCTCTTTTAGTATTAACTGCATTGCCATCCATTGCACCCAACCTGTTATGTATATAGTTATAACTGACTTTATCAATTTTTCTTTCCATGTTGTTTTTTTGGGGGATTTTATCAACAAGGGTTTCTTCCCTTCTTTATCTGGCATTCTTGTTCTTCCAAAACAGTAAATCTGCATCGATAAAACAGATAAATAGATTATTATTTGTCTGTCTTACTCTGCTATCCTTGTTTTATTGTTTTGCACTGATCTCTGTGTACCAGCATGGTTTCCTTAAGGTTTTTTACATGTTTCACTTTTAGGACCAAAGGTCCAGTTAATTCCTTTACTTCAAAAGATCCTTGCCAGTACTGTCCCATTGACCAGTTTTACTGAAATTTTTTAATCATGACTTTGTTTCCAATTTGAATGTTTTCTTTCTCTGGCAATATTGGAACCTTTTTCCATAAATGGAATGCTTGCTCTCTGGCTATGCGATGGCATATTTCTTGCAGGTCTCCCATCCACTGATGATGCTTTGCTGCCTCCAATAATGGCCATCCATATCAAAACAGAACTGTAGGGGCATCTTTCTGCCTGTCATCGTCTTGAATGTGGATATGCCCATTTTGCTACTGGGTGTTAATCCGATTCCCATCAGAATGTTAGGTAAATATTTTATCCGATCATTTCCTTTTACAATGCACATCTTTTTTAACCTGTTTTGGTCTGTCCTTTAAAGATTTGTTCATTCTTATCACTATCTAATTTGATTGTGGATGGTATGGTACATGGAATCTTTGTTGAATTCCCAACATGTCACATAATTCTTTCATCTTACTGAAAAACTGTGCTCCATTGTCTGATTCTATCACCTTGGCCCAACCCCCAGTGAAAAAATTGTTTTTCCATAGTTCTTCTGCTGTCACTTTAGCTGCCATTTCTTTGGTCAGAATTGCCTCCACCCATTTTGAAAATACATCTACCACCACCAGCAAATAGCAGTATCCATCCTCTGCCAGAGTCAAAGGTCCTGTGTAGTCAATTTGTATTGCATACCATAGTCCATCTGCCACAGGTACCCTGTGCAACTGTAGCTTTTTACATTTGTCTGAAGACATATCAGAAATTTATCCTGCACTACATTACATTTTTTTTCAGATTTGGATTCCAATACTTTCCTTTCACTACAGGCCATAATTTCTTTGTCCCTATATGTCCCAAAGTCTGGTGATTAAACCTCACTATTTGTTTTCTAGTTGATCTGAAATGTATGGTAAATGTAGCCCTTTTTTGTATGAAAAATGTAGAAATGTCTGTCTACCCCATTGTTTTCTAAATTACATTGTTACAATGCTTCTGGTGTTCCCCTTTCCATTTGCAGTTTTTCCAAAGTTGTTCCCCCTTCTCTATGGACCATACCTCAGAGAACTGGTGTTCCCTTCAGTTTCTTCAGGGTATAATGGCTCTCCCTTTTCAGTGGTTTACTTTGCTTTGGCATCAGCCAAAGCATTCCCTCTTGCATCTTCATTGTTTGTCCTTTGATGGACTCTCAGTTTTAAAAAACTGACTTGTCCTTGCAATTGATACTTTTGCATCAATTTCCATATATCATGTAAAACAAGAGCATGCTTTAAAGATTTTCCTGCACTATCAATGAATCCACATAGGCACTGTCACTGTAAATATTCACCAGATGGAAATGTTGCAAAACATACTCTACAGCTTCCAATTCCACCCTCCATGTCAACAAGTATCCTGGTAATTTGACTAGTATTAGTTTGTCTCCCTTTTCAGAGTCACTACTGCAAATCCAGTATAATATTTCCCATTCTTCCAGAATCGGGCACCATCTACATACACAGTCACAATGTGGTGGTCATGATCTGCTTTTAATGCTGACTTATCTGCTTCTTTCCGTTCTGCCATGCAATCATGTGGCTTTCCTTCATATCCAATAAAATTGGATAGGTAATACTTGTCCCCTGTCTCTATATATACATCTCTAGTACTTAATGTGGCCAGCTATTTTGAAAAAAAACAGACTGACTAAGCCCCTCAGAAATTCTGTTCATTTCACTGTTACTTAACAGAGATTTTATTGTCTGATACAGAGTTTGTACTATGACCCCCGGAAACATTATCAAGTATTCTGTCTGTTTTATTCCCCAGTATATAGCCAAAAGCTGCTGAATGCAAGGGTTATAGCCTTTTTCCACCACAGTCATTTTTCAGTTGCAAAAGGTAATCGGTCTCAATCGTCTCTCCATTCCCGTAGATATCCCATGAGGCCATGACTGCAATAGCACTACTGAAAGTGTCTCTTTTCCTGCTGCTACTTGTAAAATAAAAGGCAATTTATTGATGGGAGCTATCAGCTCTGTTGCCTGTGCTAGTTTATGCTTTAACATTTTTAGTGCCTCTTCTTCAATGCGATTCCACTTTAGAGTCAATCTTTTTGTTCTGACAGCATTTTATAGAGGGGAGCTGCAGCTGCAGCCACTGCATAATTATCTATAAATTCCCTGTTGTAGTTCATGATTCCCATGCATTTGTGTAGATCTGGAATTGTCAAAGGTTTTGGCAGCTCTAGAATTCCTCACACCCTTTCTTTAAAAGAAGTCCTCCCTGTTGGTCTTATAAAAGTTCCTAGAAATTTGACTTCTTGTGACATTAACTGTATTTTGTCTTTGTTCACTTTAAACCCTGCATCTTGCAGTTCCTTTAGAACCTTTCTTAGCTGTCATATGTGTTGTTCTACCTTCTCTGACTGTATCAAAATATCATCAGTGTAATGTATAGTCTTGTCATTCTTGTTCACATCTTGTAAGATTGTCCCCACTATCTGATGGAAAATGACAGGTCCTGTGGTAATGTAGTTGTGACATATTGTTGATTTTCAAAGTTAAAGGCAAACTGTGGCCACTCCTCTTTTCTGAAGTGGTACTGCAAAAAATCCATTTGCCAGTTCTATTACAGTGAACCACTAACTTTTTGTTTTTATTCAAGCCGCTGATTCCAGGACTCTTGGTATCAGGTGTGCTCTTGGTTGTGTGAACTGATTTACCTTTCAGATATCTAGTAACCATATCTATTACCAATAGGTAACTTCTGTCTTTCTTTTTAACTGGCCAAACTGGCAAATTTGTTGGACTATGTCACTTTTGGTTTATGCCTGCCTGTTCCCATTCTAAAATACATTTCTTTATATCAGTTGCTACTTCAGCTAGAATTGGATACTGCTTTTGAAAAGGAGATATGAAGTCCATCAAACTTCCTACTGTGACTAGTACTTCTAATCTTCCACAATCTGTTTTTGATTTTGCCCATAGGATCTGAAATGCTTGCTTTAAGGTATCTCATACATCCTTCTGTTCATCTGTCAGGGGCACTGCCCTGTTTCTTTTACTCTCTATTAAGTTAACTTGTACTGTCATACACTTACAGTCACTACCCACTTTGTTTTGCTCTTTTGTTTTCCACAAAATGCAGCTGGAAAAATCTATTACTACTCCCAACTTGTTCATAATATCCATCCCTATTATGGTGGTCCCACAACTGGATGCATCAAAAATGTTCCTGTTATGGGATCCCCATCCTGAGTAAATCTGATTTCTACAGGCTTGCTGCCTACTGCGATACATGCACTACCGTTGAAACCCAAAATTAAAGTTTTCTTTCTTGGGGTCCATCCTTAACCATCTGTTTGTAACAGACACCACAGCTTCTGTGTCTATTAAGACATTTTTCCATGGCATTCCCTCCACCCAAACATTGGTCAAAGGTCAGCAATCATACCCTCGCTCAAAAGATGCTAAATGAAGTACTTGGGTGGGGGGGCACATCCCTCTTGTAAATCTTCATCATAGGTTCATAGGTTCATAGGTTGGTACTAGGCTATTGGCCCTAGGGCCTATACAAACCTAGCCATAACAATTCCCTGGCTATTTCTTCCCACACAATTTACTTCCCTAGACCCCTCTCTAGCAGGGCAACTGACGTGATCCCCGGGGTGAATTTCCCTTCTCTCATTCAGTCATTAAGGTTCCTGTGAAAGAGGGCCAAAGAGGCGCTCAGCTTGACATGTATGGGCAGTCTATTCCAGAGTCTGGGGAATCTCTGGGTCAGGAACCTATCCCTCCAGCATGTTTTGTTTATTGTGATGACAAGGTTTAGATCCCTGGAGCATGTCACTCTGAGGGATTGGGATTTCTTTAAGTGTAGCATGTCCAACAGTTCTGGGTTTGACATGGCATTGTATCTTAAGCAGAGATTGTCTCTGAGTAGACGATATGTGACAGAGTATAGCTGGAGTTTTTTAAGGTGGTCAGCATAGGGCATCTGCTTTAGGCCTGTGATTCTTTTAGTGAGGTATTTCTGCAGCCTTTCCAGTTGTTGCAGATGTCTTGAGCAGTACATACAAAATGGGGCATTGTATTCTATAATGGGTCTAATGAGGGATGAGTACAGTGGGACAAGACCTCCTTTGTTTCTGGATGAAAAGCCCTTAGTGATGAGGTGAGCCACAGAGAAGGATTTCCTGACTGTTGTGGTGATGTGGTTATCAAAGGTGAGGCCACTGTCCACCTTGGTGTTTAGTGTACTGCCACCTATGTGGTAATTCACAGGTATATGTTTTTCCCAAAGCGGATAACTATACATTTCTTGGCATTGAGCTTGAGCCCATGGCTCTGGCACCAAACATCTGTTTCTGTATTTTAGAGTATCCACATCATTTGGGGATTCAATAATGTCTCTCAGTTTGCAGTCATCTGCGAACTTTGTTAGCCAGAGTCCTTTAATGTTGGCCTGTACTTCAGAGAAGTAGATGCTAAACAAGAGCGGTCCCAGGACTGAACCCTGAGGTACTCCACTTGTCACTTGTCTGAAGTTGGATTTGGAGTCAGCTACTTTTACAATGTGTGTTCTGTCAGTAAGCCAGCTGGCAACCCATCAAGTGACGTAGGGATTAATGCCCAACTTAGTAAGTTTATCTATGATTCCAGAGTGGGGAATGGTGTCAAAGGCCTTGGTAAGGTCCAGATAGGCTGTGTGGGCCACCTTACCCTCGTCCATGGTTCTGGAGACTGATTCAAAGAAGTCAATCAGGTTCAAAAGATAAGATCGGCCCTTCCTGAACCCACACTGGGTGGGGTCCAGTGTTTGAAGGTTGCAAATGTCTTTGTTTATAAGTTCCATGATAATACATTCCCTGGCCTTGCAGATCAGGCTCGTCAGACTGATGGAAGTGGGATAACTGCAGCTGTGCACCACTCAGTGGGCATGAAGCCTGAGGTGAGACTGTGATTAAACATGACACTTAGGTGAGGTGCCAGTTCATTTTGTAGTTCATGTAGTACACAGCCCGGGATGTCATCTGGTCCCATGGATGCTGTATTCTTAGCTTTGGAGAGTGGGTTTTTTACCTGTGTGGCCATTATTACTGGAATTTGGCAATCTTCCAGTATTGAGTTGGGCCATTTAGGGGGTGAGAGGGGGGTGAAGTTGGCACTGAATCAATCTGCCAGGATATTGGCAATATCCTTGGGATCAGTATATTTAGTGCCATTCTGTTGTAGCTCAGAGCAGATCTGAGCATTGCCATTTAGATTCTTGACATATTTATAGAATGCCTTGTGGTTGTCTTTGGAATCTTTGGCAATTTTATTTTCATAACTAAATTTGGAGGATTTTATGAGGGATCTCAGCTTCTTACTGAGGCTGGCAAGGGAGTTTTTTGCATCCTGGGATTTTCCTCTTTTCTGCAACACTTTCTTCCTTTTGTTGTAAAATTTGTTTATGGCAGGGGACCACCAGATTGACTTCCTTTTTTTGGAAGAGAGCATCTTGGCTCTATTCAAGATGACACGATTCATGCATGAGTAGATGTGCTCGTACAGTGCCTTAGTATAGGATTCAGCAGTCAAACTTTCAGTTCCCGTCTGCATGGGTTTCATGACGTTTTCATTTCTGACTTAAGTAGACTGAAGTTGGCTTTGGAGAAGTTTTTTATGGAGGTTTCCTTACTGGGGGTGGAGGTGGGATGTGGATGTTAAAAGAGTGATTAGCTTATGGTCAGACCTGACCAACGAGGGGGTGACCATAGGTGTGGAGCATCGATTTTCCATGTTGGTAATGATCAGATCTAGGATATTGGAGCCTCTAGTGGGACTATGGATTAGTTGATCCAGAGCATTGGAATTTATGAATTCCAGGAACCTTTGGGAAAAGATGTTGGTACACGAGTAGTTTTCCCAGTTAATGGCAGGGTAGTTGAAATCTCCCAGTATTAGTGTGTTTGTTTGTATCTTAATATTTTCCAGTATGTTTAGAAAGGTGCAGTGAGAATCTTGGGGCATGGTGGGGGATCTGTAGCAAGCTACAATTTGGATTGCAGTCTTACCTAGTTTTAGTTGCACCTGGAGAATTTCAGACGCATTGTGTTGGGCAACTAGCCTGGTGGTGTGAATATCCTTGGTGAATATGGACACTCCTCCACTTTTAGTGTTTCGGCCCTGGTTTGGTGGCCGAAAAGTGTGGTAAGAGTTATAGCCTGATATTGCAGGGGTGTTTTCTGGAGCCTTGAACCAGGTCTCAGTTACTGCACAGATATCAATGTTCTCCATTTTTAGGAGTGCATCGAGAGAGTGCACTTTCATCCTCTATGTTTCCGGGGACTTCTCTAATGACACAAATATTGTGTTCTTTCTCCTGAGAATCATAATCCTCATCTGCTGCATATGCAGAACATTACAATTCCTGAGACATAGCCTGCCTTTTCTTCTGGTCTAGTTTATAAGGAGGATTTTCTCTGTATTCCATTAGGTAGATATTCCCTTCATTGTCATATTGTTGTTTTTTATGATTTCCCCTTGCCTTATTGAAAAATGTTTGACTCTCAATACTATCATCCTGCAATTTTTGGTTTTGTCTTCCTTTTTCAGTTTCCTTATTTTCTGGTTCCTTGGCATATATTTCTTTCTCTATTTGCTTGTTTTTCCATTTTTTGTAATGTGGACACACTTGCTTGACATGTCCAAGTTTCTTACAGAAAAAAAAAAACATGTTACCTTTTTTTCATCAGGGCTTACCAGAGCCAGAGAGGCTGATGCCACTCATGGTTTGTTCCTTTTCTCACCCGCCCCCCGTCTACCCTTATCTCTTCTTCATCCTATTGCACTTACAATTTCAAAGCCATTTTCATCAGTACTGAGGGAGAAAATGTTATTTTTGAAAATGTCTCTGTTGTCACTCATGACCCTTCTTCTCATCAACTTGTGAACACATTGCTCTAATGTGTCAGTAGTTTCTTGATAAATACATTTAATGTCACCCAGAACTCCCTTTACCTGCTCCAAAAATACACGTAATAACCTTTTCCTTATTTCTGGTCTTTCCATTTCCCTGTCATCATTGTTGTGAACAATTTGAAAAGCCAATTTAAAATGTTATACCTGTTCCAACATTTTGTCAGAAACTGTAATGTTCAAATATTCTAACAACTTATTTGCCAGAGTTTGTTCCTCTGAATATGTCAAAATCAAAGCTGTCATTCTGTTTAATTTTGAATCAAGATTATAGTCATTAGCAACAATGAAAGTCTTGCAACATTTTGGAATAAATTCTAAAAAACATTGTTTTAAAGAATCATTCCATGCATTGCCAACTGTATATGACAACCAATCTTCAAATGTTAAGATATTGAAAAAATACCTTTTTATCATTTCACTGAGGTATTGTCTGTAACAGAAACAGACGAGATTGCTGGTATAGATCAACTGAAGTGCCTATCACTACTTGTACATCCTCAGACTTAATGGTGTCTGAAGCTTTAAGCTCCTGTAACTATTTTTGTAATTCTATCTCTGAAGTTTAACATTCATGTAATTGTTTCTGTAATTCTCTTATTTCTATTTGTAGTTTTCCATTGTTAGTTAATGCCTCCAGGGTTCTCTGTTTTTCTTCAATTAATTCCTGTCTATAAGTGTTTCTGTTTCATCTCCCCCACCTGACTGAGCCTGGGTGGGGCAGCATGCATTTCCACTTCAGCCCTTTCCAAAATAGCAATAATATCTTGTGCATGTTTCCTGACTTATATGTCATGCTTTTCTAACATTTCCATTTGTTTTTCATTAATCTTTCTTAAATTGTCTTCCTGCTTTTTGTCTGAAAGTACCTTATTGCTATTAATGTCAACCCACTGCAGACAGTAAGTCTTAAACATTTCTGCCATCTCTTCAAACTCTAAATTTTGTTCTTATCTAAACATGATTGAAATTCCCTATAAAAAGTGGAGATCGCCATTACAAAATGATATTTGTTTCACATACCATATCTAACCTGTCCTGTGTAAATTTTGTTGTTATCTTTTACAACACAGTTCTATGACATGTTATATAGAATCAAGGATATTTATCCCCACAGTTTATGCATTCAGCAAGTATTCTATATTTTTGCAAACATTTATCATAGCACTGTATCCATTTACAGAGATAAACTATCACTTTTGCTAGTACCAAACAATGCTTTGTTACTTTTAATGTCGATGCTGGTTTGTTCATACCATTGGTGTAGTAATGTCCAGATTTACTTGGTGCTTGATTTAAGTCTATTGCCACAGTATGTGGGCATTTTACATTTATGTCCTTGGTGTCATTAATGTTATTTCAGAAAAATGCTTACCGTATTTCAGAAGGGGCTAACAGGTGATCAGGCTGTCGACTAAAACCGAAAGCTGGAAATTCCCCCGCAGTTGAAAATGATGGTGAAGCATCTGTGTAGATGCGGAGATGAAATCTTGGCTTCAGAAAAACTTGGAAGTAATAGATACTGCTGAGCTGGTCAATACTGACTGTATTGATGTTGGTGCTAATGGGATAACCACATGTTTGTCATAGTGGACTTGTGAATATATTATAAAAAATTTAAATCTTGTCTGGTTTGCCACTGTTAAAATATCAAACAACAGACCAAGACACTGTACAACTGTATTTGTACTTAATATAATACTTATTAATACGACCAACCAAATACTACTGTCAAGATAATAACATTTTCTTTATAACATGGATTACTGACAGTTACACTGCACTTCCTCAAATGGCTCTCAGTTCATAATCAAAATTTCCTCCCAACCAGTTGTTTTCAGTCACTTTTATACAGTCTAAGTTTACATCTTCTTGAAACATTCTTAGCATATCTATGGCTTTAGTGTGGACCACACCAGTTTCTGTCCCTTAATCAATTATTGTGGACCTCACCAGTTTTCTGTTTCCTTATCAGTTCCTGAGAAGACCAGGGTGTACTCTTGTGACAAGATAGCCATTTCCTTTTGCACTGTTAGCAATTTCCCTTTGCTAGATCCATTCTGTCAATTGAGTGTTTGTATGTATTTAGCTTATTGTGCTATATCATAGCCATCTGTTACTAATGTTTTAAGCCCACAGCATATGTTGTTGTCCTGCAAACACATTTTTTGCTAGGCTAATCACAATTCTTTGCTGGATATTTCTTTCTGCATACTTTGCAGGCTTTGTATCACATCCTATTTCTAAAAATACAACACTGTTACTATGAGGTAAGACAACTTTACATTTATACAGTATCTATTAGCAGGTGTAGTTTTTACACTCAGTGCTGTCCAGAGTCCTGACAGACACACCTTGCTGCTTAGCCTATTTGCACAAAGGAAGGTGAACCAATAGAATTATTATATTTTCCTATTTAGGCATAGAACCACGTTTGCTAGTCACTTAACTTTGCACAAATGGGTAAGGCAATGGCAACAGTTCTCAAGTCATAAAAGTTATGATAAAGCATTTACAATATAAACTACAATATGAATACCATAGTATCTGTCAGCTATTTCTCCCATAGCATAAATGCATAAGTACTTTTCTACTTTTCAAGTTCAAGTTGTAGTCACTAAATATCAATCTTGCATGTGCAAACACTTTGCCATCATTCATGCAAATCAGTTTTTTGGTGATTCATTATGTAAAGAGCTGTTTGGCATGTATTACTATGTTTACTGCCCAGTTATTCTTCATCCCATCAAAAAGCATTTAAAAACAACAATAGCGAACATAGTTGTTAGTCACTGAACACATATTTACTCAGGCTCATGTGTGCCCTGCACCCATGCATATGAAAAAGGATGCATTAGTAATGGGTCTAATGTCAACTACAATACAGAAATAAAGATAAGAACTGCATTGTTATATTTCTTAAAGCTTTAAACTGACCCTAGACATTGAGATTGTCTGATATATGTCTTACTGGGGATATTGATTCATCAGAATATAAACACTCATAACACTCACACATCAACACTTGAATTCATGCTGTCCACAAACGTGTGTGTGTGTGTGTGTGTGTGTGTGTGTGTGTGTGTGTGTGTGTGTGTGTGTGTGTGTGTGTGTGCTCAAGACTGAGTGTGTTATGTACACAATATATTCAGAAACAGGTACATGTATGTCTCAGTTCTTCAACATGCATTCATGACAGCTTATGACATATAGGTTAAGAAGCTGTCTTTTAAAGTATTTGTGTACATTGCAAGCACAAAAGCAAATCCAAAGTCCACATGTTGTACACCAGTCCCATAACAGTATATGTTACCTGCAACATAAAATGATTATGTCAGCCTCTATAAAGATCACTATAACAAGGAAAAAAACATACTTTATTGATGGCATGAATGTTAACTACTGTGCTGTTCAGA
Source organism: Protopterus annectens (assembly GCF_019279795.1). Lineage (NCBI taxonomy): Eukaryota > Metazoa > Chordata > Ceratodontiformes > Protopteridae > Protopterus > Protopterus annectens. The sequence goes on from NC_056736.1 coordinate 464,602,166, forward strand.
TTGAATAAATAGGTAGGGGTTCAAACTGCATGACAGACAAATTGTGTGTGTGCCTGTATGTGTAACTGTGTAAGTGCATAGTCAGAAGAGCAAGTCTTTGTGTCCTACTGTCATTACTCAAGTATCATGAAGAACAAATTTTTACAGATGTACATAACTACACAGCAAGTTTATACAGACCTCCCAACATACACCAATGGTGTCATCTGCTATAAATTGTTCTGCGACAGTGTAAAAGTCAGACTTCTGCTGTGAACACCTGCATTAAATACTGTGTTGTCTATTTGTATAATGAGTTAGGTAGTGGTTCTAATCCCACTGCAATCAACTTATGTGTGTGCATAGTCAGAAGAGCATGAGTCTGTGTCCTACAGATATCACTAAGGTTTCATTGGGAAAGAAGTTTTACATTTGTACATGACTACAAAGCAAGTTCATACAGCCATCCCAACATGTTCATTCCAACATACATAGATGATGTCATCTGCTATAAAGTTTTCTGTGACAGTATAAAAGTCATACTTGTGTCATGATGTTTACATTAAGTACTGTGTTCTATGGCTTGGTAGGGGTTCTAATCTCACTGTGTTCAACTTGTGTCTGTGTTCATTTAGCTCTTATTCTGGAGACCATCATAGAGCAGCACACGAGACACTTCTACTAACATCTTCTTCTCACCAGACACTGAAACTGTCATCTACTATAAAGCGTTGTCTGACAGTATGAAAGTCAGATTTCTGCTGTGATGCTTGAGTTAAGTATTGTGTTTTGTAGCTAATGGAAATAGCTAGGTGGGGGGGTCTAATCTCACTGTGGTCAATGTGTATGTGTGTGTGTGTGTGTGTGTGTGTGTGTGTGTGTGTGTGTGTGTGTGTGTGTGTGTGTGTGTGTGTGTGTGTGCTCATTTAGCTCTCATTTTGATGACCACTTAGAGCAGCATGTGAGACACTCCTACTAACATCTCACTAGAAACTCCTACTAACACCTTCTTCTCACCAGACATTGATGCTGTCATCTGCTATAAAGTGTTGTCTAACAGTATAAAAGTTAAACTTGTGCTATGTGGCTTCTAAGTACTGTGTTCTATATTTAATGTAGATAGCTAGGTAGGGGTTCTAATCTCACTGTGGTCAACTTGCACGTTTTTGTCTTCAGTTAGCTCTCATTCTAAGCAGCATATGCAACACACTTACTAACATTTTCTTATCACCAGACACTGAGGCTATCATCTGCTATAAAGTGCTGTCTGACAGTAGGAAAGTCAGACTTGTCCTGTGACACTTGTGTTAAGTACTGTGGTCTGTAGATTGCTAGGTATGGGTTCCAATCTAACTGCAGTCAACTTGCATTTGTGTGCTTGTGTTCAGTTAGCTCTTATTCTGGAGACCATTTTACAGCAGCATGTGAGACACTAATACCAACATCTTCTTCCCACCAGACAATGAGACAGTGATCTGCTATAAAGTGTTGTCTGACAGTATGAAAATCAGATTTGTGCTGTTGTGCTTGCATTAAGTACTGTATTCTATAGATAGCTAGGTAGGGGTTCTAATCTCACTGTAGTTAACTTGTGTGCATATGTTCCTTCTACTATCAGTTTGGAGACAATTTTAAAACCACATGTGAGACTACTGCTATGTCATGCACTCCTGTTCACTTCTCATTATCAACATATACTTACAATGTGATCCCTTCTGAAGTTTACTCTGACAGTATTACACTCAGATGTCTGTGTTGGCATGAGTATTAACTACTGTGCTCGCTAGCTTGCATACGTAGATAGTTTGTGTTTCTAATCTCACAGCAGACTATGCATATGTGTGTTCATTCGAATATGAATGGGTAGACAATTTTACACCAAAATGTGACTCCACATCTATGTGACACACTCCTCCCAGCATCTTCTTCTCAACATACACTGATGCTGTAATCTTCTATAAAGTGCACTGTGCCAAATTAAAGTCAGACATCCACGGTGGTGCAATTGTTGCATTGTGTACAATCCAGTTTGTATACATACACAGACCAAATGTTCCAATTTGACCTCATTCAACTGCTGTATATGTGGTTGGTGGTATACCGTTGCCAGTATATGATCTTTTGAATCTCTTTCATTTGAATCCCACTCAGAAGAACCTTAAATATAGCCATATGAATCCAAGATACCCTAATTCTTTCTGCCAACATGATATGCTTCCTGCAGAACCATGGATGATATCATAATCTCCTAGATGCATATATACATTGTGGCCCTTTCCTGTTTGGCATTTAATTCATAAAAGTCAAGGCAAACTTAGACAGCCTTTGTCCAAACAAACTTTTAGATGACTGCAAATTGTGGACAATCCTTGAGTTCAGTAATGGTATTTTGTATCAACTCACACAAATGGTTGGTGCCAAAGCCATAGAGACAAAATTAAGCACAAAGCAGTTCACGAACTAGGAATGCAAGAAATGAGCAACGGTACACAATCCCAAATAGGCTGGTTTATTGAATGAAGTTAGCAAAAAATGCTTTCGGGGAGCCCAATGTCTCTCCTTCATCAGACAAAATTACAAACAACTACCTACCATATTTATACAAAAAGGTTTCAATTATGCAATCAAATTTAATTGAATAAATACAGTGTGTTAGATAAAAAACAGTAATTAGATAAAAACTTGTTAAATAACTGTTCTCCTCTTCACTACAAAATAATATGTGTGTATGTGTATACATACACATCCATAACAAATCTAATTTAAAAATCTTTTAGTATTAAAATAATTAATACAATTAATACCAAGTGATGAATCCCTCAAGAGCTACATTCACTCACTTACTTACTCTACCTAATTCATGTAGGAACATAAAGCAAGTTGTGTTTTTCTGACAGTTTATACAATCTTAATACCATATACCACCACAATAGATTTACCTTTTCATAGATAAAAGTTTTAAAACACAAGCAATAGAAACATACTCATTTAAACCAGGGTGCATATATGCACCAGTACGAATCTGCCAAACCAATTCATTTATTTCTAAATGGCAGGGGCGGCCCGTGCTATTGGACTGCCGGACTGCAGCCCCCTCAACTTCAAACTAATAAATAAAAAGAAATAAAAAGAAAAAAATAAGAAAAAAAAATTTTAAATTTCGCGGATGCGCACTAGTCCAGACTGCTGCTGAGACAGTCTGGAGCATGCGCAGATTGTCTCAGCAGCAGTCCTGATTGAGACACGTGAACAGGAGCGCTCCCACAAGTCTATGCAGTTTTAAACTGCATAGACTGCCTGGGAACTCGCTGGGGAAATGCGTCGGGGTCGGACTGCAAGGTCGGCAGTCAGGAGAAGGATCTCGGGTCTGGATTGGATTGCTGCAGGGGAAGATCTCGCGACGGGCAAGGTCAGGATTTGCGCGGGTCTTTTCAGCTGCACTCGTCGGGGGTTTGGATCTAGAATTACTACAGGGATTCGTGTGTGTGGATCTAATGGTTGGTTTGCGGACAGGGATTTACTACAGGACCAGGTAAGTGTACAGGGACTTTTGTGTGTGTGTATGAAATGTTAGCATCCTATATTTCATGTTTCATTAAGTGTGTGTGTGTGTGTGTGTGTGTGAAAATGCCCCTGGTGCAATATACTGGTGGTTAGGCTCATGGTGGTGTGGTAGGGAATACCTCAGGCTTGAACCCTGTACCTTGTATGCAGGTGTTAAAGACCTGAATTCCCTACCCACCACCATTTGTAAAAAAATTGCAGATTTTTGCCTCATATTTGATCTGATCTGTTCCTCATAATATCTGTGGTTTATAAATGTTGCAGTGCTTGATATTTGATGGTGCAGTGGTAGCATTGTTGCCTCACAGCTGCAGGTTCTCAGGTTTGCTTCTTGGCTGGGGTGCCTTCTTTGTGGGGTCTGTATCTTCTCCCTGTGTTTGTGTGGGTTTGCTTTTGTGTCCTCCCATGTTACAAAGACATGTCTGCATTATTTCTTCCTGGGCCTCTGCTGAGAGTTGTTTTTTTTTTGTTCCAAGTCAAACTGTCCTGATTAACAAATGTTAAATAAAACTGACAGGCATTTGAATTTCAGACTTCAGGTTTCTGAATGTTTAGTTCCTTACCTATTTGATGGTGCAGTGGCAGTATTGTTGCCTCACAGCTATAGGTTTTCTGGTTTGATTCTTGGCTGGGGTGCCTTCTGTGTGGAGTCTGCATCTTATCCCTGTGTTTGTGTGGATTTGCTCTGGTGTCCTGCCATTTTACAAAGACGTGTCTACAGTATTTCTCCCTGGGCCTCTGCTGAAAATTGTTTTTGTTCCGTCAGAAGTAAAATTGACAGGCATTTGAATTTCAGACTTCATGTTCTTCAGAAAATACATAGTAAAACGTTTTATTCTAGCAATAAATATATAGTAACGCAACCTTTTATTATAGCAATTTTTTAAGTTTATAAGATGGTTATGCAGTGTAAATGTGCAGAGAATCCCACCCATCCAAGGTAGTCACAAGTACTAGAGTGGCTTTTCATCTGTCCTTGATTTTACAGAATGGTCTGGTTTGGTTTCTGTCATATTTTTGTACTGTTGATTTATACTTATTACTCAAAGTGCCTGTTGCTCTGTGTTTAAGTAGCAATACTTTAATGACCATCAGGTAAGCTTGGCTGAGATTGCAAGATGCAAGTAAGCTTTAATAAGCATACTGTTAAAGAATTGCCAACATTTAAAGCCTTTCTGTTGCCATGTAGAGAATACTTAACTAGATAATGTATAAGCCTTGGGTATTGAAATGCATATGCCAGTATTTGTAATAAAGGACAGAATTACATTATTTTAAGAGTCTCATTACACTTGGAGACTTCCAGTCATCTCTGCAGGCTTTACCCATAAACCGAATGCCAATCGTGTGGCCCATAACCTGTACAGTAATCCTTTTAAGCAATGTATCTTAAGCTTCTTTCTTGTTTGCTTTTCATTTTTACTTTGATCATGTTTTCCCATGAAACAAGTAGATGTCAGGCAGCAGGTCTTTTTTTGGATAAGGAACATTTTTACAAGTGGGGGCATCAGAGATTTCTACTTTCAGCATGTTACTTGTTACTTTAGTAAAGCTGAATATAAATTATAATTAGAACTGCAGTGCAAGAAGTGGTTTGAGTTGAGTGCTGCTTGTTTTTCTTATACTTGATTTTGACTGGCGTTCCATTAATGTATTTAAAAAAAAAAGTAATTTATTTTTTCATGCCTCACAACCTTTTTTGTTTCCATCTAGATATTAAGCTGTCATGCAGCCAATGCATTGAAATATTTTTATTCTTCTACACTTCATTTTGTCTTGATTGGACTCTCATGACGACTGTTTGGCACCCAGTGCAGTATATTTAATTTTTGTGGTTTGCTACTACAGGGGTGTGTGTGTGTGTGTGTGTGTGTGTGTGTGGTAGGGAATACCTCAGGCTTGAACCCTGTACCTTGTATGCAGGTGTTAAAGACCTGAATTCCCTACCCACCACCATTTGTAAAAAAAAAAAAACTGCAGATTTTTGCCTCATATTTGATCTGATCTGTTCCTCATAATATCTGTGGTTTGTAAATGTTGCAATGCTTGATATTTGATGGTGCAGTGGTAGCATTGTTGCCTCACAGCTGCAGGTTCTCAGGTTTGCTTCTTGGCTGGCGTGCCTTCTTTGTGGGGTCTTTATCTTCTCCCTGTGTTTGTGTGGGTTTGCTTTTGTGTCCTCCCATGTTACAAAGACATGTCTGCATTATTTCTTCCTGGGCCTCTGCTGAAATTTTTTTTTGTTCCAAGTCAGACTGTCCTGATTAACAAATGTTAAATAAAATTGACAGGCATTTGAATTTCAGACTTCAGGTTTCTGAATGTTTAAGTCCTTGCATATTTGATGGTGCAGTGGTAGTATTGTTGCTTTACAGCTATAGGTTTTCTGGTTTGATTCTTGGCTGGGGTGCCTTCTGTGTGGAGTCTGCATCTCCTCCTTGTGTTTGTTTGGATTTGCTCTGGTGCCCTGTCATTTTACAAAGACGTGTCTGCAGTATTTCTCCCTGGGTCTCTGCTGAAAATTGTTTTTATTCTGTCAGCAGTAAAATTGACAGGCATTTGAATTTCAGACTTCATGTTCTTCAGAAAATACATAGTAATACATAGTAACACAACATTTTATTCTAGCAATTTTCTAAGTTTATAAGATGAATATTTGAAATTTGTCCCTATTTTTGGGACTGTATTCCCCCATTATTGGCTTCGTCCAGGTTTTTTGTGCTAAGGTTGACAGCTATGGCAAGAACTGAATTCACTGAATGTTTGAGGGCTGTATTCCCTCATTACTGGGCTTGTCCAGGTGTTTTGTACTAAGAGGTTGACAGCTATGGTGAGAACTGAATTCACTAAATGATAGCCATTTAAGTTTTTATCTTCCTCTTTTACAAAGCAGCTGATTTGGCGTAGTGGTATGTTGCTCTGACTGTTTTGCACAGGGAGCTTGGCAGTAAAATGTATGGTTCTAGCAACTTTCCAAGATTATACAAGCAATGTTTGTGTCCCTGGTTTTTGGGCTTTTGACCCCCCCCCCAATACATTTTGGCTTTTTCCAGTTTTCTTGTGCTGCGAAGTTGAGTATTGAGTAGATTTTACAAGGAGCTGAGAGCTGCAGGGGAACAGAAGTTTAGTGTTGCTTAAGTGAAGTTGGTTTGCCTTGTTAGTAGCACAACAGGTTGTGTACTTGCCTTTGATGCAGAAGGCTGTGGGTTCTACTCCCACAAGGGGTAGATGCTGCCGTACTGAGAATGTTCTCCTTGGTGAAGATACTAACTATGAGTCCGTTATCAGTTTGCCATCCTTTTCCTCTTGCAATATTACTAGCTTATCATTTTTTTAATGTAATATAGGCAGTTTATTCCTGAGGGGCAACAGACACTTTATTTTTCGATGAAACCATGAAATATAAAGGTGTTTGCTAGCAGCAACCTCTTCATTAGTTACAGATTTCTTTAATGTGGAATTATTTAGATGACTTTTACTTCTTCAGAGATGGTGCATATTTACTGATAATGGACTGTGTAGAATAGTGCATATTTACTGATAATGGTGGACTGTAGAATTGTGCATATTTACTGATAGTGGTGGACTGTAGAATTGTGCATATTTACTGATGATGGTGGACTGTGGAAGTCTGAGTAGACTTTTATGATAAATGTTCTGAACTGGGCAGTTTTGTCATTATGGGTGCATGCATTTTGTTTCATTGCTTACTGGAAAAATGTTCAAAACAAATTTAAAACGCCCTCTAACAACTGTAATATATTGTACAAGGAATATAATTTAGTACAATGAGGAAGGTGTATCAAAGAGCACATGCATGTTTCATATGCAAAGGGCCTATGATTTGAAAACAGCCCAAAATTAATCTTTTATCTGCCACTGGCAAAATGTATTTTCTTTGAATGTGGGTTTCAATACTGTTTCAATGAATGTGAGTTTCAAGGGCAGAGAAGTTTTAATGCTAAGTTTTCATTGTGAGACTGCATTGCTTTGTTTAGTAGATGACTTAGTGTTTGTGCTGTAAAATACAAAATAAAACTTTCAAATGAAGTCCAACTCATCATAGAAGTAAAGCAGTATGCACATTAGTGTTTATGGTAAAAGGAGTGAAATAGCCAAGTAATGGTTCATTGGAATGGCTGCAGAGGCTCCATTCAACCATGATTTTGTCAGGGGGAAAGGGCAGCAAACTCAGACAGGCCCAGCTGAACTATACCTCCCAACTGTCCAGATTTTCAAAGAATGAATAGATTTTTGCTTCTTATTTTTGGTTTGTTCTTCATAAAATTTGTAGTTTTCTGGCAAATCATTTAGAAATTAAGTCACTAAATAATGATACACTGAGTTTCAGACTTCATAACCTTCAGAAAAATGCATGTGAAAGTAAGAACTGTTATTCTATCAACTGTCTCAATTTATACAAGAGCAATTTTTAGTACTGTTTATATGTTCCCCCAATATATTTTGCCTTGTTCAGATTTACTGCATTAACAGGTTGAGAGGTACATTCAAATAAAATTGCTTTATAGAATTAGGCATAGCCAACCTCTCAACTGTCCCCGATTTTGGCTCAAAATGTTGCTCTTCCCCCTAATAATCCCTCCGCAAAATAGCAATTTTGGAAGAAAACCATGGAGGGTTTACAATTAAGAAATAACTGTAATAATCAAAGTTATAGATTACTTGAAATGCATGTAGATTCTTTTATTTTGTTAGCTGCTCAAGTTAGCAGTACTAATATTAAAGTGTCCCTTCTTTGACAGGTTCCCAGCTGTATTGTGTGGCTATTTTATATTTTTGCATCACATTTGGTCCATTATTCATAAAATTGTGTTTTTTGGCAAATTAGTGACAAATCACTAAAGACTGAAGTTAGAAAATAATGACAGACATTTGAGTTTCAGATTTTATACCCTTCAGAAAAGTCATACTAATGCAAGACCTATTCTATTATCTTTCTAAGTTTATTAGAGCAATATTTAAAAATTGTCCTTATTTTGGGGTATTTGTCCCACTTCTGTGTATGGCTTTGTCCAGATTTCTTGCTCTGAGGTTGAGAGGTATGACAAATGTGTCAGGGCCATCAGTCAGCCAGAGACATTTCAAATTGTGACATACTTGTTGCACCCCACTCCACCATGTAGTGACTCTGGATGTGTCCAAGCAAGGCAAGGAGTAGTTATGCAGTGTAAATGTGCAGGGTGTCCCCCCCATCCAAGGTAGACACAAATACTACAGTGGCTTTTCATCTGTCCTTGATTTTGCAGAAAGGTCTGGTTTCTGTCATATTTTTGTACTGTTGATTTATGCTTATTACTCAAAGTGCCTGTTGCTCTGTGCAATGCTTTAATGACCATAAGGTAAGCTTGTCTGAGATCGTAAGATGCAAGTAAGCTTTAATAAGCATACTGTTAAAGAATTGCCAACATTGAAAGCCTTTCTGTTGTTGCCATGCAGAGAATACTTGACTAGATAATGTATAAGCCTTGGGTATTAAAGGACAGGATTCCATTATTTTAAAAAGCTCATTACACTTGTTGGAGACTTCCAGTCATCTCTACAGACTTTACCCGTAAACTAAACAGAATGCCAATGATCATGTGTGGTCCATAACCTGTACAGTAATCCTTTAAGCAATGTATCTTGAGCTTGTTTCTTGTTTGCTTTTCATTTTTTACTTACATGTTTTCCCCATGAAACAAGTAGTTAGTTGTCAGGCAGCAGGTCTTTTTGGATAAGAAACATTTTACAAGTGGAGGCATCACAGAGATTTCTACTTTCAGCATGTTACTTGGTACTTTAATAAAGCTGAATATAAATTATAATTAGAACTGCAGTGCAAGGAGAAGTGGTTTCAGTTGAGTGCTTCTGTTTTTTCTTGTACTTGATTTTGACTGGCATTCCAGTAATGTATTTAAAAAGTAATTTATTTTTTCATGCCTCACAACCTTTTCTTTCCATCTAGATATTAAGTAAGCTGTCATGCAGCCAATGCATTGAAATATTTTTATTCTTCTACACTTATTTTTGTCTTGACTGGACTCTCATAATGATGGTTTGCCACCCAGGGCAGCGTATTTAATTAAAGTTAGTTTTTGTGGTTTTGAGCATAGCTCCTCCCCTTTCTAGTTGGCCACACCCCTTCACCTTGACCCCACCCATTCAGCTGTCTCCTGCAGCCCCCCTTTGATTTGAAGTCACCAGCCGCCACTGCTAAATGGGTCTGCCATGGGCCGCCTTTATTGTCCACCATTATTTTCCCCAAAATTGTAAACTTAAAATAATGGTCAGGAGAAGTACTTATGTGCCTTGCAAGGGCATTATTCAAATCATGCCTAGAAATAGCATATATGTGTTCATAAATGCGCTGCTTGAACTTCCTTTCTGTAGCCGCCCCTACCTGTGGAATTAGATCGGATGATGATACCAACAATCATGTCCCTCTTGGAATTAGGTTTTTTTGCACATTTTCTGTGGATCATTACAAGATCAAGAAGGTGCTTAATAAATATTGGGCTCTGATTATGGATGACAGTTATTTGTCCCATCAATTAGGTGAAGTTCCTAAAATAACTTTTAGAAAGGGGCGTAATTTAAAAACTATGCTGGAGTTCAAACCACAACCTGTTAGTCAACGTACTTCAGGAATGACTAAGTGTGGGACATGTAATCAATGTAAGCATGTATTAACTGCCTCAAAGGTTAAAGTTAGGAACGAAGAATATAATATAATAGGGAAATACAATTGTGAGACAAATAGCATGGTCTATTTGGCTCTGTGTCAGAAATGCGCTGCTTTCTATATAGGAAAAATAGAAAGGAAGTTCAAGCAGTGCATTTATGAACACATATATGCTATTTCTAGGCATGATTTGAATAATGCCCTTGCAAGGCACATAAGTGCTTCTCCTGACCATTATTTTAAGTTTACAATTTTGGGGAAAATAATGGTGGACAATAAAGGCGGCACATGGTAGACCCATTTAGAAATAAATTAATTGATTTGGCAGATTCGTACTGGTGCATATATGCAAACTGGTTTAAATGAGTATGTTTCTATTGCTTGTGTTTTAAAACTTTTATCTATGAAAATGTAGATCTATTGTGGTGGTATATGGTATTAAGATTGCATAAACTGTCAGAAAAACACAACTTGCTTTATGTTCCTACATGAATTAGGTAGAGTAAGTAAGTGAGTAAATGTTTCCCATTTTAAAGTTCATGATGGTTAGCTCTTGAGGGATTCATCACTTGGTATTAATTGTATTAATTATTTTAATACTAAAAGATTTTTAAATTAGATTTGTATTGGATGTGTATGTATACACATACGCACATATTATTTTGTAGTGAAGAGGAGAACAGTTATTTAACAAGTTTTTATCTAATTACTGTTTTTTATCTAACACGCTGTATTTATTCAATTAAATTTGATTGCATAATTGAAATCTTTTTGTATAAATATGGTAGGTAGTTGTTTGTAATTTTGTCTGATGAAGGAGAGACATTGGACTCCCTGAAAGAGTTTTTTGCTAACTTCATTCAATAAACCAGCCTATTTGGGATTGTGTACCGTTGCTCATTTCTTGTATTCCAAAGCCATAGAGACACACTACAATATCCAAAAAATCATAATTATTCCCTTTTGTAAAGCAAATACCCAAGTTAATTGCAATATAGACAGCACACCCTAATGAGTGGTTCCATTGGTACATGATCTGGGTACTCAGGTAGATAGTAATTGGAAGTTCGAGCACCATGTGTCCACAGTGGTAACAAATCTCTTCTATGTGGCACATCTCATAATAATGGGCATGTTATCCAGATCAAGGGACATTAAATTTCCATTGTACTAGGTCCTTATCACAATAATAACTGAGAGCAATGCACCCTTTTGCATGTCACTCACCCCACATCTTTCACAGCTGGAGCAAAACCAGAGCTTTTGCACAATGAAGATACAGGGTGTAAAAGACAAGTCCTACATGGAAAGATTGAAAGGCATGTTACTGTGCTGTGTCCCCTACAGACTACTAATGGCTGATTTGTGTCTGCCCTATAGGATATTCTACAATCTGTCCACGATGGAAATGTTATACATTGTTAAAGCAAACTGCACAAGGGTCACTCATTCCAAGGATGTTAATCTAGCCTCTGACATAATAAACATGCTGGAGAGATAGAAACATATCTCAAATGCTACACCTTCTCTGGAACAAGCTTCCCATTCATGTACAGCAAAGGCCTTTCCTGACACTATTCAAGTGCAACCTACATCAATGGATGCTTAATGGTAATTGTTCTCCTGGTGTTGCACCCATCTCCTTCATGGATAGAGGCAGTTGGTCTTAGATAACATAGCATAGGCTCATATCTGTGTGAACATTGTTGACATAGCTATTTAAAATTGTGAAACTCATGTTAAATATGGCTAGGATTTTATGTCATCTTGGAACATTCGCCAAGTACTCTCCTATGAAGCTATGAACCTGCAAGGTCCAATTGTACTCTAGGTACAATTATGGTGTGACTGTACCGTGACACAGACATTACAGTGCATCTCTTCAGCATTACCACTTGATAGTTTGCATGAACAGATATACATGCATGTCAGGATTTCATGTCAGTATAACATTTTCACTAGCAATGTCAGGGGGGCAGTAATCATGTGGCACATGTCTTGAGGTTTGACATGTGCTTATACAGTGTGCTCCATGCATTGTTTGGTATGTGAATGATATCACAGTGACAACTTCCTTGCTCATTGATGCAAGACTTTGCACTGCTGTAGTTTCTATGCACATGGGCAGAGTTGATGCATTGTCATCAGTCTCACATACTGATGTACCATTCATTATAACACACTACCTCTTAATTCATTCATCAGTTGCAGATGCTTAAGAGAATATCCATTGCTATTACATGTGGCACATGCATGCAATACATTGCTATGTGTAGGGAATCCACTGGTAACATTGTGTTGTTTGCAAGTGTTTTTATCCTTATGGCTGATTCCTATGTCAGCCAGGGATTTTTTAGTCAAGTGTATTACATATGGCTCAGTGAGCTCACACACACCTTGTTGGCCATACAGAACTATTATTTGGTAGGCATACCTATTTGGAACTCATAGTGCAGACTTCCCTTCAAGGTGTTAACCAAGATGCATGTGTGATCTGTACTTCTGTGTTGCACCCAATAAATGCAGAGATCACGGACAACATTTTGGGCATGGATATGATATTTGCACATGTGGGTTGTGGCTTATGTGTCATCCAAACCTCTTAAATGGCCAGGATTGCCCCTGAAATTCAAATCTAGGTATAACACTGTCCCATTTAACACCTCCAAAGATAGTTTATTTTTGGAAAAGATGTGGTGACTTCCCCTTAGGGAATACTGGCAATCATCATAGTTGTACATGTCTGTTCCTTCAGAACATTAAATTCACATACTCTGGCAATATCACAGATTGATGTTTTTAATGTTTTACAATTGTCTCTATTTGTGCCTGCTTCTGTCAGCAGTTGTTCATGAGTCTGTTGATTATTTCTCCATGATTGTTTGTGAGATATGCTGACATTTCAGTCATATTCAAGCAAGTTATTTTGCAGATCTTCACAACATGCACAGCCCCCTTGGTGTATATAACAGCATTGATAAATGTCCTCTCCAATGAGCATGTCAGTGATGTTTATATCACAACTATTCATCTACATTGATATGTACCCTTGTGTGACAGTCACATATATACTATCGTGTGATGATATGAATATACTCACACAAGATATGTAAACAGCAGTATGTAAATTCCTAAGTATACATGTGCTTATTATTATGCTACTGACTTGTCTTGGAAGTGTACATACATTGACATAGACTATCTTGTGTATGTTGCCATATTGTACATGCCCTCTTCCTCTTTCCGCATTCCTATCATTTATGTCTGTGGCCATTTTAATCAGCAAACTTTCCTTGCCTAGTATATTATTGTTGCATTGTATTTGCCCTTGATATGATTACCCCAACATCCAATATTTCATTATGCAAAAACTTGTTACAGTGTACATTACATTGAGTACACTTTTAGCTTTTTGGGCATAATGTAATGTTAAAAGCTATGTATGGTACATACACTGAAAGTACCTTTAATACCTTGAAAAAAATGAGCATGTTTATACTCCAAAACAACTCCGTTATGGAAACATTTCTTCAGACATGTGAATCTAAGATATCAAAGCAACTTCATGAAACACTGTTTTCATAATTTAAACAATGAAGAAAGAGAAGCTTTATGGGAGTTAAAGGAAAACAAAGACTTAGTAATAAGACCAGCTGACAAAGGAGGTGGAGTTGTAGAACGGATCACAACCATTACCATGATAAGATGACTCATATGCTGATGGATGAAGAAACCTACACTAAGATCAACAGGCCACAAGTCAACATGATAATTAACAATATTAAGATTAGATTACAAACTCTCCTTCAATTCAATAAAATTTAGCAGGATTTATTTAATTATTTCATTATAGAACATCCTATTATTTCAAGTATTAGTGGGCTTCCTAAGGTACATAAAAATCGAGAGAGCATCCCATCTAACTGAAGTACGTCGCACAACAAGCACCAACAGTCATCAAAGATACTAGACATTTCTTTAATACATTATTTGAATATGTGAACACGTTGGGAAAGAATACTTACCAGTTAATGGTGACACTTGATGTCCATAGTCCATTCACGGTCACCCCAACATCTATGGAGCAACAACAGTTAACATTGTTTCGGAAGAAAATAGTGACTTTGATGACAATAAGACTGAGCTTATAGGTTATTTTCTAGAAGTTGTGCTAGAGAACAATGTATTTACATTCAATAAGAGAATATATTGGCAAAGATGGGGTGCTACAATGGGCACCCCTTTTGCCAATGAACTATTAATCAGCCCTTAAGTTCTACAAATGATTCATGGATAATATATATTTGTTATGGGAGGATACAGCTGAACGGCTGAAAAGTTTTGTCCAATACCTAGAGACAACAGCTGATTTTCTGAAATTCACATTGAATTATTCTCATTCTACAAATGATTTTTTAGACATCAGGCTTTCCATTGATAAGAATGGCAATATCAGCACAGAACTTTATAGAAAAGAGTGCAGGAAGAACAATCTTTTGTGCAGGAGCAGCATGCATCCCAAACATATTTTTTTCTAACATCATAAAGAACTAAATATACAGGACATCCAGACTGCATACAGAAGATGGAAAATATCTTGCAGCCTTAACTAATTTGGGAAATTAACTTAAAGATGGGGTTACACACAAAGAGAAATAGACAAAAAAATGACTGCAATCAATGAGATAAGAAATACAGAAGTGAAACCATTTTTTACTAAGCAAGAACATGGTTCATCTGAATTGAGAGTCTTCAATTCTGCTTCAAACTCAGCCTTTAACTCTATTAATTCTTCCAGGAAGAAGAATAGACTTATTCTGATTTATACCAGTGACATCAAATATATATGTAATGTATTAAACAGCTTCCATGCTATTCCATGCATACAGGTGATAATATAAGATTGGACAGGATAGTCACAGATCCATGCAGAACCTGTTCTTCCTGCAGATACATTCTGGACAAGAATTAATTTATTTATCCCATTTATGGTACAAGATATAGCTGTCTGACCTATACTGTGTGTAAAACTAGACATCTATATTACTAGATGTGGTTCATGCGAGTGTTTTTATTGGGTCTCATTCACGTTGTTGAACTTTTACAAGTTCGATGGTTATATGGTCAAAACCATATCTTCGAACTTGTAAAAGTTTGAACATTTCAATGGAGATCTCCATAAGGGAAGCTTTCCCTTTCCTGCAATGTAGTGCAATCTCGGAGTTGGTATATTTAAGTAGGAGGGGGTGGGGGGCACAGCACCCCATGTGGGCGGTGCAGGGGGGCTTGCCCCCCTGCTTACAACCTTCAGGTAAGTTTTTTGTGTGTTTTTTTTTATTTATATTGTCGAACTTTTAATGTTCGAACATAGGGTGTCGACCATATGGTGTTTGAACTTTTAAAAGTTTGACAACATGATATAGACCCATTTTTATTTAGTAAAAAACAAGACACAATTTAAAGAGCATATCTCCAAACATGTTAGTGACTTTAGGTTAAAAGATATGAAAAGTCCTTTGGCTAAACATATTATGGAAAACTCTGGGCATCTGTTTTATTTTATGGTACTGCAAGTGATACAAGAAAATGCTCAAGGGAGTAATATTGTAGCCAAAACAGAAAAAAAACTGAGATGACATGGATAGCTGAATTGCAAGCTCATACATTCCCCAGATTAAATGCTAATTTACTACTTAAGCCCTCCCTTAAGTGGCATAGGCTATATAGATGAGTTTGATTTGCTAGTTAGAAGGAGTGTTCGAAAGGAGATCAATGATTCGCTAGTCATACTTTATATATACTGTGAATATGAATTTAATGGCAGACCTGAAGAAGGGTTGGTTAGAGCCCAAAAGCGCATATCACTTTTACTCCTGTTTTATTTGTTTTATTAAAGTTTGATTTTATGCCCTACAGACACAGTTGTTTTATATATGTATATATATATATATATATATATATATCTATATATATATATATATATATATATATATATATATATATATATATATATATATATATATATATATATATATATATATATATGTGTATATATATATATATATATATATATATATATATATATATATATATATATATATATACACAAAGAGAGAGAGAGAGAGACAGCTATATAAATGTATGTGCATATACATGTGTTAATATAGCATAATGTTAGCAAGGTTAAGATACCCTGTATTAATGTATTGGACAAAAATCTGTCTGGTTAATGCTAAAATTCATGAGCATATCACACATGAGTACTGTTTGTTACATTGCCCTTTTAATTACTCTAAAACATTGGAATCCAGTAGTATAAGAATTTTAAGAATCCCCACTTGTGTATGTGCACATATAACTATAATCTAAGCAAAGCCAGTACACATTGCATTGTTCACTGAATAAAATTTGACATTTATTCTTTCTATTAACATATTAATTTTCGTGTGGAGCTGTTCTCCTGAGGCCTCCACTGGAAAGGATTTTTTTACCCATTTGGACTTTACCAGTCAGCAAATGGAAATAAATTGCCAATATTACTATTCCTTCACATAGCATGCATGAATAATGTCTACTTTGTTACCCCTTTAATTATATTGATGACTTTGGAGTAGCTCTGTGTAAGACATTTTGTAATCCTGCCCATTATTTTCATTGTTTTCCCTTGAGCTTGGTTAGCTCTGAAATTCGAAGTACTGTCATTTATCAACTTGCCATGGAATGTGCCATTCCTCAACCCTTTACTAGAACATATATTAATTTGCTATTTTAACATGAGCTTAATAGCAAAATTAAACATCGCTGTGATGATTTATAAGGCTGTTTGTAGCCTTTTTGACACCTGGCAAGTGAAAGAAATATGCAATGACAATATTTTTGTGCTCTGTTTTACAAACAAAATAATATCCACTTCAAACATTTTTATTAGACCATAAGAAAACAAAAGTTAACATTCACTTATCAAATATATGCAACCCTAGGTCATAAATGCAAAACCCCACTGCAAGATATGCATTTAAATATTATGCTGTGAAGGCACCTGACTGTCGTATACCTCATTAAATGTATAATCTTGCTCATGTCGTGGCTTGTTGATTGTTCATCTTTTTGGCCTCAGTAACAATGAAGAAAATGTTGCAGCATAAGGTGTGGCTGGCAAGAACATTCTTTATACAAAAGAAGATCTTTTTCTCCAAAGGGTAGGAGGGTCTAACAAGACGTGAGGAAAGAAGGTTGATTTTTTATTTGTTAACCAGGCAAGCTCTACTAAACACACTAAACACAAAAGTCTCCTTCCAGATGTGACCTGGGAATACTGAACTGGCTAATAGAATAGTTCAGCATCCTATAATAAAGTAAAACTCTGGAACTTAAACCCAGAGCTAGGAGATGAAACCATCCCATAACCTTAATCCATTTACCACAGTGCCAGATCTCATTTCAACACTTCCTTGATCAGATTAATTACTAACTATAATTAATACACACACACACACACACACACACACACACACACACACACACACACACACACACACACACACAGAGCAGTTGCAGCGAGATTATAACGTGATGATGTCCTTTCAAAGTGTCTATACAAATCAGTTAATATGCGGTGCAGTTGACAAATAAATGATTATTCTTTCATTTCCATGGTCTTTGCCCAAGATCCTGGTGAGAATTTAACTGGTCATTCCAGACCAATCATGTTTCTTTTACAGGTTACTGCAATGTCCAAAGAACATAATTATTTATTTATAGCCCTTAAAGCTATTCAATGTTAAAAAAAAAAAACTGTAATAACTTCTAAGACACAATTACACTACAAGAACAACATACAGCAAAATGCCTTGCATTTGAAAAGAGGTCTGAGTGAGTGCTGGCTTTTACTTTTTCTTTCTTTTTTAACTAATGTAAACATAAACTGATAAGGACAAGATGCAAATGCAGCAGCCGGCAATGACATTCATTGAATTTTGTAATACCTCTCTGTCTTGCTCTATCTCTTTGCAGTTCCTCTCATGTCCCTGACCCACCTCACCAAGAGGATCAAAGGGCTCAAACAGATGCCATATGCTGCCTGGTTAAAGAAACTCCAGCCCTACTCAGTGGCATACCGCCTGCTCAGAGGCGATCTGTGCCTGACGTATAAAGCCATGTCCAACCCGGAATTAATGGACATGCTGCACCTCAGAAAATCCAAATCCCATCGAGCTACGCCCAGAGACTTGAACCTCAGCACTGAAATAAATAGGACATGCTGGAGGGACAGATTCATAACCCAGAGGCTCCCTTCACTCTGGAATAAAATCCCAGTCCAGGTTAGGCAGAGTCCCTCATTGACTCTCTACAAGAGAAATCTTGATGAGTGGATGGGAGATCGTAGGTTTACCCCGGGTATCACTTCTGTGTCACTGTTAGACAGAGGCACTGTATACTAACCTCGAAAAAGGGCATAGCAAAATTAATTTAAAATGGGTGGCAAAAGCCAAACACACTCTGGCTAGGCTTATAAATGCCCTAGGGCAGATAGCCTAGTATCAACCTATGAACCTATAATGCATATCCTGTTGTCACATTCAAATTATCCATCCACAATGTGCTATTCTGAACACCCAGATGTATGTTTGCCCTCTCAGGAATGAAGGTTTTAAATAGTTTCATCATTAACTATCTTCAGGGTGGGTCTGTCCAGAACAAGTGGAATCTAGCTGAACTGGTCTGCTGAGCTTTGATGAAACTGCACCAAAACACCAAGGCAGGAAGTTTCAAAATTTGTTTGAAGTTTTAAATTATTTTACCCAATGGCCCACGTAATCATATCTTGCCTCAAAACAGTGTGATGGAAATAATAAATAGGGGTACTGTGATGTCATAGAAAAGATTAAAAATAAATCAGCTATTTAAAGCAGGTACATTAAGAAGTAACATGATGTGTGTATCTGGACATTAAGAAATGGAAAGTCTTATTTATGAATGTTTTTAAGATGTGGCTAAGGTAGATTTATGCAGTCAGTGGATACTCTGTGTGAACATTTTCAGAACTGATTGTGGTACCTGGCAGAAGAAGAAATGACAGTAATACTAATTAATATACTATATTATAAAGGAAATATGTGATCACCTGTGAAGAAAATGCCATTTTGTGCTTTTTTCTAAGTTTATTAATGACACCTGTGCTGTATATTTGGAACATTAGTGAAAAATTATGGACATGATATTGGTATTCTATTTCCTATTATCACACTTCTGTATGCCCTCGACTTTGACACATTCCATTCCCCCTTGTCTATTTAGTTTCAGCTTTTTTCCTTGCTGTAATATTTCCTAGTGTGCTGTATACAGATTTTATAGACACAGAAGTCATGTTAGAAATTTTCTGCATGTATGTATTTTAGGCACTGCAGAAGGAACCTCACAAACATACAAATACATATACACTCCCTGTAAAACTCAGGTTCAGTAAGTTCTTAAGTATTGTATACAGCTTTATAAACTACTACAATAGAATGCCACATACTTGAGGAACTCAGTCTGAAAATTCTGAAATGCTGCACTCAGTTTGTGAAATGTCTCCATGCTCACCACACTAATTGTTCCTACATAAACAGTCAAAAATAAGAAATAAAGTCAGTGACGGTGGCTTAGCAAATAACCAACTTATCCTTGATTCTGGAAGAATAAAACACTGTGGGTTTTCATTCAATTCCCATACAATAGTTTTCACATAATGGTAGCCGATTTCTGAATGATGAACAGCCACATGCCAAGTGGGTCTGATACAGAGATACACTTAGTGCAATGACAGAAGGATAGGAAATATCATGACCTACATAATATGCAAATGGTGAAGTAATGCCATAAAAATGAACAATATTATTAAAATGAGAGCAATGCTGGACAAAAATAAGATTAAAAAATATGGTGGAGTGATTGAGAAGCATATATGTTTCATGCAGTGAGATGCTACCACCAGAGCAGTTGACCTAAGTAAATCCTGGAGGTGCAGGAGACAAACTACAAAACAAAAGAAAAAAATGTGCAGGGCAGCTGCTGCATTAGTAAATATGCATATGCAAGAGGCTGTTGTCATTGCCAGTAATCACAGAGGTGCATGTTGTCACTCTTGTGACACTGAGTCATCAGCCTATGACTTACATACCATATCCTCCATGACAAAGAAACAGTGGACCACTACATGTGGATAGAGATACCATGCAAGAGCTAGGTGAAAGGTGGTGACCAGGTTGATGCAGGCTCTTTGGATGCATGTGGTACCTAACTATGTGGACACCAAGCTATGTGTGGCTTTGATAATGTTATCTACGGGGATCTTTCAGTGACCATTGGAGGACACAGTGTGTGTATCCCAGGTATCTACCTCAGGAATACTCCACCAGTTCCTCATTTCCATAATGCAGCATATATGGCTTCCATGCACCATAGAGGAGAAAGGCAACAAACACTGTATGGGCATTTTCTGACATAGCCCAGTTCAGTGATGTTCTAAGAGACACTGACTGCACTCATATTATAATTAAGACCTAATCTGGGGAGCAGGGACAATGGTATATCTAAAAGAAGGGACTCCTCTCCAATAACTGCCAGGTAGTCTAAAATCTACAGGGTGTACTATACAATGTGTCAGTGGGCCACCCAGGCAGGATCCATGATTCACACATCTGGCACACATGCAACTTGTACCATGGTTTTGCAGAGTTATTTTCCACAGGGCCACTTTACTTGAAATGCCAGATATGCCTGGAACCGTGGCTAATGGTACCAATTAGAAATGCACAGCTATGGCAGAGAATGCATACAATAATGCCATGGCACAAACCCAAGTTATTGTCTGGAATATGTTTAGACTACTAAAGGACCAGTGTTACTGTCTAGATGTGTCTGGAAGTGTACTAAGTATGACTCTAGAACATGCAATACAATCTTTACAGTGTGGGCACTGTTACACAGCATTTTGGTATGCAAATAATTAAAGCAGGGCAGGGAAATTCATGAGCAGGAAGTCCTGGAGTCATCAGTGGAGGAGGTATCAGATGAGAAGCCTGTGAGGCCAGCTGATGGTGATGACTGCGAAATGGAGTTTGGCGCAGTATACGCACAATGTCACTGTACTGGCAAAGACTTAGCATCTAGTTCATAACTACAGGCAGTAATGAGTACTGCAAAGAGGAGTAAAAGTAATGCATGTAAAATTACACCAAGGCTGTGATGTATCATACAAAAGCTAGCCACATTGTGCATCAGACACAAGCAACCCATGTAACAGAGTGCTGAAGGCAGGGTGCATTACTCAAGGCATATGCACTGGTGGGGAGGGCCATATTGACAAGTGTCAACAATGGGCTGTGAGAGTGTAAGTGTGTGTGTGTGTGTGTGTGTGTGTGTGTGTGTGTGTGTGTGTGTGTGTGTGTGTGTGTGTGTGTGTGTGTGTGTGTGTGTGAGAGAGAGAAACAGAGAGAGAGAGAGAGAGAGAGAGGCATGGGTGGATGAAGACTGGTCAGGTTGAAAGTGGTATCTCTATTGTTTTATGACTCGGCAGGGGTGGGCAGTCCAGATGTTTGTATACATTTGCAGAAACACAGCTCCAGCACTCCAGCAGATGATACAGCACTGCATTGGGGTCGGATGAACAAGTCCAGACTACATGCAAGAGATGTATATACTAACCAAGCATGTCTCTATCAATGGGAACATCATGTTCAGGGAAGGTCACAGGCATGATCTACAACACAGCCAGAGGATGGAGAGCTCTGTGAGCATGAATGGCATGTCATGATGTGGGTGGTCTCTACATTAACACCCTAACTGCTTGTATGTCTCTTATAATACTGAAGATGCCCTTTGGGCAAAACCAGTCTGTTTCTGTATGCTTCAATTGAAATAAATTCCTGGATTTCAACTTTAATTTGAGTGCTGGAAGTCACTTTGTAATTTTAAATATATATAAATAGATATATAGTGTATTTGTTTATTTATTGTAATTGACACATACAATAAAATTATATACTGTAATAAATATAAGCTGGCTGGTGACATGATTCTGTATTCATGTCATACTGAATGTTACATAAATGGCCACTAAAACAGTGGATCACAAACAATAAGTACTTCATGTAAAAAAATGGCATAGATCATAAGGTTAACAGAAAAAAAGCAGAGAAATGAAGGTAAAAGAATGATATGTGAGGATGTAAGATAAGGCGTTGAACTGAAAAATCTAAAGTGAGTGTACACTTATTAGGTTGGGGATAGATAGTTTGTTGACCTAGTGGGTGGCTGGTCCTTGGACCCTTTTCAGATAAGACCCAAGTTCATAAGGCACAAAAATACAAGCATCGGTTCAAATACAATGTTCCAAAGATTACACAAGTAAGGAGGAAATGGTAGATAGTCCTAACTGCTTTGTCAGGGGTGGCCTATATATATCCCCCAAGGATTTCATATATTGGTTAAAAACTTGTCCACCTCTTTTTAACCATGCCATACATTAAAGAGATAATACAACTAAAACATTTGCAAGTAACCATCTAGTAGTCACAGGAAAAAAAACATACATTGAAAAGATGATATACACCTTATTTTTAGGGGTGGATAAAAAAACAAAAAGCAAAAAAAAAAAGTCTGTCCTCCACATATGCAGGCTATCAGCATATGGCCACTGAAATAAAAAAAAATGGACCACATTTTGTTCATCGATTTCAAATTCAGATCCATGCTGAGTGCATTAAATAACTTGTTGCAATAACAGTGAAGATCTTTTGTAATGTCAGTATTTAATATTTTTCATTATTTTAAAATAATGTCTGATGATTCTGTGGAGACTAGGTGCAAAAGTCACTTGTTTTCTGCTATAGTAAGGCCCAAGTTGTGTGTTGTAATGTCTAGAACCCAGACAACAAGGTTGTCAAGAGGTGGAATGGGTTTTCTGTTTGCAAAAGATGTGGCACTATACACTTTTCTCCAGATGTTCAAAGAGTAGGGCTACTCCCAGATCATATGAAAGTAGCTGGCATCCCCAACCCCACTTCTCCAACGATATTCAGCTTCTCCATATCTTTTTCTTGAAGGGGTATGCAAGAAAGTGATAGAAATAGATTTTTCTGAAATGAAAGAAAAAAAAGAAAAATTGAGCCCCATTCCTTAGACATGATTGACCTTTTTTTTTCAATCCCTCTATGTTTGCTGAGGTGTTTGGCAACATTTTCCCAATAGATTCTATCTTCCTCAAAAATCTGAGAGCCATGGTCATCTAAGGCATTAATATGACTCCTAAGTGAGAGCTCAAATGAGCTCATATATCAGATCCTTTGCAAGGCAAAAACCCACAGTTTAAATAAACTGCTATATCAGTTAGAAAGTTTAGTGGTAAAAATCCTGGTCTAAGTCTATGAACACAGCACCAGAGAATTGTGTGATATAACTAACACTTGAACCTAAAACACTCAAGATCACCATTCTGTCTTCTCTATCAGTAAGGTACTGAAGTGGCAGAGATCTGCTTACAGAGCTGGAACATCCTCTCTGTCATTCAGACAGACTGACAATTGAGAACAGAGGAATGCATCGGTGCACATCACCTCAGTCCAAGAGCAGGCATACATTACTCACTCCACAGAGGAAGTGCATTAACATAACACCTCATTTCAGGTATGACAGCACATTTCTCTCTCCACAAACCTAGACCAAGTGCATCAACACGCACCTCTTCTGTCCAGGTACAGAAGCACATCTCACCACAGTGAAAATGCATCAACACATATTACTTCAATCCAGGTAAACAAACACATTAATCCACCAGAGAGGAAGTGCACCAACACACATCACCTTAATTCAGGTACAGGTGCACATCCCTCTCCCAAACAGGAAATACATCAGTACATATCACCTCAGTAGATAAATAGGTGTATACATCTCTCCTCACAGAGAGAGGGCTTCAATATGTCATCTCGGGTCAAGTAGAGAAACGCATTCCAATTTATCCCCCCTTTCCCAAACTCAATACATCGAGTAGTCAGAAAAATTGTCTATACATGTGTATCACATCTGTGTGTGGGATAGGTGATGCTCTAGTACCTTGGCCAAATTTCAATTATTTCAGTAGCTTATAGGTACAGCAGCTAGAAAGGGGATTTATATGATCTAGGTTTGTGTTCTACCCAGACCTCTCAACTGTCCCTATTTTGGAGGAATGAACCTTTTTTTAAGACTGCTTTTTCCCTTCACATAATGTTATTTTTGGAGGCACGTCCCTATTTTCAGGCTTTATCTACCTCTTCACACAATTTTCTGAATCCCTTCTCATTACAGATGATTTTAAAGCTGTCTGGTACACAGAAAACCACACTACAGAATCAACATACTAGTGACAGCAATATTTTAAAGAAAGAAAGCACACATCTTATATCTTCCTTTTTCAAAAGCAAATATAAATGACTTTGTGTTGTAGAATTTTCAATACTGCTCTTTAAAGTCCACTGATTTACACTGTCTCCTTGATAATATGCCTATATTCTTCTATAATTTTTGCCACTCACTGTTTTTTAAATGTGTTTTGAAGTAGTATTCCACTTGCCATTTGGAAATGGGAAGAGTTATGTGCTATTTGGTATTCAGATTTCATGCTAATTAGATATCCAGATTTTTAGCTCGGTGCACATACTTTTCAGGGGCCTTTGTACCTATTTTCAATGCCTGCAGTTTGAGAGTTCTGTTTCTAGCTCAACCAAGCACTTCCTTAGAGCTGCCGTCCTAGTTGTGGACTACAGCCTTTGTCTACAAAGCTTGTAATTGCTACAGAAAGGAGCTCATTTAAGTTGCTTCAGTGAGTATGTTGATGCACTGTCTCCTTTCTCCTCTTTGTCTGCTTACTTCTTGCATTATGCTGTTGGGGGAGGTGTTGTACCAGGATTGAAGTGATCTGAAAATACTCTTACTCTTAATTCTCTCATTTCTTGTATTTAATAACCCAGCCAAAGGTACAGTTGTCTTAATTTATTTGTTTGGTAACTATGTTGGCAGGCTGAATCATAAATGGTATGCAGGAACCAGCCTGCCTTCTTTGTAATAAATAAATACATATAAACAGTGCAATACTCTACTACCTTAGCAATTCTTCCAGCTTACCTACTAAACAGGTATAACTCTGTCAGAGTATATGTTTGTGCAGAATACTTAATCAGCATGGTAGGAAGGAAGTAGACGGTGCACATTCCATGGCAGAGTACTTTAAAGAGATTATAGTTTTTGCAAGGACTGGCCTGCTAACAGATACATGTGCACATTTATTTATTTATTCTTTGTTGAACGGGTTAGTCCCACTAGGCTAGTAGCCTCTTTTCAGGGGCTATTACCATCAGCTGGATTCTTCCCAGCAGATATCCAACCAATTAGTAGAAAAAAAATCTGCTCCCTAAATAGCATGAGAGTGTAGATATATTCTAGTGTTTGTTTTCTTTCTTTTTTTTACAAAATCACTGATTTAACAGTGTAACCAGTAAAAACTAACAAAACTAAAATATGAAAAAAGCAGAAATGACATGCTGATCCAATAGCTAAAAATACCGACTCACAGAAATAACATGATATTTTGGACCAGCAGAGGTTCACAATACAGCTAAATCAGCCTTCAGTCTAATGGCAACCCTTCATCAGGGAATGTTTAAATCACAAATGAAGGACTGTTGTTAACTGAAACTCTCAGGAGGTTGTCTTGCAAAAGATATTTTGGTCAAATAAGATATCACATCACCTTGGTGTTCCAGTGCTTTAAGGCCAGAATCAACAAAGTATGTACTTCTATTAGAGTATAAAAAAAACACATTTATTTTCTTTCCCTTTTTGTGAGAGGGTGAGGAGGAATGTTTTAAAGATCGTCACATAACAATGTTTCCTAGTCTGTTTTGTGAAACCATATGAAGTATAACCAATAGTTTTTCACATCTTTGAATATACTACAGCTCTAGATGATAGTTACTGTTGGTGACAGCCCAACCCCATGTGCAAAAATGGGAAAAAGGAGGCTGTGGATGGACGGATCCATCATCACTGGTATTGTCTTTCTTTTTTTTTTCCCCATAATATTTCTTTATTGTTTTTCATTATTTTCCACAACAAAACAATCACAAGACAGTACACTGGTGATAATTAAGGTAGTACTAACAACAATATACTTAAAACATATTTACACCATTTACATGAATGCTTTCATATTTCTTCTTAGTGATAGAGAAAAAAGGCTGTTTCCTCCAGGGTTAATATCTTAGAATAGTGACTTCTAAAACATAATCTGTTCCCATGATGTAAGCTGAAAAAGTTTCCTCGGCCAAAATTTTATGCCAGAATGATATTGAAAATCTGTTCCCATAACTTCAGATTATATGGATTATTGTTTTGTTTGTTTAGTATTAATTTGTGGGCTAATATATGTTTTATCGCTAATATCTTAAAATTTTCCCAAGAAGTTTTAGATGGGGTTAACCAGTTTGTAGCTATGTAAAGTTTCATTAGTAGAAAAATATTAATTAGGGTGGTCATTTGGGTTTTAGATAGGTTGTTTGGACAGATATCTAAAATTGTAAATTCCCAAGTAAGCGTTGAAGCTTGGTATCCCATTTTTTGTAGTTGTAGTTTCAGGGAGTTCCAAAGGTTAAATATACATTTGCAGCTCCAGAACATATGCAAACGGTCAGCAGTTTCATCTTTACAATGTGGACATTTTGGTGAGTTTTTAGGGTTAAATTTATGCAAGCTAAGGCGCGTGTAATATGCATTATTGTATATCATGAGTTGAGTGAAAGCTAGCTTCTGAAGGGAAATAGATTTTACCATTAAATTGAATGCTTGTAGTATTTTATTTTCCTCAATCGATTATATTTTTTCCCTCCAATAATTAGACAATAGTAGCTGGTCTTGAAATTTCATGTCTTTTAACACATTTCATTAAATCATCTTTATTGATGGATATGTTTTGAAGATAACTTGTGGACATTTCTTTGATCTGTCTCAAAATCAATAGATATGATTTAGGAAGGCCCAGTTGATGTCTTAATTCATGAGCAAAACAATTTAGATATGGATATATATCTTGTAGTGTTAAGTTAATTATAAGTGGGAACCTTTCCAGATCTATTAGTTGGTTATTAATTTTCAGGTTAGGATTTTTATGTATAGGTTGTAGGATTAACATATGGTGGAAGAGAATTACTGATCTAAAGAGTTTTGTGTTAATGATATATAGTTTTTAATGTGTTCTATTAGATTATATGTTGTAATGTTTTCACTATTTAAAAAAAGGTAATGCTTTGGGATTTATGTTAAAACTTTCAATATGTTTAAAACTATATCTTAACCAATATGGGGACCAATTTTTACTTCGCGAGTCATAATTTGCAATTCTTAATGTTCTATTGGCATTTATGATTAAGTAGTAGTTTTCAAAATTAGGTAGATCTAATCCTCCTTTACTTTTCGGGGTCATCAATTTATCATAAGATATTCTACTTTTTTTTTTGGATCCCATATAAACTTAGCAAATTCAGTATGAATTTGCTTAAAAAATTCTTGGGTATTAGTATCTGAGAAGACATAAAAATGTATAATAATCTGGGTAAAATATTCATTCTAATGATCGACACTTTTGCTAATGTTGGTAATTTCAGATTTTTCCATCTCTTTAAATCACATGATATGTGCTCACAGTTTTGTTTAATATTATTAAAATACAAATGTTTGTTATCTCTGGAGAATATAATGGTATTGTCTTTCTAATATGAACAGCTCCCAGTTTTATCTCAGTGTCACCTAGCAGACATACAGCTATGGGTTCAGAGATTTAATATATTTTTTTCTATCCTTACTACCTGCATTTATTCAAAGATTATGAATCTTTGTGTTGTGTTGTGTCATTATCTGTCACTGTGGCACTTTGCTTGCATATACAAGGTGGCTTTTATTTTCAGGCATCATCACTCCCTCCAGCTCCCACTTACAAAAAAAAAAACATATCTATAAGAGGATGCAAAAACATCCATTACTACTGTTTATTACACTTTATCTTACTTTAGTCTAGTTTGATTATTATTTTGGCTAGCAACAATGTTAACTTTATAAGGGTATTCAAAATCTTGTATGTTATATCTAGTGGCCTTTTCAGAATATTTTATCAACACAATCACTAGAGTTCAGTCTTCTGTATTCTTAGCTCTTGCTACACCACAATCCATAATCCATCTAGCCTTAAAGTCTGTCCCTCATTACTCTTAGGCCTACCATATGTTATATTTTTAGGCCTAGACCTCACTGTTTATCAGACCTGATCTTTACAACTGTTTACCTGGTTTAAACCTCACTACTTACTCAGACTTCCCATTTCTTCTGTTAGGACTGAGCCTCAATAATTCCCAGGCCTGATCCTGACTCATTCCCATCAATGCATTGCCGCTAACTACTCCACTGGCCTAAATATCACTAGTCTGTAAGGCTTTACACAGCAACTTCCTAAACCTGATCCTCTCTACTCTACAGGCCTGCAGCTCACATCTCACCTTGCCTGTGTTTCATTGCTCTCGAGGCCTGCCTCTCACTATTGCATAAATACTGTTTTGGACTTCCCACATTATTTCATAGGCCCAGTCTTCGCTACTCTCCAGGCTTGAGCCTCAGTAATCCCAGGTCCACAGTTCACTTCTCTTCGGGATTGATCATCATTGCATCTGGGGCTACCCTTCAACACTTGGCAGCCCAGATGCTCACTAATCCCACATACCCTTCATTAGTCCCTGGCATAATCTTCACACCACCATAGGCCTAATTTCAGCACAATGCAGAAAGCAAACATTATTTTCCATTTAAGTCAGACTGCGGTCATTCACAGCTCAGCATTCATCATTTATACAGAGTGACTGAGGTACTATTCACATGCTTTGTAAGCTTTGTCTTAACCTTTTCACTACCAATACTTAGTACAGAAGTGGGTCTGTATTGTTTATTAATCCAGTTTTTGTAGGAGTGAATTAAGATAACCAACAAGTGTCTGTATTTTCATCAAGCAACCTTGAATGAAATTCTCTGGATAATACATTTTCAGCTTTTTGTCCATCTTTTATTTTATTTTAACAGCAATTCAGTCTGAGGGTGTTGTAGCAAAGGTACTGGCTCCAGCCATATCCAGCCTACAAATGTATGACAAAGCACTCTGTCTTCTGCTTCTTTTTCCATTCGCTGATCTGTGGATAAACAAGGAACAGCAGCCTCCTTTGTTACCAATAGCTCACATTTCTTCAAGTATAAATACTTCACAGCATGGGAACGTCTTCATTCCATTTATCTGTACTGTAATTGACCTATGGCTTAACATAAGGCTGCAAAATATCTTGTTATTCTAGTTCCTCATCTTTTTAGACAATAGCATGCCTTCACATTCAGCTGTTCCCCTGTGAAAAAGAGAGGAATAGAGGAATTCAACCACCACAGAAGACAGACACTTACTTTCCTATCACAGTGTAGTGAAGCTTTCACAGTGACTGTCTGAATACTTCCGGCCTTAGAATAAACACGGTGTCAGTTTCCACTACAGCTTGCGTGCATGTTCATTTTCATAGAACCTTGTTAATCTTTCATTCCTGGGAAGGGCATATATCCATGTCTGCATGTGGGTAAAATTAATCCAAAATTCATTAACCATATTTATTTCTCCAGTGTGCCTTTCTGATGAACTTAAAACTGCATTTGTTTTTTTTTTTTGTTTTATTTTGTTTTGCAAGTGTATGTAAACTACTGAAGCAAAAAAAAAAAAAATTCATATATATATATATATATATATGTATAGGTTCCATACACTAGATCGAATTTTCACTCATTTGAAATAGTGCATGGAATGCTCACTGCAGCTGAAGTGCACTTAATCGAAAGTGCACTTATGTAAAGTTCAGTACAACGAACGGGTGTTGTACTGAATTTCCGTGCAGTACTCATGGACCTTAGGGTTAGGGCACGGGTCATAGTAAGGGGATAGCCCTTACCATGACCCGTGCCCTAACCCTAAGGTCCGTGACGACTGCAGTGCAGTGAAGGACATAGCAATGTCCTCCACTATGGTGTGATAGTCACGAACCTTAGTGTTAGGGCATGGGTTAGGGTAAGGGGATAGCTTTACTAACTATCCCCTTACCCTAACCCGTGCCCTAACCCTAAGGTCCATGACTATTGCACCATAGTGAAGGACATAGCTTGTTTTTTATGCCCTCCACTGTGCTGTGGTGTTTTTGGTGAAGTGCAGTTGCGCAAAAGTTCACTTTCATTAAACTGAACTTTCGCAGAAGTGAGGTTTCCTATTACAAGTTCGAAGTAGTGAACTTTTGTTCTTGTAATAGGAATCCATATATATATATTTATATATATATATATATATATATATATATATATATATATATATATATATATATATAGATATATATATATAGATATATATATATATACACATACATATATATATGTGTGTGTGTGTGTGTGTATGTGTGTGTGTGTGTGTGTGTGTGTGTGTGTGTGTGTGTGTGTGTGTGTGTGTGTGTGAGTGTGTGTGCAAAATAATGACAACTTCTAGAAAGATTCACCTCAGACAAATCCATTTAACATTAATTTATAAGCTGTAACAAGTCTGTTATTTGACATTACTTTGAAACATGCCTTTACTATAAGATATTTGTCAATGATATTTTAAAAAGACAGACGTGAAACACCATATTAAGAACCTGAAGATTAAGAAATTATGAGGCGGACTCTGTATTGTCAGACTTCAAATAAATCAGCTGATCACACTGCACTCTGGGTCATACATGAAACAGACTACCTGCTTAACACATTTTTCCTTTGTAACAAAAAAATAAATAAATAAAAATGACACATTTTTGTGGTAAAAAT
The DNA here is from genome assembly GCF_019279795.1 of Protopterus annectens. Taxonomy (NCBI): domain Eukaryota; kingdom Metazoa; phylum Chordata; order Ceratodontiformes; family Protopteridae; genus Protopterus; species Protopterus annectens. The sequence continues at coordinate 464,633,328 of NC_056736.1, forward strand.
AGTACAGGTTTACTCACTGGAAAATATTTTAGTATCACACTGATTTGCAGCATAAGAAACATTCTGAAGTGAGTAAAACAAAGGAGGCTTTCAACTGTTATAAAGTTCAATAGAGAAATGCTTCCTAGTATTTATGAAAGTAAATAAAGACACTTTGCTTTAAAAACAATGCACAGCTTCCTGGTTTCTTCGTGACTGTAAGGCATTGTGAACAGTATGTGCTTTACATCAGATGAGCTGTCAAATTACAATACTTCTGTTTTCTTTTTATAGAAACACATGTATACATACAGAATTGCATAAGACTTGCTCAGATTGAAATATACAGCATAGCACAACACCTTTACCAGTAAAAGAAGACACAGAATGAAAAAGAAGTAGAGATGGATGTAATGATTTTTTTCTGGTTTTGTGCGGATACTACCAATTGTAGCACTTCCCATGAGAAGTGTTTGTAGATACATTATATGATAAAGGTAAAATCATTAGTAATGAGCAAGCATTAAACATAATATACATGTTACTTCATAATGGACAGATGTGGTGGCATAAAGGAATAAAGCCTTGGCAATAATTCTAGTGACCCGAGTCAGTTAGCAGAATGGATGCTTGAAAGAGCTTGCAGGGAGATTGGGCCTGTCCATCCTTGGGAGAGGGGGGGGCAATTGCAGGTTGCAGCAGCCCTAAAGAGGAAGTAGGCTACCCTTGATCTAAGGATGTTAATGTGGTATACTAAGCCACCAGCAGATAGTAGCCGTCAATGAGCAAGTGCACAAGACAGTACACTTGTACAAGGGAGAGTATTGTGCTCCCCCCATGGTTATGTAGGTCACATGCCCTCTCACCCAGTATAAAGGATATTCTAATCATAAAAATGTGCTTATTTGCAGGTTAGAACACAAGCAACTGTCATGGCTGATTAAATGACAGCCCCACCTCGTGGATGGCTCCCATCCTAGTTGATCTGGATAGAGCCCCCCCCCACCTCTAGAAAGAAACAGGTTCAAATCTAATTAAGGGGAGGTTCAATGGTTGGCAAGGATGGAGAAAATGTATATAGATAAAGAAAGTTAAAATCAGTAATGATAAACATATATTAAAATCAGTTTTCATAGAGCACAAATTAAGTTGCAACCACAACATGATGTGATTGTGTCATTAATTGTGGCTCTAAGCTTTTTAGGAAAGTAAAGGAGTGTCATCCTATACACTGCTAGAAACATTTACATCTGTTTTTTTTTTTTTGTTTTTTATGGAAGAGAGCTCTGTTTATTTAGTTGCTTTTAAGGTCTTGTCAAGAAAAAATATTTTTTAGAGTAGAAGCAGTCGTTTATGACATCTGGATTAATTCAGATCACAGACATCTGACTTTATGGCAAGGCAAAGATATACAGAGGTTAGTGCTGGATGCATCAATTTCATTTACTAATACAGTAGCAACTACCAAAGCAGGTGGAACTATGTGATGTCCACTATCAGATAAGGCTTATGGGTACTTACTCGTAAAGTGGTACCCCATACAAGACATCCCTCCTCGTAAGCTATAGGAACTGCATCCAATATAAAATAACACTACATTACTAGTACTACATTATACTTTAATAGGATTGTCACTTGGAATACAACTCACAGTTTTCAATAATGCATCAAATTATATGACAATGCATAAAACATGATTAATATCAGGACTCTAATCATAACCAGTTTGTTATGTGTTTGTAGAGGCATAGCAAGGTTGGGGCAAAGGGATAACAACCTCAGGCTCAAGGTATTAGGGGACAGATGCACATCAGGTCCTCAGCTTGGAGATGACCTTTTTGGATCCTGGCTGGGATTTTGCACAGGACACCAGAACAGCTAGTTACAGTTCTGTGTACTTGAGCCATGGCTGTCATAAAATTTACAGCAAGAGCAAAACCAGTAAAGAACACTGTTTACACCACTATCTTGTATGCCTTACTCCTTAGTCTTTTTTTGGCATTTATCTGTCACAAAATGCCACTGGCACTTTGTGAAATTTGGCTACAGCACTTCAGTGGCCTTGCTTGATAGGGGCACTGGAAACTAACTTTGGGCGGCATGATGCTAGGGAATCTTCTCGGGCTAGGCTTATATAGGCTCCAGGAACGTTAGCCTAGTACACACCTTTGAACCTATTGCACACGTTTCCCTTCTGTCACCATTTTTTGCGTTTTCTAATCCAAACCATAAGAACTCTACCCCATGCACTAGGGGGATTGCACTCACCTTCATGAAGACATTGCTTTTTTATAGCCTTCCCAAGAAGATCAATGATTTTGTGCTTTAGGGCTGTGCCTGCTGGAGGGACCTTAAAAAAGAATTGAACCTAGAAACCATCTTTCATTTATCCAACAAAAAGTGATGAACTTTATTACTTTTTGAAAAAAGACCACAAACTTTTTTCTGATGCAGGCAAGTTCCCTGTTGAAGGGAAAATATTGTGCCCCCCTGTCAACAATATATAAAAAGACAGTCACCCCAGTAAAAACTAGTAGATAGTATATTACTTGTTACTTATGTTTAGAAGAGAAGGGATAAGCCCATTCAGGAGGCGAAAAATACAAAATGTTTCACTAATTTTGGAACCCTATGGTTTATTACCTCCTGGTATAGTGAAATGTGGAACATTAATGCAGAAAGGTAATTCGTTTCTTTGGCCAATATTTCTGTGCATTGGAACTCACTACATTGCAGATTATGTGCTTTGAATCTAGTTTGTGGGATTCAGAGAAGACAGAAAAGGAAAATTTTATTTTTTCCCCCTTTTTCCTTTTCTCTGAGTTTATATGATCTCATTGTTAGCATATATAAAAATTGAGGGTTTGGGGACTTGCATCTATATCGAGGGCTACAGGGGACTTGCCTACATCAAAAATAAATTTAGAGTGTTGTGTAACACTTGCAGTCTTGCTATAGTCTGTTTTTTTGTTATAGGGAATTAAATGCTTTAGTTGCAATTATTGTAATGCTGATTAAACCGCATATTAAGTCATAGTGGTGCAGAGGTAGCATTGTTGCCTCACAGCAAGAGGTTCTCCCGTTTGATTCTCGGCTTGGGTTGGGAGTGCCTTCTGTGTGAAGTCTGCATGTCCTCCTCACGGTCGAGTGGGCTTTCGAAAGGCATGCATTGAATGGGTGTGCCTTCGTTGAAGGTTGGGTGTTGGGCTGGCAACTCGAGACCATAAAAAACAACTGCCAATCATTAGCGGACCGGAGTTCCGCTGTGGCAACCCCTAACCAGGAAAAGCCGAAAGACAAACAAACAGTAAGCCCACTGTTTCATATAGTATGGATATGTCCTACATGTGCATCCCCATAGAAGTCCACAGTCAAAGTCTGATGTTAATTGTAAGGCTGCATTATTCCTTATGATCCTGAACTATGTAATTTTCTTGAATGAAGCAGTCAAAACTTGAATATCATATGCTTCCACTCTTAGTAAAGTGTTTAAATCTCACATGATACAGCTATTTCTACTAATACTACGCATGGCATTAAAAAAGGTACTCTTTTAAAATGCACAGTATATAAGCTGCAAGATGCAATTTTTATGTTTAAGGTAGTTATGACCATGTTTAGAACATGGGTTTGAGAACACTTGTATGATGATTCGCAAATCAGTCAGATATCCTTTTTAAGGCTCACTTTCTCATATTTTATGTCAAGATCTGCTCATCAGACTATGGATGCACCATGTCATTGAACACACCTGTCCAGGATTCATAATTTTTACTGGAAACCACCTCTGCACTGAGATTAGGATAACAGTTCAAGACCTACACAGCTAGTAACATAGTTGAATATAGTACATGCTTCCAATTCACTGTTGTCAGCACACCCTAGATCTGCATGCTGGCAGTAAGAACAGCACATAGACATTTTTCTCTTTTGTCTATGCAGATCCTGCTATGTGATTCTGTCACCACTGTGGACTGCTGTCAGAAACACTAGAAAAGTAGCAGCTGCCTGCCATCAGTCTTTGCAATGAAAGTGCCTTCATTTTAGGAGGCACTGACCTGCACATATTGCTGATTTCATTAGAATGCTGCAGCAAGAACAGATATGTTGTTGTTTAGTGGTTGTGTGAAATAAAAGGCAGGAGATAATAATGTTTCCATTGTGGAGGTATAATATAGTCAAATAAATGTGCTGACTTGCTTTTACAGATCATTCCAAGTTGCAAAGCATGATCATCTAGTACCGCAGACTGTTTACACTTGTTCTTACCTCTTTCATTATTCCTATGATTCCTGCTGTCATTATATCAGAGCTTTGAAGGATACTGCTGTGTGATAACTGCCAGGGATTGCTCCATGTTTGCCAAAGCCACCAGGTGGCCATAGGCAGGACAGAGATTGAGATCTACACAGCCAGGGCCATGCATTAGTTTGGAATTCCTGCAGTTCTATTGTTTATTGAAGCCATCGTAACCTGTATCTGTATGCTGGGTTTTAGAATAGCATGCAGGTCTTGTCTTTGATAGCTAACTTGAACCTGCTTAGTATGTCCAGTATCATTTTGCTCTGCAGTCAGGTACTCCAAGGTAGGAACAATAACCTGTTTCCATTATTTGTCAGAAATTTGTTTGAACTATCACTGGATATGATCCTTCTAGCATCACCTTTTCTGTTCCAGGTTCTTTTGATGAGACTTTAAATCAAGGACCCATCTGATTGAGTTGATGGTAGCTCAGGTGGATGTAAAAGATCTCACTGCACTTTCTGACAAACTTTAAAGAGAAATATAGGGCAAATCTGTCACATTAATATGTACTAAAGCCATGGAAAGAACCAGAATGTTCTGTGGTCAGCTTGCAAGCTGAAATTCATACAGGAGAGACTGGAGAATTTCTATAGTTACAGGAATCACTCTCAAAAGTACAAAATCATAAACTAACAGCATTTCCATTAAGAATAAAATGATTTTCTCAGAAATGCCTAGGAAGACTAAGTCAGTGGCAACTTGTTTTTGCTGGCTGCCGGGCTGCAGCTCTCCTCATTATAAAAGAAAAAGAAATCATCCCCCCCCCCAAGATACAAATGCCTTCCAAGAAGGCCTGACAGAGACTAATAACTGGTGCTGGAGTCAAAGTCTTAACCTCTATGTCAGGAAGTGCATAACAGCATATTTCTGTAAGACAACCATCCCAGCAAATTACTTCATTGGTAATACACTCCTAAACGTAGATCCAGTAGTCTGAGATTTGGCAAGACATGCAGACAGTAACTTGCCCCCGGATTCTCAAATGCTTGCACGGAGTGCAAGATCAGTGCAGGAGCAAAAGCAGGCAATATGTCTTCCGTGCGATCCAGGAACAGCCTGCAGGGGCATGCAAGAGTGCTCCTACACTACTCCTGCACGGACTAAGCCCTGGTAGGCAAATCACCCCATTTTCAGGAGAAATCAATGCAAATGAGGTGATTTTGCAATCCAGGAAGCTTGCAACAGTCCATGCAAGACTAGTGCTAACTGCAGAAATGTACTCAGTTAATAACCGAGTACATTTCTGCATAATCCAAAATGGAGATACTACAGCTCCAAATAAAGGCTGCATATCATGTAGTAAGCAGGCCAATAGCCAAGTATAAGGCCATTGGCATTGCCAACATACAAATAAATACAAAAATCAACTTTTATTATTTTGCAGCCGATCTTGGCTGTTTAAGCGTAAGGCAGCAGAGTGCAAATGGGATCGGGGAGGGGAATAACAAAATGAACCTAAATTAAGCATACTAACTAAAATCAGTATTCTGCCATGCAAGTCTATGGCAGGCAGAAGACAACATGGCCAGTGAGTAGTGGTTGCTAAGGGGGGAGGCTCAGTGTGAGACATGTAGCTATGCATTAGCAGGCAATCCTATGCAAATGAGGGGAAGGATAGTGAATCCCAGTTTTCCCCAGCATGTGGGTCAGGTCCCAACAGTGTAAGAGCAGGAATAGTCTGGTGCAAGCCTAGGAATTAGGTGACATCATAGGGGGTGTGGCAGGCATACTGTAAGCGGATTGGAGCCTTGTGGCCCGGGTCTGCTCCTAGCTTAACAGAGCTAAGCTAGGAGGTGTGTCTAAACCTGCATAGCACTCTTTACAAAGCCTAAGTGGGTGTGCATGCCACACACCGGGATTTACAGGAAGAAAAATAGGCAAAACCTGGAAATAGCAGCAGTGTGCACATTCATTTATTTATTTTATTTATTTGCAGTTTGGTTACCGGGGAAGTCCACTGGGCCAACAAGACCCATTTTCAGTGGAGGCCCGGGGAGAAAAGCTCCAAGAAAGCATTGTACAAATTCAGTTACAATAAAATACAAGAGTATACAAGATAAAATTGTAAAGAGAGTTAAAAAATAAGAATATTCACAAGCATAGTTAGCAGAATTCATAGAGAGAGAGGTTAAGGGTTATACAGTTTCCTTTGGGCAATAGCACTGAAGTTTTGAATGTGGAAGTCAGTTACATACTTCAAGAGAGGAATTCTGGATATGCTTGCTTAACATGCACGTTTTTGAAGTAGAAAACTATTCACAATATTTACATTATTTACAAAGTTGAGTCATGTGAGCATAGCTCTAGTAATTGTTAGTAGATTAGAGAGAGTGAAGTTAATGGAGTTATAGGGAGCTTGTGTAGCACATTTGAGCACTCTGCACGGCACACATACGGGCTTAAACAGGAAGGCAATGGGAAGGGAAAACAGCAGTAGGAAGGTAATCAAGGAGAACTAGCTTAGCTGCCAGGTGAAATGTATTGGAATCAGCCAATTACACAGGCAGCAGGCCAGCCCAGCACAGAACACTACTATAAACTAAGCGAAACACCTTCCCCTCTGGTTTTCCCACAACCTACACCACCAGTGTAATCAAGTGGGGAACTTTTAACACTCACAACAGCAAAATGATAGGGGCTGCAATAGCTATCATAAAACAACTTATGGAAGAGGCTGAGGGTGGTGAGGATGTGAATGCTGCCAACCAACCTACAGTGAGGAGACAGAGAAGAGTGTACAGACTCAGGGTAACCTACCAGGGGCTAGATGAGCTGGAGATAGTGAAGAACTATAGGGTAGACAGGGACCTCCTACAGCAAATTGTTGAGCTGTGCCAGCCACACTTGACACACAGAACTAACAGAGGGGAACCCATCCCAGTGGATACCAAGGTATGTGTAGGCCTAAGAATACTAGCTACAGGTACCTTCCAAAGGCCAACTGGGGATATGATGGGGATTTGCTAGCTGCCCTGGAAGCTATCATGATTCCCACATCTGGCATCTGACACAGCTATACCTGAGATTTGCCAATGGGGACATACCACATGGTCACCTAGTGGGGGATGCTGGATATGCACTTGAGCCATGGCTGATGACACCCATCAGAAATGCGCACACACCCGAACATGAACTCCATAATGAGGCACACAAACAAACAAGAATCATAATAGAGCATGTATTTGGGATGCTCAAGTCATGATTCCAGTGCCTGGACACATCCAGTGGGGCCTTGCAGTACTCACCAGCTACATGTACCCAAATTGTCCTTGTATGTGCCATGCTACACAATATGATCATACGGAAACAGCTGCAGCAGGAACAGCACGGGGCAGGGCCACACAGCCCCCCACCGATGCCAAGGCCTGCACAGGCACAGAGTGACTCAGAGGAGGAACAACCTGAGCCTACCCCAGTAGGAAGAAGAAGGCTGCCCAGTATGCCCTGGCCTTGGCAATGAGGCAACACATAGCACATACACTGACACAGGAGGGACCCAGGGAATAACACCTCTCTCCAACTCTCACATACAGTAAAAGGGATGCCAAACATTACACTACCTGTGCCAAACCATGTGTAGTGAGTGTACTATGTGTATCTGACATAGGCAGCCCTGCAGTACCACCCTCAGTACTGGGACACCCACAAGATAAGTGACTCACACATGCCATTCAGGGGGGTAACATATCCAACAACAGTCACAGCCAGCAGGACAGGTTTAGACAAACATAAACAAAGGCTGAGCTGTGGTCTCAGAATGAGGCCTATGGGTAACCTTCCCCCAGACCTACACAGACAGACTACAGCAGGTCAGGCAGTGGGATGCCAGTTCTGAAGGCTAGGAAGTCAGTAATTAATATGTTGGTCAGTAAAAGCTAAGATCTGTAGTACACTGGTATGACTCTAGCCAGCAGGATAGGGAAGACTACAGAAAGAACTGGAGTACCCGACATACCAGTACAGTCCTAGCAAATGTGTACAAATGTCAGGTGTGCCCCCCATCCTACATAGAAATATAGTAACAGTCAGGTGTGTCCCCCCAATCCTGTGTAGAAATGTAGAAATAGTCAGATGTGCTCCCCCATTCTTCATAGAAATATAGTAACAGTTAGGTGTGCCCCCCCCACAATCCTGTGTAGAAATGTAGAAATAGTCAGGTGTGCCCCCCATCCTATGCAGAAATGTAGTAACAGTCCATGCCAAATGATCAATGGATACCCTGCAGAGACAGCATGCTACCTGTAGGTGTACAACACAAAGGTCAGCACTGCAGTACAAACTACCTGGACCCAATCCATACATGCAATACAGACGGCCATACTGGGCATGCCCACACACTTAGAGTAATGAAGGCAATGTCAGTCAACAACATACTGAAAGGTCATACTGGGCATGCTCACACACTTAAACACATGAAGGCCATGTCTGCAAACACCAGTGGACCAGACATATCTGGCAGCCATAGATGTTAGTGCAGACACTCCTCCGTATGCACCACACATGCTTTGCACACACAGTTGATAGGAATACAGGCATATATGTAAGGACAACACACTATAATAGGCCAAAGGTAGTGATACATAGATGTGTGGAAGAGGGTGACTGTGACAAGGAGCCATCCAGGGGTCTCCCACCCAGCACACAGCCAAACGGCCACAACCACACAAGGGTCTGATGTCACACACTGCAGATACTAGCCACCGGTATCTGTCAGCATTACAGAGTACATGACTGTTCAAGGAAGTAGTCATCTAGCAGATGTATACACATACCTGTGGAATATGACCCAGGTTGTGCCCGCATGTGGCATGTCAACCCCTAGATTTATGGGTTATGGCCCATGCACACGCACTCCCCTCCCCATAGCCCCACTATGACAAGCCTGTTGAGGTCATCTACTGTGAAATACACCTTTGGGAGAACTGCATTCCAGTATTCTCTGTGGTGCATCCCTTAACTACATACTGCTGTAGTATGATAAACTAGTTAGGTAGAAATTCTAACCCCAGCCTTGGCAACTGTGTGTGTGTGTGTGTGTGTGTGTGTGTGTGTGTGTGTGTGTGTGTGTGTGTGTGTGTGTGTGTGTGTGTGTGTGTGTGTGTATGTGTGTGTGTGTGTGAGTGTCTGTCTAACTCTGTCTGAGTAGAGAGCAATGCTTTTTAGGGTGGTCACACTCCCTACAATTGTAATGCTCTACTTTGTAAAGGCTGCTGATGTCATCCACCTAGAAATACATCCCTGGAAAGATTGTATTCCAGTAATCTCTGTGGTATGTCCCATAACTGTGCACTGTTGTAGTGTGATAAAATAGTTAGGTAGGAGTTCAATTCCCTGACATGGCAAGTGTGTGTCTGTCTATGAAGAGAGCAATGCTTTTTAGGGTAGTCACACCCCCTACAATTTAAATGCACTACTTTGGCAAAGCTGCTGATGTCATCCACCTAGACATACACCTCTGAGAAGGATGTAGCACAGTAATCTCCGGAGCATGTCCTGTAACTGCGTACTGCTGTAGTGTGATAAATTAGGTAGGTAGCTATTCTACTCCCAGACATGGCAAGTGTGTTTGTGTGTGTGTCTGTCTGACCCTGTCCGTGTAGAGAGCAATGCTTTTTAGGGTAGTCACACTCCATACAATTTGTATGCTCTACTTTGGCAAAGCTGCTGATGTCATCCACCTAGAACTACATCTCTGGGAAGGATGTTGCCCAGTAATCTCCATAGTGTATCCTGTAACTGTGTACTTCTGTAGTGTGATACATTAGGTAGGTAGCTGTTCTACTCCCACACATAGCAAGTGTGTGTGTGTCTGTCTGTGTAGATAGCAATACTTTTAGGGTAGTCACAGTCCATACACCTGTAATGCTCTACTTTGGCAAGGCTGCTGATGTCATCCACCTAGAAATACACCTCTGGGAAGCTGCACCCCAGTAATCTCTGTAGCATGTACTGTAAGTGCATACTGCTGTAGTGTAATATAGACCTCTGTTAGGGCTTCTATATCCAAGCATGTCAGTTGTGGATGTTTTGTATGTGTTCCACTGTCTGTGTGGGGGTCAATGCAGGATAGTCACACTCAGTTCATATCCAATGGCCTACTTTGGCAGTCCTTCTGATGTCATCCAATGTGAAACAAATCTTTGGGGAAGGTGTGTGTATGTGTGTGTGTGTGTGTGTGTGTGTGTGTGTGTGTGTGTGTGTGTGTGTGTGTGTGTGTGTGTGTGTGTGCGCGCGTGTGGGGTGGGGTTTGCAAATGTCTTTTATGGTGGCCCTATATCACAATGTCCACTGTACAGGGATAACAGATGTGAAATAGCCGAGAGGCTGGGGTGCAAATCCATACCCATACATGTGACACCACAGCCAGGCAGAAATGCATTTAAAGATAGTCACACTCAGTACATTTTCAATGGCCTACTTTGGCAGTCCTGCTGATGTCAATCAATGTGAAATACACCTTTGGAGAAGGTGTGTGTGTGTGTGTGTGTGTGTGTGTGTGTGTGTGTGTGTGTGTGTGTGTGTGTGTGTGTGTGTGTGTGTGTGTGTGTGTGTGTGTGTGTGTGTGGGGAGGATTTGCAAATGTCTTTTATGGTGGCTCTATATCACAATGTCCACTGTACGGGGATAACCGATGTGAAATAACCGAGAGGTTGAGGTGCAAATCCATACCCATACATGTGGCATCACGGCCAGGTAACCACAGTCAGCAACCCCAGTATTACCCAGAGCACACTCTTAGCTCATGTCACATACACACACAAACACACGGCCAATATGTGTGTAGTCCACTGCGTATTGGTGACTGATAGTAACTATGAAGTGATTGCAGTGGCCTACAGAGGGCACTGCAATCACTTCATAGTTACTATGAAGTGATTGCAGTGGCCTACAGAGGGCATGGCACCCTGTCCATCCATCCAATAGGCACATGCATTCAGACAGTGCGCCTTCCCCATGTTTCCCACTCGACACCTGTAACACCTGTGGTGCCACCACATGTGACCCACAAAGGACATACCATGCCTGAGAACATGACCCGTATGGACGGATGCCACTAATGCCAGGGAATGCCGGTAGCATGCTATCAATGCAGGTGCAGGGTTAATCTGCTGTCCATTACCAGTTTCTGCCACAGGTGGCCACGACTGGCACATCTGATGATAATCTGTGTACACAACATGGGCTCGACACCCCAGGTACAGTTTCACATGTCACTGTACATGCATGTGGGAGGTGTGCACATCCCAGACACTGTCCATGTCATGGACTAGGGAACACATACTTGGCAAGCGATGTACAGCATTGGTCACATGCTACAGCCACCCAGGTGACTGGATGGTAGATACAATACCCACCTGTGTGGGCAAATGGAAAAACCACAGGCCTGAGCCACAATGCAGACCATTGTCATGTGGCCTGATGTCAAGGTATACCCATCACCTAACCTTGTATAGCCATCTGGCACAGTTGACCACCACATACCCATGCAGAAATGCACCCATGCATGTTAGTACTGGCACCCTGTGTGTGTTTGTGTGTGTGTTGTATGATGCGTATGATCACATCCACACTCACTACAACCCCCAGTGGCATACTGAAGCATGCTGTCTGATGTCAGACACCTCCCTATAACCTTTGCCCATATAACCTCTGTATGACCCATATGGTGTATGTGATACCTGCACAGTACTGTGTTTTGGCAATCTCACTAGTGATGAGCTGTATCCCTGGCCCTGCCAAGTGTGTCAATATGTGTGCGTCCCTGTGAGAGTGTGGCTGTGTTGATGCTGGCACCTGTTCATGCGGGCAGGCACGTGTAAATCACCTACCATATAGCTACCATATCCCTGTTGCAGATGTCACTCACCATCACATATATGTTCTGCGGACTCCACAACAGGTAACTTATGTGGTGCATCCAGCAACTGCATAGGAATGTGATAGCACAACATAGTCATCAGGGGTTTGATACCCTGTGCTGGCAGGTGTGTGACACAAACATGTTTAGTTCTTACTTTCCCACCCTTCCCTGATTTGCTGATGCCTCTGTCTGCCTCCCTCACTGGTGGCTGTGGAGACCTATACCTGCTTTTCTTAGGCAGTAGCATGTGTATTATAGGTAATGCTCATGATCAGCTGATGACATCTGCATGAATTGCAGACCTCTCCTAGCTGATTACATGTGGAACAGCTGTGGTAACATTCCCATAGCCAATTACATGGAAACACACTCCAATATCTAGGAACATCATGTTTGTGTTGGTACTTTTCATTCACTGTGAGCAGGAACTCTTTCTGTTGTTTTGCAAACAGCATCTCAGATGGGGTGGGGGATTTACCTCTGACAACATACACTGTGGAAACAGGCCATCACACAGGAGGGGGATGTGCCTGACTTAACTACAGACTGTAAGTGCTGCTATACTGCATTTGGAGTTATGTTGGTTTAACAGTGTGTGTGTGGATATATCTGTCCCACATGTCTCAATACCTGCCATGTCAGTTCTATGTTTATGAGGAATCCCCATCTGCAGGGTCATCTGCAGACTGGGTGGTGTGTTGTGCCTTTGGTGTCATGTGCTACCCACGGAGCATCTATCTGTGGACTGCAGAAAGTACTGTGAGGATTGCAGTCTGTAGATGGTGAAAGTCGTGACAGTTACAGACTTCATATCCCTCATAGGATATATGTTGCAACAAGCCCTGTTACAACAGTAAATGCATGAGGTTATCACAGCATTATGTCAATATTGGCCCTGTGTATGTGCTTCCAGCCCCAACTCTGTCAACCTTTGCACATATGTTGTGCATGTAGAGGTGCATATGTGCTGTACACCATAAGTAGTGTCATCATATCTGATAACAAGCCAGTGAGATATCAGACTGCTACACGTGTAATGTACAGTGGGGGTTATAATTGATGACATAACCTGGACATACTGTGGTTGTATGTACTGTACTGAGGTCTGTGTACGTTTGGTGAATGTCGACAGTGTGTGTATTGTTAATATGTACCTTGGCCTGTGTACAGACTTTGGTAGTTGTCATTGTCCTAGGTCCCATCTTATCTGATGTCACATGCTGCTCCACTGTATGTTACCATATTGGCTTACATGTCTGTAGGGCCATACACACACATGTCCCATACCACAGTCAGCCATCACACCACACTGTGTAGTGGCCCAGTATATGCAGAGATAGTGTGTGAGTGGCACATATGAGGATGGTGTTGAACAGATAGTCCATATACTGTAATGCCATGCTAGCTTGCCATATGTGGCTGTGGCTCGGTTCTCATTGGTTGGGGTTATGCACTTTCACATGGGTGTATCTTACCCTGTACTGTGACATGCCTGTACAGCCTGCTATATATGCAGGTACATGTGCATTCCCCCATAGGAGATGTAGGCCGGTGTTCAGCCAGTCTGCCTGTAGCCTGCACAGTGCATTATTACATCCCTAGCAGCTTAGTGTACTTACCCAGTGAAATGTTATGTGCAGATACTTGCCAGATGTACTGCTGCTGGGCCTCCCTTAACAGTCATGTATGTCAGACAGAGCAGTGGGATTCTGTACAGATGTATGCCAATATCTAGTGTGTAGTATGTGGCCATGGCAACCCTGTACCAGTGGGTATTACGTGCCAGGCCAGACAGGCGTTTGTGAATGCAGAACCTATGGTGGCATATGTATACCGATTGTTATGTGTTATACCCGTCTATATGGCTGTTAACATCCATGTTGTCAGGCATGGTACACATGTTTTGCACTAAGGGGTTCTGTGTATACCACTGGACTGTACAGAGTGCCCACACATATTGGCCAATATCTCTGCTGCAGTCAACAGGGGCTGTACGTGCAAGCAGCAGTACTTAACTATGTTGTCCTTAGGATGTCTGTCTGTAGCCAATGGCACACATGTGGAAAGCAGATGTGACCCCCCACACACACACACACACACATACACCATGTCTGTGAGGCAATCCCAAGTACGATAGCAATAGTATATAGAACTGCCATAGTACACAAATAAAGGTCTTCCACTCCTGCAAACCTGTGTGTGGTGTCATTCCCTATGACCCCTCTGTGGGTATATGTTGCAGGCAATGACTGACATTTGTATGGATGGCTCATACAGTGTCCAGTTGTTCAGGTGTGAACTGTAGGCATAGTGGCTATTCCATATTTTGTGCACCTCATACATATGTATCTCACTGTACATATCTCTCTGTGTGAATCTGCAGTCACATGTATATCTATATATATGTAAATATAATTATATATATGTATATCTGCATCTGCATATATGTGCCTGTGTATATGCATCCTGGGGATGTTGATAGCCTCCACATTGTATATCTCCCATGGGAGCCAGACTGTACTACATGATATGTTACCATTACCAGCCTGACATCATACAGCTGGGATGTAGTACTGTTAACATCTTGTGCCCAGGTCATGTCAGGTCCTGGTTATGAGATCTGCAACACTTGGTAGTGTATTGTAGTGCGGGTGTGTTTGGCTGTGGAGGGTTGCCAATTACTACAATATGTATATTGTTTGGGGCCTCCCAACCCCATTGACGGTGCATGTGGACATATGTGTTTCTGTTAATCTACCATCGCTATACGGATGTATGCCCATATATATACCTATATAGGTATATATATTTGCTTACATATGTCTATCTACGTCCGTATATACCTACAGAGATATACAGCTGCATACATATATGTAACCTGCTGTGTATATGTGAACATATAGGTATTGTTTTTTATATATATATATATATATATATATATATACATATATATATATATATATATATATATATATATATATATATATATATATATATGTGTGTGTGTGTGTGTGTGTGTGTGTGTGTCTGTGTCTGTGTGTGTGTAGATTTGCATGTATATATGTTCATATATATCTATATCTATGTATATATTTCAGACTATATATATATATATATATATATATATATATATATATATATATATATATACCTACCTACATATATAGATATGTAGTATCGGTTTAGATATGGATATAATTACACACACACATACATCTAGATATTGGTATACATTCTCTGTACTGTTGCATGACTGTGCTGGATGTTATGTTTCTGACAACATCAGATTTATGTATATCTGGCATGGCTTAGTGGTACATTACTTTGTGTATGGTGTGCATGGTCCTGAGTTCAAGCATTGCAGAGGCTGTTTATTTTGTGGCTGGGCAGAACACCGGTCATTGGATACAGAGTGATTAAGGCACTTTAAAGCAGTTGTACACGGGTTTGCGCGGAGCTCAGCACTGCTAACTTCAGGTCACAGTTCCTTATACTCTGTTAGATTCCACATTCCTTAATCTGTGTAGGCAGTGCTTACCACTGCACAAATGCACCTAAACACGCTTACTAGTGCTTACATATGCTTACTATTGCTTAGTTGTGCTTACACCTTGTTACTAGTGCCTTATTCATTATGGCATTGCTACATCACATGTGCATTTCCTGCAGTACTCTAGTTCATACATATATGTTATTTAGTGGGTTTTGCAACAAAACTATTGATTAGAACATGCTTTGCCATGTAAAATAGACTGTGCTGCAGTGGGACTCGAACCGGGAATGCCCCCTCATTAGACGAATGCTCTGCCCACTACACACTTTTGCTTACATCCACGAGGCAGTCCAATTAGAACTGCTCCATCTAACACCAGCATGCCTCGACCCATAATTTCATACTCATCGTCCTGCCCGCTCCTCCTCCACAGCAATCATCTTTTCTCTGGGTGCAAGTTGGGTCTAACCACACCACTACACACTTCCCACTCTCCATGTCTCAGGACCCATCACGTACATTGTCTCGACCCAAGGATCATCAGGCTTTCCCAACCTTGCAGTCCAAGAACATACGTGCCCTGCCATGTGTATCTGTGTAATGAAAAGAACCCAAATACTCATCAATTTTAGAGTTGACCCGCAAGGGACGTTCCTGTCTTTGTTTCTAGATTAAACTTACTGGGTCGACAATCTTTCTCCCACTGGTAGTATCCTTCCTGTAGTTTGGGTAGCAGTGGTTTGTTTACTACTTTTGTGTGCTTGTTTGTATGTTTCACCTGTTTGGCTGGGGGGTTATTGGTATGTGTAACACGTATGTTGATTGAGCCCCCTCACCCCCATTGGCGGTGCCTTTGGTCATATATGTCATTCTTATGTGTTGTATCATATCTATAGATTTATATCTGTGTATACACACACACACACACACACACACACACACACACACACACACACACATATATATATATATATATATATATATATATATATATGTATATATATATATATATATATATATATATATATATATATATATATATGTATATATATATATATATATATATATATATATATATATATATATATATAGCATAAAGATGTATGGCTGTCTGCATATGCCTATATCTATATGTGGATATTTATATATCTGTATGTATGTATATATATATATATATATATATATATATATATATATATATATATATATACGTATTACAGAGAGGGAGAGGTATATATCTATTTAGTTATAGATATATATATACACACACACACACACACACATACATCTACATGTATAGCTACATGTCCTGTAATGTTGAATGGTATTGCTGGATGCTATGTTTGTCGTAATGTCAGGGTTATGTATATTTGCAGTGGCTTAGTGATAAATCACATTGGCTATGGTGTGCAGGCTCCTGGGTTTGAGCCTTGCCAAGGCTGTTTAATTTGTTGCTGGCCAGAACGAGGCCATTGGATACAGAGTGATTGAAGCACTTTTACGCAGTTGTCAGCGGGTTTGCGTGACGGTAAGCACTGCTAACTTCTGGTGACATCCACTTACACATGATTAGCCTCACTATTGCTGACTCTGTGTAAGCACAGCTTACCGTCATGCAAACAGACTTGCACCTGCTTACTAGTGCTTATTTATCCTTACTACTGCTATATTTTAGACAGTAATAGCCTACTGGTTCTTAGGGAGATGGTGAATTTGGCAAGTGTATGGGGTTATCATTCATTACACAGCTTACTACTCCAGTTCACAAATATATGTTATTTATTAGGTTATACAACTAAATATATTGATCATAACAGTGATTTGACATGGAAGTGGAATGTACTGCACTGGGACTCAAACCGGGATTGATTGCTCATGAGGCGAACGCTCTACCCACTACAGTATTGCTGTACTGCTTCATTTGCACATATTTTGCTTTTTATCCTCCTTTTGCTATTTAAGCTACATTAACCATAGCTAAGTGATGGGCTAACCCGCACACCTACAGTTAAACCTCATCTGTTTCATTAACAATACATATATTTTTTATTTTTTTATTCACTTTTGCTCTTATACATGTGTGGGGGGTGTTGCTGGGGGTATGTATGCATCTATGGGCGATCTCACTCATTCTTTACTACCTTTCTGCAGTCCTTCATTGCAGGGGCATGTATATTTTGAGTGCTCTGTTCTCAGACACGCCCCCTGCATTCGTACACGCTCCGTGTTAGCCTAGGAACTCAGCCAGCGTGCCTTCATTACTATGCATGGCTCGCTGCCATCCTGCTCTTAAATGGATGCTCCCTTGCAGGACTAAGCTAGTCCTGCATGGAAGGTTAGTGAATCCGGGGGTAGGTCTTTGACTATCATGTGTCTGCGGTAGTAAACTAAACATTGGATAATGCACAACTTATAAGCAAGGATATGGCATCCGGGTCCAAAGATGTCATTTTCCATTATATGCTGCCCTCATAAAACCAGCCATTGAGTACAATGCCCCCTTTGACATGTACCTGACCAGGCATATGCAACAACTGCAACATCCATAGAGGTACCTCACAAAAATAATACATGGTTTAGAAATCAAGTCTTATGCAGACTGCCTCAAAGCCTTGTATTTATACTTGGTGTCCTACAGGCTACAGACAGGAGACCTATGCCTCACCTACAAAGCATCTTCTGCTCCAGCCTTAATGGACCTGTTGCACATCTGCAAAACAAATAGCATCAGAAACACCTGACTTAGGGATCTAAACTCCACCTGAAACATAAATATGACATACTCGCAGGACAGTTGTATGTCTCAGAGGCTAATCCGCGTTGGGAACAAAGCTCTTTCCCATACTAATTCAAGAAAAACTTGGATCGGTGGATGGGCAGTTATAAATTTACCTCAGGTGTGTAAATGCTCATCCATAAGTTTAAATACCCCCACAAAACCCAAGAGACCAATATCTTTCTAATATTTCTGTGAAGCATGGCTAGGACTAAAAAGGCTATTTATCATCAAAGTGAATTGTATAACTGAGAGGTTAGCAACTTATGTAATCTGATAAAGAATTCCAAAGGCACAGAGCATTAGAAATGAAGCTGTATGATTTCTGCTGTGTAACAGATGCTCATGCAGTCATTAACTCCCATACCTTTCATTGTATTACCAATTTGATGTATCAAGATCTGATGGCAGGAAGTTATTAGCTCACTCCTACAAGTAATATTACCAATAAACTATTAGTGTAAATCCATGTTACAGAATCTCTATAGTGACAATGCATGCTTGGTATATTTCACTTTCATCTATGATTTCAGTAAATTTTAAAATGTTTTTTCTAAAAGCATACAGTTAATCAGTGGTGGCTGGTGACTTCAAATTAAAGGGGGGCTGCAGGAGACAGCTGAATGGGTGGGGCCAATGGGAAGAGGTGTAACCAACTAGAAAGGGGTGGGACTATACTCAAAAACACAACAACAGGAACTTTAATTAAATATGCTGCCCTGGGTGCCAAACTGTCATTGCGAGAGTCCAATCAAGATAAAATGAAGTGTAGAAGAAAAAATATTTCAATGCATTGGCTACATGACAGCTTACTTAATATCTAGATGGAAACAAAAAGTTTGTGAGGCATGAAAAAATAAATTACTTTTTAAATACATTACTGGAATACTAGTCAAAATCAAGTATAAAAAAACAAGCTTCTCCTTGGACTGCAGTTCTAATTATAACTTATATTCAGCTTTATAAAAGTACCAAGTAACATGCTGAAAGTAGAAATCTCTGTGATACCCCCACTAGTAGAAATGTTTCTTATCCAAAAAAGACCTGCAACCTGACAACAACTATCTACTTATTTCATGGGGAAAACATGATCAAAGTAAAAAATAAATAGCAAACAAGAAACAAGCTCAAGATAAATTGCTTAAAGGATTACTGCACAGGTTATGGCCACAATGCATTTCAATACCTAAGGCTTGTACATTATCTAGTTATGTAAATATTCTCTGCATGGCAACAACAAAAAGGCTTTCAGTGTTGGTAATTATTTAACAGTATGCTTATTAAAGGTTACTTGCATCTTAGACTCTCAAACAAACTTACCCGATGGTAATTAAAGCATTGCTAGTTAAACACAAAGCAACAGGGCACTGCAACAGCATGCATTTTCTGAATAATAAGAAGCATAAATCAACAGTATAAAAATATGACAGAAAATCAGAACATTCTGCAAAATCAAGGACAGATAAAAAGCCACTGTCATACTTGTGTCTACCTTGGATGGGGGAATACTCTGCACACTTACACTGCATAACTGCTCCTTGCCTTGCTTGGACACATCCAGAGTCACTACATGGGGGAGTGGGGTGCAACAAGTATGTCACAATTTGAAATATCTCTGGCTGATGGTGATGGCTCTGACACTCATACCTCTCAACATCAGAGCAAGAAATATGAACAAAGCCATACATAGAAGTGGGAGACAGGCCCAAAAATAAGGACATTTTTTAAATATTGTTCTTATAAACTTAGAAAGATAATAGAATAATAGTAGGTCTTGCATTAATATGAAATTTCTGAAGGGTATGAAATCTGATACTCAAATGTCTGTCATTATTTTCTAACTTCAATCTTTAATGATTTGCCACTAATGTGGCAGAAAACCACAATTTTATGAAAAACAGACCAACAATTGATGCAAAAATATAAAATTGCCACACAATACAGCTGGGAACCTGTCAAAGAAGGGACACCTTTTTAATATTAGTACTGTTAACTTGAGCAGCTGACAAAATACAAGCATCTACATGCATTTCTGAAATAAAAGTAATCTATAACTCTGATCATTACAGTTATTTATAATTCTAAACCCTCCATGTTTTCTTCCAAAATTGCCATTTTGCGGAGGGGTTATTAGGGTGAGAGCAACATTTTGAGCCAAAACTGTGGACAGTTAAGAGGTTTGAATATTCCTAATTCTATAAAGCGATTTATTTGCATGTACCTCTCAACCTCTTAATGCAGGAAATTTGGACAAGGCCAAATAAATATATTGGGGGAGCATACAAACAATGCCAAAAATTGCTCTAGTATAAACTTAAGACAGTTGATGGAATAGCAGGTTTTGCTTTAGAATGCATTTTTCTGAAGGTTATAATGTCTGAAACTTAATGTCTGTCATTATTTAGTGACTTCATTCCTAAATGATTTGCCAGAAAACCATACATTTTATGAGGAATAAACCAAAAATAAGAAGTAAAAATCTATTCATTCTGCAAAAATCTGGACAGTTAAGAGGTGTAGTTCAGCCGGGGCTGTCTGAGTTTGCTGTCCTTCTCCCCTTACAAAATCATGGTTGAATGGAGCCTCCCCCCCTGCAGCCATTCCAATGTCCCATTCCTTGGTTATTTCACCCCATTTACCATAAACACTGTAATGTGCATACTGCTTTACTTCTGCAATTATTTGGATTTCATTTGAAAGTTTTATTTTGCATTTTACAGCACAGACCCTAATAGATGTCTGCTAAACAAAGCAATGCAGTCTCACAATGAAAATAGACTTAGCATTAAAACTTCTCTGCCCTTGAAACTCGCATTCATTGAAACAGCATTGAAACCCACATTCAAAAAAATACATTTTGCCAGTGGCAGATAAAGATTAACTTTGGGCTGTTTTCAAATGATAGGCCCCTTGAACACAAAACATGCACATGCTCTTTGATACACCTTCCTGATTGTATTAAATTATATTCCTTGTACAATACAGTACTGTTGTTAGAGGGCATTTTAAATGTATTACTTTGAACAATTTTCCAGTAAACAATGAAACAAAATGCATGCACCAGTAATGACAAAACTGCCCAATTACAGAACATTTCAATCATAAAAGTCTACTCAAACTTACATTTCCATCATAAAAGTCTACTCAAACTTCTACAGTCCACCAGTATCAGTAAATATGCACAATCTCTGAAGAAGTAAAAGTCATCTAAATTCCACATTAAAGAAATCTGTAACTAATGAAGAGGTTGCTGCTAGCAAACAACTTTATATGTCATTGTTTCATCTACAAATAAAGTGGTTGTTGCCCTTGAGGAATAAATTGCCCATGTTGTATTAAAACAATGATAAGCTAGTAATATTGCAGTAGGGAATGGATGGCAAACTGATAACAGGTTCATAGTTACTAGGTATCTTCGCCAATAAGGACTGCAGCATCCACCCCTTTTACAACACAGTACAGTATCAGCAATGCATTTACCAACTGTGGGAGTAGAACACACAGCCTTCTGCATCAAAAGCAAGTACACTGCCTGTTGTGCTATTAACAACACAAGTCTACTCACTATAAGAAGTACTAAACTTTTGTTCCCCTGCAGCTTTTAGCTCCTTGTAAAATCTACTCAACACTCCGCTATATCTCTGAACTTTGCAGCACAAAAAATCTGGAAAAAGCCAAAATTTATTGGGGGGGGGGGACAAAAGCCCAATAACCAGGGACACATTTTAAACATTGCTTGTATAATGTTGGAAAGTTGCTACAATAAAATGCTGTGTTACTACCATACATTTCACTGCCAAGTCTTGAATCCAGGGGAACTCTGTGCAAAACAGTCAGAGCAGCATAACACTATGCCAAATCAGCTGTTTCATGAAAGAGAGGAAGACTGAAACTTAAATGACTACCATTTAGTGAATTCAGTTCTCACCATAGCTGTCAACTTCTTAGCACAAAACACCTGAACAAAGCCAATAATGGGGAATACAGCCCTCAAACATATTCATTGAATTCAGTTTTCACCATAGCTCTCAACCTTAGCACAAAAAACCTGGACAATGCCAACAATGGGTTAATACAGTCCCAAAAAATAAGGACAAATTTCAAATATCCATGTTATAAACTTAGAAAACTGGTAGAATAAAAGTTTATGTACTTTCTGAAGAATATGAAGTCTGAAATTCAAATGCCTGTTATTTTTAATTTAACATTTGTTAACCAGGAAAGTCTGACTTGGAACAAAAGCCAATTTTCAGCAGAGCAGGGAGAAACACTCCAGACACATGTCTTTGTAAGATGGGAAGACATACAGACTCTACACAGAAAGCACCCCAGCCAAGAATCAAACTAACCTTGAGCAGTATCCTACCTTGAGCAGTATCCTACCTTCACCAAGAATGATGCCACAATACAGAGATAAGATGATCAGCTTTAACAATTGGCTTAAACACTGGTGTCATTCAAAGGATCAGTATCTGTCTGCCTGGGATGACATGCTGGACAAGCCACGCTGCTAGGGACGGCTTGCACCTGTCACCCTAGGATTCGGATATTGGCAAAGGCTCTTGCCACCCCATAGTGCCTTTTTAGGCAAGGCTCAAATTCTAAACCTACCACCCTAGAACACAAAAAGGAAAAACTAAGGGTAATGCTGCTCAATGCCAGAAGTCTAAATCTCAAAATGCACTCGAGGCCCTTCTCAGTATGGAGAACATCGATGTCTGTGCTGTGACAGAAACCTGGTTCAAGGCTCCTGAGAGCACCCAGCGCTATCAGGTTTTACCTCATATCATGCGTTCGGCCCCAAAATCCGGACAATACCAAGAAAGGAGGGTATCCATATTCATCAAGGACACCCACACCTCAAGACTGGTGGCAACGATGCATCGGAGACCATCCAGGTGCAATTAACCATAGGCAAGACTGCTCTGCAAATTGTAGCATGTTACAGGCCACCCTCACAAACTCAGGAAACTCACATGGCCTTCCTGAAAACACTAGAGGATAAATGTATCACCAAACACCATCATACTAGGTGACTTCAATTACCCTAATATAGACTGGGAACACTACTCAAGCCCAAACACCCTAGCCCAAAAGTTCCTGGAATTCATAAACTCAAATGCCATGGAACAACTAGTCACCATCCCACAAGAGGAGATAACATACTTGATCTCATCATCACGAACATGGGAGCACAATGTTCAACACCGGAAGTATACCCCTCACTGGTGAGATCAGATCACAAACTAATCTCGCTGGAGGTCCTCATCCCACCCCACCTGAAATAAAAAGACCACAGTAAAGAACTTCTCAAAGCCGACTTCACACTTCTAAAGACTAGTGTGGTCTCCTTTCAGGCCCCCAAGCCGGCGGAAAACAATACTCAAGCCGCTGAATCACTTGCAAACGCCTTCTACCAGCACCTGCAGTACTGCATGGATAAGGCAATCCCAAGCAAAACAAAGACTCTTTGTACCAAAGGCAAGCGTCCAGTCTGGTGGACCCCAGCCATAAACAAACTCTACAACAAAAGGAGGAAGCTACTACAAGATAGAGCAAAATCCTTAAAAGGTAAGACACCCTTGATCACTATAAGTAAAAACTAAGAGCTCTCATAAAATCATCCAAAGCAAATTTCGAGAAAAATAGCTAAAGACTCAAAAGACAATCATAAGGCCTTCTTTAGCTATGTTAGAAACCTAGGAGGAAACTCCCAGATATGCTCAGAACTAGTTCAAAATGATGTGAAGATTACTGATCCTACAGACATTGCCAACATACTAGCTGACAGGTTCAGTGCAAACTTCTCCCCATCCCCCAAAGGAGATATCTATACCAAATGAGTGCAGCCCCCAAACATCTCCAGCCCAAGTGAGAACTGCTCTCCAAAGCAAAAACACAGCATCCATGGGACCCGATGTGCTCCACGAACTCAATGAGGAATTAAACCCACAGCTAGGACAGCTGTTTAATCAAAGTCTTACCTCTGGATACGTACCCAGGGAGTGGCGCACTGCAACTGTGGTCCCACTTCACAAAGGCGGTGCCTCCACAGACCCTGGAAATTACCGGCCCATTAGCTTGACAAGCCTTATCTGCAAAGCCATGGAGAGGATCATAATGGACCTCATAAATAAAGACATAGGGAATTTGCAGACTTTGGATCCAACCCAGCTTGGCTTTGTCAAAGGCAGATCATGCATTCTAAATTTGGTTGACTTTTTCGAAACAGTCACCAAAGCCATTGATGAGGAAAGGCAGTCCATACAGCCTACCTCGATCTGGCTAAGGCCTTGATACAATACCCCACTCGGGTATCATTGAAAACTCATCAGCTTAAATGTTAACCCATACATCACAAGATGGGTTGCAAACTGGCTGAGTGACAGAACCCACAGGGTCAGAGTTGCTGGCGCCATGTCAGACTCAAAGCCTGTCACAAGTGGTGTCCCACAGGGCTCAGTCCTGGGCCCACTCTTGTTTGGCATCTACTTTTCTGAAGTACAAGCAAACACAGGAGGTTATGGCTGACAAAGTTTGCAGATGACTGCAAACTGGCGCCATAGTAGAAAACACATCTGACACAGATATCCTTCAGAAGGGTCTCACAGAACGGATAACTGGTGCCAGAGCCACGGCCTAAAGTTAAATGCCAAAAATGCATAGTCATACCCTTGGGAAAAACAAGGTTACCTAGCTACCAAATAGGTGGCAATCCACTGAGCACAGAAGAAGTTATCAGGGACCTGGGGACCCAGGTTGATAGTAGTCTGTCATTCGACACCCATGTAGCTAAAGTAGTTAGGAAGTCCTTCTACATTGCCCACCTTATCATGAAGGGATTCTCATCTAGATCAAGGGAGGTCATAGTCTCCTTTACTCATCACTCATCAGACCAATGATTGAGTACAATGCCCCATTGAATGTATTTGACCCGACACTTGCAGCAGCTGGAGAGGCCACAAAGTTCCTCACCAAAAGGATAAAGGGTCTCAAAAATCTGTCCTATGCTGCCCGACTGAAAGAACTCCAGCTCTATTCAGTCGCTTTGCTCAGAGGTGACCTTTGCCTAACATACAAGGCCATGTCAAACCCAGATTTGATGAATATGCTTCACCTCAAAAATCTAGATCCATCAGAGCCACAAGGCGGAGACTTAAACCTCGACACAGCTATTAATAGGACGTGCTGGAGGGATAGATTCATCACCCAAAGACTCCCTATGCTGTGGAACAAAATCCCGGTACATGTGAGGCAGAGCACCTCGCTGGCCTTGTTCAAGAGAAATCTTGACCAATGGATGGGAGATTGCAGATATACCCCAGGAATTACCTCAGTGTCACTGCTCGACAGAGGCACATCAAAATAATGGGTATAGTTCCCCATACTAAAGGGGTGGCGTAAGCCACAAAACGATGGGCTAGGCTTATAAATGCCCTCGGGCAGATAGCCTAGTATGAACCTATGAACCTATGAACCTATAAAAAACCCGTAGCTGTCAGGCAACAATGCTACCAATGCACCACTGCACAACTGACTTTGCTAGCAACAACAAACATAAATAAACCACAGATTTTATGAGGAACAGAACAAATATGATGCAGAAATCTGCAAACTTTTTACAGATGGTGGTAGGTAGGGAATTCAGGCCCTTACTACCTGCACCCAAGGTACAGGACTCAAACCACCACCATGTAGCAACTGGGGTATTACACACACGAGTTCTTTAGAAACATAACTAAATAAAATGAGTTCTGATGAATTCTGAGCCATGATCCCACAGTGGATGAAAGTGGTTATTTTTTGTGTTTTGTTTTCAATAAATAGGTCTCTGAATAATATGACTGCACAGTGGAGAATGTATTCATTGCACAATTTGGAGTGATGTCTGCATCAGTGTGTTTTTGTTCATGCTGCAGCATTTCTAAAAGCCATGCTCATGTTTGAATAACAACTCATGGTGCTCTGGATAGTTCTTTTGCTGTGTACAAACTGCTTTCTCTGCTGATGAAATGTTAGGAATCTGTAGAGTTCCTTAGAACCTGCTTTGTCAGAGGGAAGGCAGAAGACAACATCCATAGGTCAGGGAAAAGTCCAACAGCGAATTATCATTGACATTTGGAAGAAGAATGCTAATAAAGGTAACTTTATGAATTTAAGTTGATGTTCATCTGGATGTTTTCCATGAAATATGTAGTTTTAGGTCACTAACATAATTTAAAGTTACATTGTAAAAGCTAAACAGTGAAGTTACACCTATAATGGGTGAGCTTTGTAAGAGCTGTTTATCGGTTAACATATGGGACACTATTCTGAACTTTGTTGAAAAACAACTGCAAAATAGATACTGCTGCTGCTTCTGTGCTGAGATAGTGTTATTATCTGAGGCAAGAGTAATTTCTGGGTGAGATTCGCCATTTCTTGCCAAGCTGTTGATTTCTCTTATAACAAGTTTGGTTTCTGCAGCAGAGAAAATGGTCACATTTGAGAAGTCAGACATTGCTTTACATTTCATCATTTTCAAAGTGATTTCACATGGAAGCACATCTAAATATTTGGATTTTGTATTGTTTATATTTATCTCAAGAATAAGTCCTTTTGTTATAGGCTTTTTGTAAGTTCCATGGTAAGCCACACAGCTTTGTTCCCTAATTAGTCTCATGTCATGTGACTCATAAGATAGTAGATGTTTTGCAGTAGAAAGTGATATGTTAGAGTTAGATTAGATCATCATACAGTTCCATTTCATGGATGCCAGTGTGGTAATGACAGCACTGGAACAGTTACACCTAAGGGATTGATTTGAACTTGCTACTTTCAGATTTCTTGGCAGAGGGAAATGGTTCATCCATGCAATGGTATCTAACTAATGGTAAGGATGGCATCCCTACAGAGTTTCTTATAAACCAACCCAAAATAGAATGTCTTCGTCTTAATGGGTTTGGTCTGGTTAGGGCATGTCTGTGCTGACTTAAAGAAACATTAGTTAAATGATTGCTTAGATCCTATTGAACTCTCCTATTTACAAGAATTGATCTTTATGCATGGATGGATGTATGATACAATTTGCAGGGTATTGACATTGTAGGGAGGATGCATATTTTTTTCTATACTCAGTCTGTGGTGGCCAAAAGTAGACATTTGAATAGAAGCTAATCCAGGTCATGATCATTTTAGATAGGAAATGAAAGGATTATGATTCATTAAAATTTGTAGAAACCAGAATGAGGACTCTCTTTGACTCTAAGGTCTTTATTGGATTTTGGAGGCTGTGAAGTAGTGGCTTTGGGAATGATGTCCTATGGTCTGATCCATGATTAAGTGATAAGAATTATGTCAAGCCTAGTCATGGAAAGTCAGTCCTCAAGGTATATCAGTGTATTTTGAATGTTACAAGCATTTACAATGACTATTATAAGTCATTCTTGCAGTTCTGATTGCATCTGAGGTAAAATTAATATGAGTTGGCCACAACAAGTATTAGTGCAAACACATATAACCTTGTGATGTGAGTTTGTATCTTGGTATTCGGTAGGAGAGGGTGTAAGATGAGTGAATAGATGACCTCTTTAAACAACATAAATTGTTTACATAGGTCTGGGATCACAGGCAATTAAGAAAAAATATATTACAAGCAATAACAATAAATTAAAATCTAACCAGAAAGTAAGAGTGAGGTGAAAAGAGATGTACCCAATTTCTCCAAATGTCACAGGAGGTCACTTGTGGGTATCACTATGCAGAGAATCAGTTCAATGGATTCAACCCTATACTTTGTACATCAGACTTACTAACTGGTATCTGTACTTTTGCTTTTCTCTGTCCATAAGCTGCAATACAGTGCACATTCTCTCTTGAGAACCTCCTCAGTGTCCACACCCATATTTTATTTTAGGGCTCAGAAAGTTGACTTTTCATATATTCTGATTAACTGTCTATAGCCCCTTATATTGAGGGCTATGTTACAGCTGTGATGCAAAATGCATAATGGAAGTGACTGACTTACTGACTCATTTTGATTTTCGTTTCACCCAACAGAGCACTGAGCACATACTGATGAATGCACAACTCTACTTCTGGCCTTCAGACCTGTCAGTCCTGAGGAAAAGATGTCCTCTATTCTGCACTTAATCTACAGTACAGATCTACCCCCAGATTAACGAAGCCCTTTATAGCATGCAGGATTAGTTTAAGAGCTATGTTCGGCAATATGGCCGATGTGCGATCCAGGAACGAGCTCCCGGGAAGTGCACATGAGCTCTTAGGCTAATCCTGCATGGACCGAGCTCCTGTATGCAAACTGCCCTCATTTGCAGGTGAAAATCATGCAAATGAGGGCAATATGCAATCCAGGAAGCTGGCAGTTGTCCGTGCAGGACGAGTGCAGTGTGCAGAAATGTACTCAGTTAGTAACCAAGTACAGTTCTGCAATCTACAAAATGGAGCTATGACAGCTCCAAATAAAGGCTGCATATCATTGAGGAAACATGGCTATGTCCATTGGCATTGCAAACTGTTAAAAAAAAATAAATAAATAACACTGAATTTTATTTTCACCGATCTCACCTGGTTAAGCATAGGGCAGTGATACGCAAACGGGATTGGGGGGAAAATAATAAAATAAACCTAAAATAAGCATTCTAACTGAAATCAGTATTCTGCCATACAAGTCAGTGGCAGTCAGAAGACAACCTGGCCAGTGAGTAGTGGTTGCTAAGGGGGGAGGCTCAGTGTGGGACATGTAACTATGCATTAGCAGACAATCCTATGCAAATGAGGGAAGGATTAGTGAATCCCAGATTTTCCCAGGGTGTGAGGAAGGTCCCAAGATTGTAAGAGTATAAATAGCTGGGAGCAAGACTAGGATATAGGTGACATCATGGTGGGGTGTCAGGCATACTGTAAGTGAATTGGAGACTTGTGGCTCGGGATTGCTCCTAGCTTAGCACAGCTAAACTAGGGGTGTGTCTAAAGCGGACTATCACTCTTGACAAAGTGTAAGCGGGTGTGCGCACAGTGCACCAGGTTTTACAACAAGAAAAAGGAAGTTAAACCAGGAAAAACCAGCTCTGTGCACATTTGAGCACTCCATTTGAGGGGCGCGCACACGGGCCTAAACAGGGAGGCAATGATAAAGGGAAACAGCAGTAGGAAGGTAATCAAGGAGAACTAGCTGAGCTGCCAGGTGAAATGTATCAGAATCAGCTAATCACACAGGAAGCAGACTAGCCCAGCCCAGAACACCACTATAAACCAAGCAAAGACCTACCCCCTGGTTTTTCCACACTCTACACCACTGGTGTATACAAGCGGGGAAATTTTAAAACCAAACCTACAAAATGAGAAGGGCTGCATCAGGCAACATAGAACAACATGTGCAATATGCTGAGGGTGGTGAGGATGTCAGTGCTGCCAAACAACCCACAGTAAGGAGACAGAGAAGAGTGTACAGACCCAGGGTAACCTACCAGGGGCTACATGAGCTGGAGATAGTGGAGCACTATAGGGTGGACAGAGACCTCCGACAGCAAATCGTTGAGCTGTGCAGGCCACACCTGACACACCACACTGGTCGAGGGGAACCCATCCCAGTGAATACCAAGGTATGTGTAGGCATAGGTATACTAGCCACAGGTACCTCCCAAACTACAACTGGGGATAACATAGGCATTTCACAGGCATCAGCATCCAGAGTATTCCACCAGTTCCTGGATGCCATGTCAGCACATGCCAGTGAGCACGTATATTTCCTCAACACGCATGAGGTGTTGACCCCCAATATGCATCTCTTTCACCAAATAGCTAACTACCCTGGGGTAGTGGGTGCTATAGACTGCATGCACTTATGCATCAAAGCACCACCCAGTGAGCAGGGTAGGGCCTACATCAACCGCAGGGGCATCCCATCCATCAACTGCCAGGTCATATGTGATTCCAAGGGCATTATATTGAATGTGTTTACTGGCTGCCCTGGAAGCTATGAAGATTCACACATATGGCAACTGACGCAGCTGTACCACAGATTTTCTGATGTGGACATCCCCTACGGTCACCTAGTGGGGATGCTGGGTACCCACTGGAGCCGTGGCTGATGGCACCCATCAAAAATGCACACACACCTGAACAACAATGCCATAATGATGCACACGCACAGGCCAGACATATAATAGAGAATGTGTTTGGGATGCACAAGTCATGGTTCCAGTGTCTGGATACATCCGGTGGAGCACTGCAGTATTCACCAGCTACATGTACCCAAATAGTAATGGTATGTGCTATGCTACACAATATGATCCTGCAGAAACAGCTTCAGCAGGAACAGCATGGGGCAGGGCCACACAGCCTCCCACCAGTGCCAAGGCCTGTACAGGTACAGAGTGACTCAGAGGAGGAACAACCTGAGCCTGCCCCAGTAGGCAGAAGGGGGCATGCCTAGTATGCCCTGGCCTTGGCAAAGAGGCAACGCATAGCATATACACTGACACAGTAGGGCTCCAGGGAATGACACCTCTCTCTGACTCACACAGACAGTAAAAGGGATGCCAGACATGACACTACCTGTGCCCAACCATGTATAGGGAGTGTACTATGTGCAGCCGACATAGGCAGCCCTCATGCACCATCCTCAAGTCCGGCACACCCTCAAGGTAAGTCAATCATCCTACCAATTGCCAAATAAAGTAGAATGTGTTTTTACCTGTAGCTATGGTATGGATGTGAACATGCAAGGGGATTAGGTGGCCAAATGTCAAGGCAGGAGAGAGTGGACACCCATAGTGTTAGCATGAGATCTGTAACACATACTGGAGTCACCATGGTAGCCAGTACTACACAGGGTGTCAAAACCCACTGCAGAAAATGGCCTGAGCAGCAGGGGTGTCCATAAGAGCTGCACATACTGGTCAGAAAGGATCACATACCCAACAACAGTCTCAGCCAGCAGGACAGGTGAAAACAAACACAAACAAATGCTGTACTATGGCCTCCGAATGTGCCCTATGGTAAACCCCTCCCCCAGGCCTACACAGACAGACCGCAGCAGGCCAGGCAGTTGGATATAAGTTGTGAAGGCTAGGAAGTCAGACACTAATAAGTAGGTAAACCAAGCTAGGATCTGTACTACACTGGTAAGCCCTAGCCAGCAGGACAGGTAAGGCTGCAGACTGAAATGGAGTACCTGACTTACCAGTACAGTCCTAGCAAATGTGTACAAGTGTCAGGTGTGCTCCCCGCATCCAATATACACATAGAGTAACAGTCAGGTGTGCCCCCCCCACCCCTGTGTAGAACAGTCGAAACAGTCAGGTGTCCTCCCCAGCTATGCAGAAATGTAGCAACAGTCCATGGCAAATGACAGATGGATACCCTGCAGACACAGCATGCTACCGGTCAGTGTACAACAAAAGGTCAGCACCGCAGACAAACAACCTGGATGTGATCCACACATGCAACACAGATGGCCATACTGGGCATGCTCACACACTTAGAGGAATGAAGACAATGTCAGTCAACAACCTATTGAGAGGACATACTGGGCATGCTCACACACTTAAACACATGAAGGCCATGTCTGCAAACACCAGTGGACCAGACATATCTGGAAGTTGCAGTTCTTGGTGCGGACACATATCAGTATGCACCACTCCTGCCTTGCACAAACAGTGGATAGGGATACAGACAAATAAGTAAGGACAGCACACTATAATAAGCCACAGGTACACAGCAATAGATGTGTGGAAGAGGGTGACAGTGACAAGGAGCCACGCGGGCTTGTACCAACTGGCACACAGCCAAAGGGCTCCCAACACATGAGGTGCAGATGTGACCCATTGCAGATACTAGCCACCAGTACCTGTCAGCATGACAGACTATGTGGTGTATGTGCCAGCTGTGCAACAAGACTGTACAAGGAAGCAGCCATCTAGTAGCTGTATACATGCACCTGTGACATATGACCCCATGTGTGCCCGCATGTGGCATGTCAACCCCTACATGAATGGGGTATGGCCCATGCACACACTGCCCTCCCCATGGCAGTAGTATGACAAGCCTGCTGAGGTCATCCAATGTGAATTACACCTTTGGGAGAGCTATAGCTCAGTAATATGCATGGTACGTTCCATACCTGCATACTGCTGTAGTGACAGACTAGTTAGGTAGTAGTACTAACCCTAGACCTGTCAATTGTGTGTGTGTGTGTGTGTGTGTGTGTGTGTGTGTGTGTGTGTGTGTGTGTGTGTGCCTGCCTGCCTCTGACTGTGTAGAGTGAAATGCTTGTTAGGCTACTCACACTACGTGCAATACATCTATTCAACTTTAGCAAGACTGCTGATGTCACTCACCTAGAAGTACACCTCTGGGAACGTGATGGCCTAGTAATTGCAGTGGTGTGTCCTATAACTGTGTACTGCTGTAGTGTGATAAACTAGTTAGGTAGGTGTTTGAACCCCAGCCCTGGCAACTATTTGTGTGAGTCTGTGTGTGTCTGACTGGGTAGCGAGCAATGCTTTTTAGGCTATTCACACGCCTAACAATACAAATACTCTACTTTGCCAAGGCTGCTGATGTCACTCACCTAGATGCATACCTCTGGGAACGTGATAGCCCAGTAATCGCCATAGTGTGTTCTGTAACTGCGTACTGCTGTAGTGTGATTTAGAATGGTGGTAGTATTCCATCTCCATCCATGCCAGTTCCAGATGTGATGTATGTGTCTCAGTGTCTGTGTATGGAGCAATGCATTATAGGCTGCTCACTTGCACTACATTACAAATGCTTTACTTTGGTAGTCCTGCTGATGTCATTAATTGTTGAATACACCTTTGGGTAAGATATACTTCAGTAATGTCCGTGGCGCGTGATATAACTGCATAGCACTGTAGTGTAGTAAACTAGGTAGGTAGGGGTTCTACTCCCAGACATAACAGGTGTGTGTGTGTGTGTGTGTGTGTGTGTGTGTGTGTGTGTGTGTGTGTGTGTGTGTGTGTGTGTGTGTGTGTGTTTGTAACTTGTATCCTGTGTAAAGGTGGTTGTGGGTCTGTGACACCTGTGAGCAATGTGGATGGGTTTTGCTAATTTCATTTATGGATGGCTATACAATATATCAGAATGTCAACCATACAGGGATAACAGATGTAAATGGCTGAGAGGCTGGGGTGCAAAGCCATACCCATACATGTGACATCAAGACTTGCCAATCACAGTTAGCAACCCCACTGTGCCTTCACATGTGACTCACAATGGACATACCATGCCTGACAACGTGACCTGTATGGACAGATGACACTTGACATCAGGAAATGCTGTTAGCATGCTATCAATGTAGGTGCAGGGTAAATCTGCTGACCAGTACCACTCCCTGCTACACTTGGGCAAGACTGGCACATCTGATGATAAGCTGTGTTCACAGCATGGGCCAGACACCCCAGATACAGTTCCACATGTCACTGTACATGCATGTGGGAGGTGTGCACATCCTAGACACCATCCAAGTCATGGACTAGAGATCACAGACATGGCAAGTGATGCACAACATTGGCCACACACAATAGTCACCCAGGTGACTGTAAGATGGATGGAATACCCACCTGTGCAGGCAAATGCAGAAGCTACAGGCCTGTGCAACAATGCAGACCATTGTCATGTGGGCTGATGCCAAGGTATACCCATTGCCTACCTTGCATAGCCTGCTGGCACTGTTGTCCACCACACACCCATGCAGACATGCACCCATGCATGTCCGAACTGGACCCTGTTTGTTTGTGTGTGTGTTGTATGGTATGTATGTCCACATCCACAGGCACTACTCCCCCCAGGGTACAGTGAAGCATGCCGCCTTATGTCTGACACCCCCTCATACTCACTGCCTATACAACCTCTGTATCACCCATGTGGTGCATGTATTCCCTGCACATTGATGCGTTGTGGCAATCCCACTAGTGACGGGTTGTACTCCTGGCCCTGCCAAGTGTTTTAATGTGTGTGCGTCCCTGTGTGAGTATGCCTGTGCTAACACTGGCACCTGTTCATGCAGACAAGCACGTATACATCACCTACTGTAGATCTATCCTATCCCTGTTGCAGATGTCACTCACCATCACATATATGTTCTGAGTGCTCCCCACCAGATAACTCATGTGACGCATTGAATAACAGCATCGAACTGTGACAGCACTACATAGCTGTCAGGTGTTTGATACCCTGTGCTGGTAGGTGTGTGACACAAACATGGGTAGGTTTTACCCTCCCACCCCTCCCTGACATGTATTCACCTCTGCCTGCCTCCCCTACTCCCTCTCTGGTGGATGTGGAGGGCCAAACCTGCATTGCTTAGGCAGCAGCATGTGTATTTAATGTGATGCTCATGATCAGCTGATGGCCTCTGCATGAATTGCAGCCCTTCCCTAGCCGATTGCATGTGGAACAGGTGTGGTAACATTCCCATAACCAACTGCATGGAAATGCACTCCAATACTTGGGAACATCCTGGTGGTGTTGGCCCTTGTCTGTCACTGTGAGCAGCAGCTAGAACTGTCATTTGGCAAACAGCATTTCGGATGGGTTGGGGATTTATCTCTAACAACATACACTGTGGGTAGAGGGCAGCAAACAGGAGGGGGATGTGCCTGACCTGACTACAAACTGTAAGTGCTGCTCTACTGCATATGGAGTAATGTTGGATTAACAGTGTTTGTCTGGATATGCCTGTCATAAATGTCGCAATACCTGCCATGTCAGTTCCATGTATATCAGGAATCCCCATCTGCAGGCTCATCTGCAGACTGGGCAGTGTTGTGCCTTTGGTGTCATGTGTAAGCCATGATGCATCTATCCATGGAATGCAGAAGATAGTGTGAGGATTGCAGTCTGTTGATGGTGAAGGCCATGTCAGTTACTGACTACATATCCCTCATTGGACTTATGTTGCAACAAACCCTGTTACAATGGTAGATTGATGAGTGTATCACAGCAACACGTCTATACTGGCCCTGTGTATGTGCTGTCAGCCACATCTCTGTTAACCTTTGTACATATGTCATGCATGAAGTGATGCATATGTGCTGTACACTGTAAATAGTGTCATCATATCTGATAACACGCCAGTAATATATCAGAGTGCTACACATGGCATGTACAGTAGGGGTTACACTTAATGCCATACCCTGAAAATCCTGTGGATGTTTGTTCAGTACTTAGGTCTGTGTGTAGTGATGGTGAATGTCAGCAGTGTGTGTATTGTTAATATGTACTATGGCCTGTGTACAGACTATGGTAGATGTCATTGTTCTAGTTCCCGTTCTAAATGTTGTTACACGATGCCCCACTGTATGGTACTGTTTTACCTTACATGTGTGTAGGGCCAGACACATACATGTCCCATGCCACAGACAGCCATCAGACTAGACTGTGCAGCAGCCCAGTATTTGTAGGGTCATTCTGTGAGTGGCACATATGAAGATAGTGTAGGACAGATAGTCCATATACTGTACTATTATGCTTGTGTACCATATGTGGATGTGGCTGTGTTCACATTGGTTGTGGTTATGCACTGTCACACAGGTGTATCTTACTCTGTGCTGTGACATGGCTGTCAAGCCTGCCATATATGCAGGTACTGTATCATGATAACCTTAGAATGTCTGTCAGTAGCCAGTGGCACACATGTTATGAGCAGATGTCACCTTCCAGACACATTGTGTCTGTGACATCAATCCCAATGACAGTAGCAAATATCTAATAATATACCAACTATACATACCAGACATCCTCTTGCACTACTACATTGGGTCTATAGCGGCTGGGGTAGGGCTATACTCCATGGCCAGGACATATGGTGGGACGATATGGACATGTACTTATCCAGATAGCCATATATATATATATATATATATATATATATATATAGTTCCCATTCAGAAGCCTGAAACATCATAAGCCTGAAAATCAAAATCCTGAAACCAAAAGCCTGAAAATTCAGAATCCTGAAAACTCAAAATCCTGAAAGCCCAAAATCCTGAAAGCCCAAAATCCTGAAACTCAAAATCCTGAAAACACAAATAATGCTAATATGTCACTATAAAGACACTAATATCTACCAACTGACCCTGACCCTAACCCTAACCCTAAGGTCCGTCACTATCGCACACTCACCTGACCAGCCCCTAACCTAACTCACTTAAACCGCCCCTAACCCCAATATTTGTCACTATTGCATACATGCCTAACCTGCTCTAACCTAACTCACTTAAACCGCCCTAACCTAGCATAAAACCAACCGCACACTTACCTGACCCCAGCATGTCCTAACACCACAGCTCTAACAATAGCAAAGCCACAATGACATCAGTATGTCTATTTTGTGTTTTCAGGATTTTGAGTTTCAGGATTTTGGGCTTTCAGGATTTTGGGCTTTCAGGATTTTGAGTTTTCAGGATTCTGAATTTTTAGGCTTTTGGTTTCAGGATTTTGATTTTCAGGCTTATGATGTTTCAGGCTTCTGAATGGGAACTATATATATATATATATATATATATATATATATATATATATATATATATATATATCTGAGTACACATGTGTAGTACTTCCAATTACCACTGTCATGGCAACCACCCACTATGAATCCCTACATCATGTGGGCGTATTCCATGTACATCCCCTGTGTGATGGACATCCTTCCTGTGTGTGAGCTTCAATGTTACAGACTGCAGGTAGCAATACCTCTTACAGGAGAACCTGCACACTCAGGGCAGCCACATATATGTAGGAGGATCGGGAAATACAGACAGACTGTGAGTAGAGTGGTGTAATGCTTTGCATAGTATATGTGTTACAGGGTGTGTGTGTGTGTGTGTGTGTGTGTGTGTGTGTGTGTGTGTGTGTGTGTGTGTGTGTGTGTGTGTGTGTGTGTGTGTGTGTACATACTAGTTTATCTTGGACTGCAGTCTGTCTGCATACCTCACTACTGTGGGCCTAACCTCTATCTGGACAGAGGTGTGCCTATCATGTGTTGTCTGTCCACCACACAGGTCTTGTGTCAGATATTACACTGGCAGTGTGTGTGTTGCATGCTAGCAGTACATGGCTATATCTATTTGTGTACCAGATGTCGTATTCCTGCATTAGGATATGTTGCAACACATCCTGTAATACCAGCATGTTCCAGGATGTGTAACTGCAATATTGCAGGTATGGCCCTGCGTTCCTGCCTTTGTCCTCCACATATATGGCAGCCTTTGTCCTGCTGTGATATGGGTAGGGGTTGTTAGGTAATGGCCTATCATTAACTACTGCTAGCATTTCTACTATCATCCCAGTCACAGCATGGACACCCACAACATTTGTTGGGCAGGGACCATACATGTGACAGATAAATTGACATTATCACAAGTAATGAATGTCCCCCTAGGGCTTGACTACATGGTGTAATTGGAGACCACTGAACTACATCTGATATTGCTTGACTGTTACGTATCATGCAGGCAAATCCATTTTCAACTGTTGTATGAACTGAAGGGCTTAGCCTGGACACCATAGTATGCTATATATCCACACTGTCTGCATCTACTGTTTTGTGTGGGCCTTGCATCCATCACTGGTTACATACATCAACGTCCATGTGCTGTCAGTAATGGCATACATTATTGTATGGTACACAAATAAAGGTTGTCTGTGTATACATACCGGTGTGTCGTGTTATGTCCTTTGAATTGTGAGTGGGTATATGTGCAATGTAAGTATCCCCTTTGTGGGGCTGGTTACCACACCACACATGTCACAGGTACTGGTTACAGGGCTTGTGGCTGGGGATAAACATTGCACCCAGTACGTTCACACTACTGCTACACATGTATGGCTACTAATACCCTTTGTCTGTGTATATGTGTATGTACCCATATATATCCCATATATCTTATCTATACCTATATATATATATATATATATATATATATATATATATATATATATATATATATATATATAAAAATATATATATATATATATATATATATATATATATATATATAGATACCTGCACATGATTGTCAATGTATGGGTGTGTGTGCATATCTGTACCGTTGTAATGCGTAGCCCTTCAACATAGTACATTCCCTGCAGTACATTGACGTATCTGCATGATATGTTACAGATATTGGCCTGACATGTACAGGTGACATGGATAACTGTTGGAGCATTGTAGCTGTGCTGTGGTGGGTCCTGCTGTCAAGTACTGCATGTGCTGGATATTGGATTGCACAGCATATCTGTTAGGGCTGGGGGGGGTTACATAGCAGTAATTACCAGGTGTCCCTCATTTGTGCCCCCACCCATAGCCGGTTTTAGGCACCAGCGAACCCTGCGGTCGCTGGGGGCCCCCTGTTCCCTGGGGGCCCCCAACCACAGCAAGTTATCTTATCCTGATATTTTGTCACATCTGTAAAACCAACAAAAGTTAGTGCAGCAGTCTTGCATACTTAAACTATGAGGGTAATAACTCTTATTTATATCTCCTTTAAAATTCAAAGATATTTCTGGTTGTAGTAATGGTGTTTTGTCAAGTAACAGGCATCAGAATGCCATTAAATATTTTACTACAGACATAGTGCTCCTGGCTTAGTTAAACCCTGCTTTTGGACATTTTCTCCACTAAAGCTAACTACATAGCCAGCTTTTAGTCCCTGCAAAACCATGGCTGCAGGGGGGCCCCCTTAATCATCTTTGTCTGTGTGGGGGCCCCACAAAAGCTGCTGCTGACTGGGGAAAATGAGGAATGAAAAATGCATTAATTTCCTAATTATGCTCTTTAACATGAACAGGGCTGTGATATGACCCTGTTAGGATGAAGATGATAATGAACATGAACAGTATAAGCACTAGAGGGATCAGCAGCCCAGAGTGACTTACCTCAGTGCAAACTTTGGATTTTAAGAAGAGCTGATGCTTCCGATCATCAGGGATAGTTTCTCTTTCAAGTAGTTTTATAACTAATACCAGAACACCAGATACTATAACTCAATTTCTTTACTTAAGAATTCAGTATAATTCCCAAAAATAATAGAATAAATGCTCAGAATCATAAATATGTTTAAATAATTCTCTAATTCACTTAAAAAGTTACTAGAATAACATATTTTGCATCAACATCTATTTTTGGACAATAAGTATAAAACTCAGATGTCTGGATTGATTGACTGTAATCCTGAATGATTTACCAGCAAATCAGACTTGTTACGAAGGATAAAAAAGTATGAACAAAATCAGGGAAGGTCTGTGAAAGTAGGGACAGTGACAAGTATGCATTACTCCTCGAAGAAATAAATCTTACTGCTTCTGCTGTTTGACGACTGCTAAACAGCAGTGACTAATCTGGTGTGGCAGTACCAATGTTGCACAAGGCATTGCTGTTTGCTGAAATAAGTACATAACTAGTACTGCTGTGGCTTATGCATGTTAGTGTGTGTGTGTGTGTGTGTGTGTGTGTGTGTGTGTGTGTGTGTGTGTGTGTGTGTGTGTGTGTGTGTAAAAAACATCACTGATTTTTATCTGTGCATGCACCCAATAATGCCAGGACACAGACATTAGTCTTGTGCATCAGTAAAAAATGTACCTAACAAGTAATTATATTT
This sequence comes from Protopterus annectens, assembly GCF_019279795.1. NCBI lineage: Eukaryota > Metazoa > Chordata > Ceratodontiformes > Protopteridae > Protopterus > Protopterus annectens. Next base: position 464,673,368 of record NC_056736.1, read on the forward strand.
CGAAAGTAAGACATAACATATATCACAGAACATTCCGACACTTAGACATTCTTGGAGTTTGGTTGCCTCCACTCACCAGACTGTCTAAATGGATAATGGGGACTCCCTTTATCATCCTTGCCTCTATGGGGGCCCCCACCAAAGCTGTTGCTTGTTGGAGAAAAATGTGTCAATTTTCTGAATATGCTGTTTAACCTGAATGGTGCTGAGATATGACCCTTTTAGGATAAAGCTAATAATAGCCTCTGTTTACAACCACACCCATTCTAAAATCAGCCCTGTTGAAATGTGTGTGTGTGTACATAAAGCTGCTCCGGGTTATGAGGGGCTGGAGATTGTGTGGATATTACATCTTTGATTTTCATCACAGTCAATCCTTAGAGGTGCACACATGAAGTCATTATAGCTTGTGTTTGAGCTGAAGGCAGTGTTTCTCACAGACCTCAGAGGTGTACAAAGAAGGTTACGATATATAGCTTGTGTGAGAGGTGTACTGCCTAGGAGCAACAAATTTGAATATTACTGAAATCATTCTCACAATCACGTACTAGGCACATATACATGTGGCTACCTTTGACAGCTGGGGTGAAGAACATGCTATGTATATGTATATCATCGTCACTTGAAATATATGACAAAGGCAATTTAAATCTCTGCTTTCATCCCAGTCTAACACCAGAGGGATGCATAGGCAGTGACTTGTCTTTTTTAGAGGGTTAGGGAGGTAAGCAGTATTTCCAGAAAAGACTTAAATATTCTCACAACTACTGGCTTGTTAGTTTACTCTAAGCTACAATTTTGTCAGCTTTGAAAATTAAGCCTTGGGCACAAATTATGCCTTGAAAGAAAAAAATAAGACTGACATTCTTTTTTTCTTCATAATTTTTATTTAGGCAACCATTAGAGTAAAATGTTGAGAAAATGCTCTAAAATGCATCCCAGACCATCTGCAAACCTGTGGCTTCTTGGGCCCTGACTTGAGTTATTTCCTAAATGGTTATTACTGTGCTGTCTTGTTCAGGAAAGGTGTGTTGAAGGATGTAAGGAAAACTAAAGCTGAACCACAGCAGTGAATTTTTTCCTTAATCATAATTTGTGTTCAAGCTATTATTGGATGAAAAGGTTGTGTAAAATGCACTTCAGAGCATATAGAAAGTTATGGCTTCTTGAAAAAGCTTAGAGTACATCAAAATGTGAGAAAAGGAAGAAAAGGTAACGTGAATGGTATGGGAGGAGCACAAAAGGAGAAGGACTCGGAGGTGAGGACTGGAGGGTGTGTGTGTGTGGGTGGGGGTGTTGAAATGTAGGTCCAGTAATCATTTCACTTTAGTCCAGACCTGTACATAGACTTGTTGCAATGTATCACTGTTGCAGCTAAGTGCCAGTAACTCTAACTGCCTCTTTGTTAGACAGCTCAACATAGTGATAGTGTGATACATAGGCCTGTTGTAATGTAAAAGCTTGTAGCTGCAGGTCTGTCTGTGGATATTACTCCTAAAAGTTTGCAGCATGAAATAAAGGGTTGCTTAGGATGGATGGCATTGTTAGGATGATACTTATACTGGAAGTGCCTAGGGGGCCCCCAACTTGATATTTGCTGGGGGCCCCCAAAATGCTAACACCGGCCCTGCCCCCACCCCCATTAACTGTGCTCATGGTCTGTTATGAAGTATGAAGTGATCCAGGAGTCCATTTCCATGTGGAAATCATATACATATGTCTATCTGTATGTACATACATACATACAGACATATATATATATATATATATATATGGATCCCATTCTCTTAATCGACAACACAGTTTGTCAAGTAACAGAAGATCTAACCCACTTCAGCGAAAGTGCACAATATCGAAAGTGCATTTTTGCATAAGCCGGTTACAGTGGGGATAAGGAAATATATCCTTTTCCCCACTGTAGTGCGATCTCGGAGTTGGTATATTTAAGTAGAGGGGGGGTGCAGGGGGGCTTGCCCCCCTGTATAAACAGTATCAATTTAATTTTTTTGCTTTTTTGACAATCGAGTTCGATCTTCTGTTACTCGACAAACTGTGTTGTTGATTAAGAGAAGTAGACCCATATATATATATATATATATATATATATATATATATATATATATATATATTTATGTATATCTGCATAAGTATATATGTTACACCCCCATATATAGAGGGATAGAACTGGACATTGATATAATTCTAGCTATGTATATGTATCCATATAATTATGTGTATGTATGTAGATATATATATATATATATATATATATATATATATATATATATATATATATATATATATATATATAGATATATATATATATATATATATATATATATATATATAGATATATACACAGAACATATTCATCTATCTATGCACGATTGCTGTTAGATGGTTATTTGTGAGTCATACATACACATATATATACCTATAGCTGTCTATCTCTCTACATTTACAGAAGTATAGCTGTCCATATGCCCATGCATGTTCGGCCTATATGTGTGACCTGTACCTCATTCTCTTGGCAATTGACATGGATGACCTTAGGACTGAGGTCAGTCATTCGTGCCCACATGTACGTATTTCAGACGTATCATCTCCAGCAATATATGTGTTCTACCAAATATAACTGTGTAACTTGCAACGTTTGAAGTGTATTAGAGCAGGATATGACAGATATTCCTATATGTACCCACATTATGGCGCACTATATCCAGGATTCATGCATTAAGAGGTTGTGCGGTGTGTTATTTCTACATTTCCTGTGCTGTTGACTGATTGTGCTGGATGATATGTATGTGGAATGAGTGTTTATGTACACCTGCCATGATTTAATGGTAAATCACGTAATATATGATGTGGGCCTTCCAGTGGCTGTATATTGTGTTTCAAGGCAGAACACTGGCTGTCAGATACGGAGTGAGTTAGGGACATTTGAGTGGTCATAAGCAGATGTGCATGGATGTGCTCAGAACTGAGCAATGCTAAGTTCGGGTTGCATTTCCATACACTCAGCTAGCATCTACTTAGCTCAATCTATGTAGGCAATGCTTACCCCCGTGTGAATACACAATACATGTACACACACTTACAACTGCTTATCCATGCGTATTATTGCTGTTATGTGCTTACATATGCTTACTAGTGCCTTAGTCATTATGACACTTCACATGTGCATTTAAGGCTGTAATCCTGTGCAAATATAAATGTTACTTATTAGGTTATACAGCACAACGAAGTTAACATATGGATATCAAATGGAAAATAGGATGTGTTGCAGTGGGACTCGACCCGGGAATGCATGTGCATTAGGCGGATGCTCTGGCCACTACACTATTGCTGTTTAGCTTCATTTGCATATGTCTACCATAATGACATACCCATGTTCCCTTCCCCCAGCCCCCAAGCTCCATGTACACAGCATCCATCCATTCCCCAGGTACTAGCTCTGCCATACCACATCTCCACACATTTTCCTCTCTGCACGTTTCGGTACACCTCCAGTATACTGTCACCACCCAAGCGTCTGTAGGTTCTTTATCTATTTAGTCCATGCATGTACCAGCCGTCCCTTGATCCTCCTCCGATACTGGTGGTGACATCGATGTGACCCACAACTGTTGGTTCATCCCGCCAGGGACGGACCTGTTGTTGTGTAAAGAGTAGACCTAGCTGGTCTACAGTGTTTCCCCCACTGGTAGCATCCTCCCAGGGAATTGTGTAGCAGCGGTTTGCTCACACACCTGGACAGCCTCATCTCCCGTTCCACGGAACCAAGCCCCAGGTGTGACATACTGTGCATGTAGCATGCTCACACACCCCCCACGATGTGCATCGTATATCATTATTCCCTTTGGTATTATGCAAGTCTACTGTTCTCACAGTATGATTGAGCAGGCACTGTTCTGTGCTGCACATAAACTGCTCGTAATACTGTGGTTGAGCAATGGACACATGTTCTGGTATTAATCTACACACTTATATACATTTCCTACACTGTTGGATGCCTGTGCTGGATGATGTGCTTGTGATCACAGCAGCTGAATGTGTATCCGCCATGGCTTAGTGGAGCTCATGTCTGCTACAGTGTGCAGGGTCAGGGGTTTGCAACCTGGCAGTGCAGATTATTTTGTTAATGGCAACAATAACAGCCACTGGCTACAGAGTGACTAAGGCACTGTAGAACATTTGTAGGCGGGTATGCACTTGTTTGCAGGAAGCACAGCATTACTGACCTCTGATTGCGGTGTCTTTCACTCAGCCTCTACATTGCTTCACCAGTATGTTACTCACATACCGGCGGCCAAACAGGCTTACAACCACTTGCTCCCGCATACACACACGCAACATCATGCATTTTGTTCACATCTGTCAACTGGGACACTTGGACTGTATGTTTGTCCATTGTCAGTGGCGGCCCAGGGTATAGAGCTCCACATTGACCCCAGCTATTTATCCCAATTAATACTGCAGTGTTCACATTCATAGAGGGTAACAGACATAACATAGCTACGTTGCCCATTAATCATGCTTAGTTTACATTAAACTGTCGGTATTATCCATGCTTAGGTCAGGTTTACATGTCAGGTATGACTGTTGACAGAGGTCAGTTTAAGGTGAGGAAGGATTCCTGTTTCACAGGTCTGGATAGGTTACATGCAGGTATTTGGGGTAGGTGTAGTTATTCCATACCTGTGTGGTACAGTAGAGGCGAATAGCTAAGGAGTAAGCAGGTAGGTAGTGGGGGTGATATTGTAACTGTATAGTAGCCCGTACATATAATTGGATGGGGAGGAATAGGGAAGGTATGTCGGATGTTGGGATTTGTATGCGAGGCAGGACAAGAGGTGTTGGGAATCACTAGTTATGTAATGGTATAGAGTGTGAGGTGGGGGGAGGATTTCACAAGGTGGTGAGCCTGTGCTGCTCCAGGTGTGCTTGTGGTGTTCCTTCATGTGTTAGTTACATGGGTCCTGTGGGACAGCTGTGATACTACATGTGGGTTGGGGTTCCAGATACTGGCAATATAGTGGGGGAAGAGGGTGTCACCTACATGTACCCGGAGACATTAAATGAAATGGAACAGGGCCCAATAGGTATGTGGTGTGCATGGAGCACAAATGTGGGGCGTTAGTAGGGGGATTATCCAGGGATGTGCAGGATGGCTGCAGGGAAGGTCTACAGCTGGCCATGTTGTCTATGACAACAGCTGTGCATACGCACTGCATTTGGTGTTTGCTTTGGACACTCACACCCATGGGTGGGGGTGAGGACTACAATAATACTTTGTGATGCCTATTACAATGGCTTACATGCCTACAGTGGGGTGTTACAACCATGTGTTCGTAGGTGTTGTGTAGTGGGTTACGCAATAACACATATGGTTATACCATACTTAGCCATTTAAACTGGACTGTGCTGCAGTGGGACCCATATCAGGAATGGCTGACCATTAGGCGTAAGCATGCCTGTCGAATGTACAGAATCTGCGGCCTGTCCAGAATTTGCTTCATAATATTGGTGTGTTCCTCTTACAATCTGCACCTGTCTGGCAAATACCTGGGAACTGATGCCATTAAATACAGACAAGAAATTGGGTTTAAGACCCCACATCCTTCAGATGAGTCATGCTAATGCATAACCTATTATTCTATCAGCTTTCTAAGGTTGTAAGTGGAATATGTGCTTTCTGTCCCTATTTGGCTCCATAACAGTTTAGGTTCTGTCCGGTGGTTTTGTTCTTAGAGGTGTAAGCTCTGCCCAATTTGCAATATTACTTACATCCCCAGAGTGGTCTGAATACAACTGCGCCAGCCAGCACCTGCATGCCTAGGCCCATAATTGCATACCCATAGTTCCCCCACTTGACCCTCCTCTACAGCACTCATCCTTACTGTGGGTGCAGGTGGGGTCTAACCACACCACTACACTCTTCCCACTCTCCACGTATCGGGACCCATGTTGTGTGTTGTGTAGACCCATGGGTCATCAGGCTTGCACAACCTACTGGTCCATGTATGTATACAGCCTGGTTAGATAAATCGTTACAGGGACTGACTCTGATGATCATTAATTTTTGGGGTGTCCCACAAGGGACATTGATGTCTTTGATTCAAGATTAGACTTGGCAGGTCTCTTCCACTGGTAGTATCCTGCCTGTGGTCTGGGAAGCAGTGGTGTGTTTACTTGAATTGTGTGTATGTTTCACCTGTCTAGGTGCAGGGGGGTTGATACTAGGTGTTACATGTTTGTTGATTGGATCCCTCACCCCCATTGGCACGGCCTGTGAACATATGTAATCCTTAACTGGTGCATCATATATATATATATATATATATATATATATATATATATATATATATATAGATCTAAATACATATATATATATCTGCTGTATACTACTATTTAACAAATTGTTTTCTAGTCCTGAGGAGCTTTTCTCCTTGGGTCTCTGCTGTAAATGAGCCAAAAGCTCAGCCAGACTTACCCAGTTAACAGATATGATTTAAATACATAATTCAATTAATATCCTAGCTATATATATATATATATATATATATATATATATATATATATATATATGTTTACAAACAAATATACATATATATTTCTACATATCTATATACATATATATGTATCTGTATTTGTATGTATATATGTATATATATATTGCTGTATATTTATGTCTAATGACATATGGCTGTATTGGTGTCTGCATATGTATAGATGTATATATGGATATTTAATTATATTCTGTCTCTGTATGCACACATTTGTAGTACCGAGAGGGGGTGGTTTCACTCCATGTAGGTATATATATATATATATATATATATATATATATATATATATATATATATATATATATATATATATATATATATATATATATATATATATATATATATATATATATATATATTTATTATTTCATTCTTTGCCATCTACAATAGACTGTGCTGCAGTGGGACTCGTAGTGGGAGTGGCTGTCCATTGGGTGGCTGCCCTGCCCAATGCACACTATTGCTTACATCCCCGGGGTGGTCCACATAAACCCACTCCAGACAACACCTGCTCAGCTAGGCCCATAATTTCATACCCATAGTTCCCAATCCACACATGCACTTAAGCACTCTTCCTTACTCCAGGTGCAGGTCGGGTCTGGCCACACCTATACACTGTACCCACTCCCCACTTCTCGGGACCCATCACGTATGTTGTCTCGCCCCATGGATCATCAGGCTTCCCCTACCTTCTACACTGGGAACATGCGTGACCTGCCATTCGACATCAGTGTAATCGCAGGAAACCCAAATATGTTTGACTTTTTGGGTGTCCCACAAGGGACATACAAGTCTTTGTTTCAAGATTAGACTTGGCGGGTCTCTCCCACTGTTAGTATCCTGCCTGTAGTCGGGGAAGCCATGGTGTGTTTACTTTTATTGTGTGTCTGTATGTTTCACCGGTCTAGCTGGGGGGGAGGGTTGATGCTATGTGTTATACGTTTGTTGATTAGACCCCTCACCGCCATTTGCACAGCCTGTGAACATATGTAATTCCAAACTGCTGTATCATATCCTAGCTATATACATGTGCATATTTACACACACACACACACACACACACACACACACACACACACACACACACACACATATATATATATATATATATATATATATATATATATATATATATATATATATACACACATTACTATATACAGATATAGCTGTATATGTATGCATACATGTATATAGTTATATATTAATGTGTATATCTATGTATATATATATATAATATATATATATATATATATATATATATATATATATATATATATATATATATATATATATATATATATATATATATATATATATATCTAAAGACATATGGGTGTATGGGTGTCTGCATATGTATATATCTATATGTGGGTATTTATATGTATTCTGTCTCTGTATGTATACATTTGTACTACAGAGAAAGAGAGGTATATCTATATGTAGCTATGGGTAGATATACACACACATACCTCTACATATATACATCTACATCTGGTTATTCTGTTTTTTGCCATGTAGATTAGACTTTGCTGCAGTGGGACTCATAGCGGGTGTGGCTGCTCATTGGGCAACCCCTCTGCCCAGTGAACACTTTTGCTTACATCCCTGGGCTGTCCATATGCACCCACTTCAGCCAACACCTGCACACCTAGACCCATAACTAGCTACACATAGTTCCTCCACCAGCACCTCCTCTACAGCACTCATCCTTACTCTGGGTAAAGGTCGGGTCTGACCACACCACTACACGTTGCCCACTCTCCATTTCTCGGGACCCATCTCGTACGTTGTCTCGACCCATGGGTCATCAGGCTTTCCCACCCTTGTATTCCAAGTATGTACACACCCCGCCCAGAAAGGTCATTGCACTAGCTTCCTCCCATTATATGTCAATTTTTGGGGCGTACCACAAGGGGCACTCCTGTCTGTGTTCCAAGATTAGATTTCACGGGTCCACTGTGTACCCCCCTGGTTGTATCCTGCTTGTGGTCTGGGGAGCAGTGGACTATTTACATTGTTTGTGGGTTTGTGTGTATGTTTCCTCTGTCCGGCTGGGGGGGGTGGGAAGTCATGCTATGTGTTACATGATTCTTGCTTGGGCCCCTCACTTCCATTGGCATAGCCTGTGAACATATGTCATTCTTGTGTGCTGTTTCCTATCATAACTATGTATCTGTGTATATCTGTGCACACACACACACACACACACACACACACACACACACACACACACATATATATATATATATATATATATATATATATATATATACTTATATATATGCATATGTCTGCATATATATATATATATATATATATATATATATATATATATGTATGTTGTTTTTCTTTCGGCTTTTCCGGTAAGGGGTCGCCAGAGTGGAACTCCAGTGCGCTAATGATTAGCAGTAGATTTTTACGAAACACCGAGGTGCCAGCTCAGTGCTCAACCTTCAACGAAGGCACGCCCATTTACGCATGCATGTCTTTCGAATGCTACCCAACCACAGGGAGGACATGCAGACTCCACACAGAAGGCACTCCCAAACTCAGCCGAGAATCGAACGGTTAAACCTCTTGATGTGAGGCAACAGTGGTACCGCCGTACCACTGCATACATATTGCTGTATATATATATATATATATATATATATATATATATATATATATATATATATATATATATATATATATATATATATATATATATATATATATATATATATATATATATATATATATATATATATATATATATAAAAAACCATGTGGATATATGGGATGTATGGCCTTAATCTCGCTTATCTATCACTGTATTGGCTTAGTCGTTAACTACTGTGACTATAGTGTACAGGGTCCTGGGTTTGAGCCTTGCAGAGGCAGTATATTTGTTGCTGGTCAGAACACTGGCCGTTAGATCCTGAGTGATTAAGGCACTTTAAAGTGGTTGTAAGCGGGTTTGCGCGATGGTAAGCACTGCTAACCTCCGGTTAAAATTTCTCACACTCAGTTAGCTTCTACTTTGCTTAATCTGTGCAAGCAATACTTACCCCCCGCGCAAACGCACTTGGACACGCTTACTGTGGCTTATTTGTGCTTAGACCCTTTTTACTTATGCCTTATTCATTATGACACTGACACTTCACATGTGCATTTCATGCAGTACTCCAGTTCACATTTAAATGTTATTATGTAGGTTATACTGCAAAACGATGTAAAATTATGTTCATATACAGATTTCCCTTGGAAAATGATTTGTGCTGCAGTTGGACTCAAACCATGAATGCCTGTTCATTAGGCGGAGGCTCTAACCACTCCACTATTGCCGTGTTGCTTCATTTGCATATATATTACTTGTTATCCTCTTCAGCCTTTTCAGCTGCTTTAACTGTAGCTAGGCGATGGGCAAACCCACACTCCTATGGTTAGCTGTACTGGGGGTTTTAAATACATTAATACAAGGGTTTCTTCATTTTATTTCAATGTACTGTTGCTGTTGAACACATGGGGACTGTTGGTGGAGATATGCGGACACCTATGAGCGGTTTCGCTCATTTATTTACACTTTCCTCTGTTCTACTTTGCAGGGGCGTGTTTATTCTGAGAGCTCTGCTCTCAGGCACACCCCCTGCACTCGTCCATGCTCAGTGTAGGATTTGGAGCTCCAGTGGCACGTCTTCATTATTATGCATGGCGCACTGCCGTCCTCCTCTTAAACTGCCGCTGACGTGCAAGACTAGTTTAATCCTGCATGGCAGATTAGTGAATCTGGGGGGAAGTTTTTTGAATTCTACCCACAGTTTATTAAAAAGGAAGAGATGCTTAGTGTTGCTGAAAATAAACTGCATGTGATGTTTTATGAAAAAAATTGCATTGGCAGGGTAAATATTGTGAGTAATTATATAAAGTGAGAATTAACTTTTGCAGAAATAAAACTATTAAAAGGTAGTTTTTGCTTACAAATATCAATAATGTAATAATGAGAATCTTGAAGTCTTCTGACCTTGGATTCACTTGTCCATGTGTAAGTAACGAGACTTAACTTGAATGGAAGTGATCCTGATGAAGTGCTGGAGGTATTAGTGAAATGAATTGCATTTAAATTCAAACATAAAATTGTTAGATAAAATGCTACAGAAAAGCAATCAGCTATTTGTCGAATCCAATAAAGAACCAGGGAGGAAGCATCGCATTCTGCAAGCTGTAACTAAACAGTTGAAAAAGGAAGGAATAGGATCAGTAAAAGAAGTATATTACTTAATGCAGTTAGGCTTAAGTACACATCTAATGTCCCTATTCTTCCACAACAGCTTTCCAGTTGTTTTACCAACACAGAAATTGTCACAGAGAGTACATCTAGATATGTACCACACCAGTTATAAATATATTTGTATTTATATATATATATATATATATATATATATATATATATATATATATGGATGTAGTCTTCAAATCGAATGGAAAAAGTTTCACCATTAGAAATGTTGATGCATTAATGCCAGCAACAAAATGTCAACACATTACTACACATGCTCTGAGGATTAACCCTGATGGATGCAAAATAAATGTTAATTCATTTTTCTGAGAGGCAAGTCCCCTGTTTCTAAGATACCATCTGCTAATTATATATACTAACTCCAAATTTGTAAAGTCCTTGTGGAAAGGGCATATTCCCATACCCCGGGATTTTCAATCTTGCTCACTTGTCAATAATTTTTTTTTTGTTCACCAAAGCATGTAGACTAAACAGACATCGATATCTGAGTGCTTTGCTCAAATGTAATACCAAGCCATATATGGAATCATGACATTCTGTCAAAAATGCAGCAGTATTAAACCTCAAATTTTTAAGAGTTTAAAACACAAATTAATGAAAAAAAAAAAAAAGAAAACATTTTTTTTTTAGGAGATAAACCTTGCTACACCCCACACACCATGTTAATAATATATACAGACTCTGAGATATCTCTACAGTAGGGAGAGAGAGAATATTCCCCAAGCTAATAAAAAAGCAGTACTTTCAAACAGCTGATTTTCAATCAACTGTACTTTTTTTTAGCAATTTGATGAAACACACATTCAATGACGTAAATAACCAATGTGTCAATGTGTGTGTGTGAGTGTGTGTGTGTGTGTGTGTGTGTGTGTGTGTGTGTGTGTGTGTGTGTGTGTGTGTGTGTGTGTATGTGTGTATGTGTGTATGTATATATATATATATATATATATATATATATATATATATATATATATATATATATATATATATATATATATATATATATATATATCCTTGGCTTTGAATGTGCTACGAGTGATTTTCAAGCTGAAAAGTGGTCCACAATTAATGAACCTAAACACAGAATACATTCCTCCCATTGAAGTAGTAATTACAGAAAGCATGTGCTAAAGAAATACAGACAATATACTCTACACATAGTACTTATATTTTACAATGACATAAAAAGATAAGGTGATAAAACTGGCATCAGCAGGTATGCAGTTCTAGTCACACAGTATTAAGCAGCAACAGAATTTAATCCAGTGAAGAAAAACACCAGTCTAATCTAAATAAACTGAAAAAAATATATATATTTTAATCAAATTTAGAGATAGAATCCTGACTTGAGAACAAATGTTCTCCAGCAGGGTATTAATATACAGCTAATGCCCACTGGAAAACAAGTCCACTGCTTTACAGCAGCATATCAAGCTGTAATGGAGCTCAGACTGAAAGAACCTAAGGGCCGCCATTATTTTACCCTCTCTAAGCAGCGCTTTTGCTGTTTAGTGAGTGTAAAATAATAAAACATGTGTGTATGTGTTTATGCCTGTGTGTGAGAGTATATGCGTGTATGAGAGTGAGAGACTGATTGAGCCATTATCTTATATTCCTTAAGCAGCACATTTCTGTTTAGCGAGTGAAAAATAAATGAAACCGAAAAAAGTGTGTGTGTGTGTGTGTGTGTGTGTGTGTGTGTGTGTGTGTGTGTGTGTGTGTGTGTGTGTGTGTGCGAGCAAGAGAGTGAAGAGTCAGAGTGATCCTTGGCAACAACAGCATCAGTTAAGTGGTTTGTGCACCTCTTGACCATACCTCTCAACTTCTTGACACAAAAAATCTGGACAGATTCACACAAATAATAAGGACAAATGATCAAAAATAAGGACAGATTTCAAATATTGCTCTTAGAAAGTTGCTAAAACAACAGGGTTTCCATTAGCATGTATTATCTGAAGGACATGAAGTCTGAAACTCAAATGTCTGTGTTTATTTAATGACTTCAATCCCCACTGATTTGCCAGAATGAAGATGGGACCAAACATACAAACCAAAAGTTTGGACATTCTGCAAAAATCTGTACAGTTGAAAGGTATGCTCTGTTGACTCTTTGCTCAAAATACCTGGATAAACATACAATAAATAGGAGACAAAGGCTCAATATAGGAAGATATTTTACTTGATTATTAGGATTTGTGTCAGTAGACATTTTCTGAAACAGAGGTATGCATCAGAGACGGAGTGAGAGTGACAGTAAAGAGGTTTGCAGACCTCTGGACTTTTCAGCTGAAGAAATCTGGATAAAGCCTAAAATAAAGATGGAAAAAAGGTTAAAAAATAGGAACATACTTTAGATACTACTATTATAAAATTACAGACTTGCTTAATTAAAAGGATTTGTGTTTAGTATGAATTTTCGAAAGAAAATAATAGTCTGAAACTCAAATGTATGCCATTACTTAGTAACTTCAATCACCAATGACTAGCAACAAACCAATGTTTTAGGAGTAAAGGACCAAAAAATAAAGTAAATGCCTGGATATTTTTTAAGTGTTATATTTTAGATGTAAAATGCTTCCTTCAGCACCATTAACATATACTACAGCGGGTCTATATTATATGTTCGAAGAGACTTTTCTTCAAACATATAATCATCGACCCCTAAAGAGCAAATGCTCTAAAGCGTGAACGGCCATGACTGCAAATTTTTTCCTCGGGAAAAAATTCAGTTGCCCATTATCGAGAATTGCCCTTTTCCCCAATGTAGAGGGATCTCGGAGCTGGTATATTTAGTTGGGGGTGTGGGGGGCTGTTACATTGGGGGGTGTGAAGCCTGCCACTTGATTAGGGTTTTGAAGTTTGTGTTTTTTGTGTACAGCCCAATGAATTTTTTCCAGAGGAAAAAATTCACGGACGTGGCCATTCGCGCTTTAAAGCGTTCACTCTTTAGGGGTCGATGATTATAAGTTTGTGAAAAAGTCTCTTCAATCATATAATATAGACCCACTACAGCAAATTTGAAATATTAGGCACAGGAACTATTTTACAAAAATATATATAAAAAATAATATAGTACTTAAAAAAATAAGTAAGTAAAAAAAACACAACATTTTTACAAATAGCTCATTCTCTGAGCACAATAATGCTATCCAGGGTGTGTGTTAATGTGTAATTAACATCTTTTCAGGGGTGTAGATGCCCTCCACCACCCTGGGCAGGCATTAATTACACATTAACACACACCCTATTAGGTATTATTGCTTGTTTAACCAATAAACACTAGCTTCCAGACAAATGTGCCCTTTGTTTAAAAAACTAACAAAACTTTTGGCACTACTGACTGATGAAATATGTAAAAGTAAGTCATTGTTACTTGATGTGTAAAGACCAAATAAATTATTTATGTTATTAAGTAAATATTAAACTATTTAACATAAAAATGTCATTATTGCATAAGTTTTAAATATTCTGCACCATATACTGTTTATATATCATATATATTATATATTTATCACATTTATATGCCTTGAACAGAACTGATAATAGTACAGGTGAGTTAGTTTTGCATTTGTTGTATTTGTTAAACAACCAGATGCAGGCAAATGTTTAATTTAACAATGTGTGTTCAGTTGCCAGTAAGGTATACTGTACTAACTGTCCTGGTAACTGGAGTACAGTTAGGTTGTTTAATGTCCTTCTTTGTCTTTTGGCAGCTCCTGTTAGGGGTCACCACAGTGGATCATTGGTCTGCAGAAACTATTGGCAGTGGAGGGTTTATGGTGTCAAGCTCCCAGCCTGGTGCCCAACTTTCATAGAAGGCATGTACACACACACACACACACACACACACACACACACACACACACACACACACACACACACACACACCTAGGGCCAATTAGAGAAAGTCCAATCCACCTACAGCATGTCTTTGGAATGTGGGAGGAAACCAGAGCACCTGGAAGAAACCCACATGACCACAGGGAGGAGACACAGACTCCACACAGAAGGCACCCCAGCCAAGAATTGAACTGGAGAACCTCTTGCTGTGAGGCGACAATGCTAACTGCTGCACCACCGCAGTTGCTCACTAGGCTGTTTAATGTCCATATTGTTGTTTAATATCCATTTTGCATATTCATAAGATTAGAAACAGAAGAAATAGGATGATACCATAGTTTTTCAATTAATTCCAAATTCAAGACTGTTATAATATACTTTAAGCCTCTACATTGCTAGGTGTAATATACTGTAACAGGACCCAAAGTATTTTACAATAACAGTGATCTCTGGGTTATGAAGTACCATGGTATGATAACAGTGAGTTGCTCCCTGTCATAAGGACAGGACCCAAATATGTGGGCATCAAATGTCTGAAAGATAATCTGCAATTCAATCAAAATAAACAACATTTTTTTTATAACTTTCTGTTGTTTCAGTAAAGCTCCAACATGGGTAGACGAACACAGAGACGTACATATTTACAGAGGTTCCCTTCTCACTGCCTTTTTATTTTTGAAGTACCTTCTGATGACAGGGAAAGCAGGAAGAAAAATCAAAACAGAACATCTTTGAATGTCTAAAGTTTGTTTGCTGTTGTAAAATTCTTTGTCTTAGTTTATACTTTAATTTTAAGATTAATACATGTTTATTAAATTATGACCACCCCCCACACACAGTGTATTTAGATTAATTTTTTATTTCTGTGATGTCCACTGTTGAGAAATGCTTAATGAAAACTTTGCTGTAAAATAGATTGCTATTGAAATTAAGGCTTGTCTGGTTGATGTATGCATTAATAAAGTTATGCCTCCACCCTTGTTATGATTAAGTTCAGGCACTTAAAAGACACTGTATGATCTGTAGCTGACACAGAAAAAATTAAGGATCATTTTACAAACCAGTTCTGTCAGATGGTTGTTGCCTAGGCAAAACTATTTAGTCAATTCACAACGACGGAAAGAATGTTATGAATAACATATAAAAACATGTATCTCCAGATGTATTAAATCTGTAGTTTCTGTAACAGGCCAAATAAAATTATTTATTTTTATATATTATTTTATTCATTGATTCTACCCATGGTGGTGGTGCTGCGGTAGCATTGTTGCCTCACAGTAAGACACTGTCCAGTTCAATTCTCAGCTAGAGCATCTTCTGCGTGGTGTCATGCATGAATGGGCGTACCTTCATTGAAGGTTGTGTGTCAGGGCTTGTAACTCAGCACGTAAAAATCAACTACCAATCATTAGCGGGCCGGAGCTCCGCTGTGGTGACCCCTAACCGGGAAAAGCCGAAAGACACAATAACAACATTTTATTCATTGATTAACCAGAGTGGTAGACTGGCTCATGCTAACCTTTTTCATTCACAACCCAAACCACTTGCACAATGATAATGTGATAACTTGATGTAAAATCATACATTTGTATAAGACAGCTTACACAAATGTGAATGCTTAGGTGGATCTATTTCTCACCTATACTTTGTGCACTTTCTTCTGCTTCTCCAGATAAGGGTTGTATTGACTGCAGACTTGACAGGAAGCCCAAGCACCTCTCTTCTTAGTTGTAGGTTCCAGTTCATGCCAAGGTCTCATTAAGCATTCACAAACAAGATGAGAGACAAAATCCTTTGAGAATGTCATAGATGTGTCTTAGGGCCTCCTCCCTGTGGAATGTGTCTGAAATAACCTCACCAGAAGCCACCCAGGGGTCATCCATCTGCAATGTCTAAACCATACTAATTGTCTCTTTCTGATTCACATTTACAGTGGCTCTTCCCCTGTCTTCAGTGAGAATACTAATGTTTTCACCCCATCACATATGATAAGCACAGCAAATCTCTGGAGGAAGTGAGTTTATGCTACTTGTTCTAAGTCTTTTTTCTTTTCACTATTGCCCATTACTCATGATCAAAGTGACCATGCAAATGTAGAATGTTCAGTAAATCAAGTGCTTTCTCTGAGAACTGTTTCTGCTTAACCAACATAGATCACTTCAGTATTCACAATGTGGCAAACACTGCCCTTGTCTACTTTTAAGTTTCATGATCTCCTTTACCATATCTTATTAGTAAGTACTTAAACACTCTCAGTAAGAGTAGATATCCCTTCTCATCTAGAGAAAATAGAACACCCTTTTTCTGGTGACAAACATGTCCACTCACGCAGTTTACATTCAGCAGTCTATCAGAGGTCACAGTCAGATGAGGCAAAAGAACACTGTTTGCAAATACTGAAGATGCCACCATGGGATCCCATACTGGACATATCCCCATTATGGCTGCATGTTGATTTCCAGTCCATAAAATTCATCAACAGTACTGGTAGAAAAATACACATTTGATGGATCCCTATACTCACCACAAATTAATTCAGTGTAATGGCAAGAGTGCTGACACAGCTCTTACTGCAATCATATGTGGACCAGGTGTCATCCAGCAGTGACATCTGTAATCAATACTTGTATAGGACCTCCCACAGTACATGCTAGAATCCAAAGTTCTAATTCTTCCCCAAGTCCACACAAATTACAAAGTGGTTATGCAGACTCCTATTACCTTTCACACAACTGTACAAGGCTAAACAGATGATCTATGTTTCCACATCCTGCTTAGAATCTGCAGTGTTACTCCTGAATCTGAGCTTTGACTATCAGTAAGAGTCTGCTCTCCAGTACCTTAGCAAATACATTTACAAGGAGGTTGAGAAGCAATACATCTTCTGGTCTTCTTTTGTAAAATAAGACCAGCACTTTGAAAATAACTATTCCTACTTTCTACACAGCACTGAAGAAACATGCTAACATGCGTCCTGCAATCCTGCCCATTGTCATTGTCTCCAGACATACTTGCAGCCTTACACTGTGGATGCCTCTGACCACCTCTGTGACTTCAGCTACAAGAATGGGTCTCATCTCTCCAGAGATATCAGACATTGCCATCTGATGGGAAGGCAAGTCCTCTACTTAATGTAGTTGTGCAACATGTTCCTCTATCTATAATGGACATCTGATTCCCCATCCAGGTTTTATACCAGCATATGTGAGGTTCCATTTTCTCTTCCTAAGGTATTTAATGGTCTTTTTGAACATATATAAAGTCATCTGACAGTGTATTCCATGATTTTACCAAAATCCTAGCATGACAAAGTTTTTACTTTGCTAATGGCTAGCACTGAATAATTCCTGGCTTCCCGTTACCTTTCAAGTGAATTATAACATTTTCAGCAGCAACCCCCTAAAGACCTGTTTTTTGAGATTAACAGATTCCTTATCACTGATGTCAAACACTATATTCTGATGTTATTACTGTGACAAGCAGTAACTAACCTCTGTTCACAGGTTCTTGCAGCCAGGTGACTGACTGTGATTTTGAATATGGTCTAGTCACACTCAAGGTTACCAGCCTTACTTGGATGACAAAGTGTTCTCAATAACAGACTTGAACCATTTCTCACAGAAGCATACCTCTCAACCTCTCAGTGCAAAAAATCTGGATGAAGTCAAAATATAATTGGAGGACAAAAAAACAAAAAAAAAAATAAAACAAAAATAGGGATACATTTTAAGTATTGCTCTTGTAAACCTAGGAAGTTGTTGGAATAATAGAATTTGTGTTGGGATGCATTTTCTAAATGACATAAAGACTAAAACTCAAATGTCTGTCATTGTTTAGTGACTTCAATTCTCAGTGATTTTTCAGAAAACCATGATTTTTTGATGATCACACCAAAATTATGAGGTAAAAATCCGGACATTCTGTGAAAATCTGGACTTTTGAGAGGTATGCACAGAAGTCTCTGCCAGATGCTCCCAAGAAATCTTCACAGGTTGATTATGTCTTCAAGGTCTGTCCTGTTGATGCTTCTTTATGCAAATCCAAATGAACACCAACTGATAAGCAGATGAGAGTACAACTTACCATTCATATGTTTCTCCAAAACACATGATCCTGGGTCTAATAACAACATGACTATAGAGTAAGCCATTGACATTCAGTCTGAAATGCTGTAGTAACAAGCACACTGACTTGCATTCCAATGTCTGAACATGCATTTATTATGGATATTATTTGATTTTCATAGAAGTCCAGTAAGAACTCTTGACTCCGGTTTAGAAAAGAGAGATCTTTGATCACAATCACTCCCCTCCTGGTACCGCCATCATTACCTACATGAGTAGTTAAGTTTTAGTGAAAAATTACAGCGCTGGTAGACAGCATCCACTCAAGTGACTTAACCAATGTTCTCTAAAATGGCTTAATACTGTGGATAGATGTTTAGTTTATAAAAATAAACAACTATCACTGTTTTCTTTTCTGCAGCTTATGGTCTCATCAATGCAGCTCTCTTGTCCACTGATTAAAAACCTCCATCAGCAAGGCAATCAATCAGAGTCTTGTTGAGTATCCCCTTCTGTGCCTGGGCCTTATGGCAGCAGCAAATACACACATTTTGCAGTGAGAGGGAAAGAAAGAGAGAGAGAGCATGACTAATTCAAATCAAAGACTCAGGTTCCAAAGTCCATACTATAAGCAGAATTGGGTAATGGAATCTAGCATGTACAGTCACCTCTTGCAATATCTCAGTTTCTACTCCAATCAATCAGGTTACATTACATATCCCTAAAGTCAGTTTTAGTTGCTGAGGTATAGGTTGCTCGAATTTATCCCACTCATACTCATATGTCTAACACTGCACCCTACCCCCTCCCTTCATTTTGCAGATGTTGAACCACCAAAATGCCCACACAGTCATTTTGGTGTCACCCAACCCAGGTTGCATGAATGCCCCAGTTGCCACAAGCCAGGATTTAGCAGCAGATCCAAATAATTATTTCAGACAGGCCTTATTGATTTTAGTGTGGAAGGCATGGATTTTCATATCTACCTTCCTTCTGTCCATTTTTTCCAGGTCTTTCTAAACAGCCAATCTTTACAAAGGGAGATCCTTCTAAGAATACCATATTCTAGACAACATATCTGTGATACATGCAAAAGCTTCCTTTAACATGATAAGGTGATAGACCCTTGAATGGTAAGTAGATACGTGAATTATATAATAAAAGGCATTTGGCAAACAGAAAAAAAAACACAGTAAAACTAAAGAATCTACTCCACTGGCATGTAACTATTAGCATTCATTAGTATTACTGATCTAGTTAAAGAATGATTATCAGACTATACCCCTTAAAAACATACTTATCTCTTCCTAATATAAATTTAAATTTTCACCATCCATAAACATGTGTATCCTATCAGCATTTACAACTTTACTATATCTCCAACAAACTGAAGAAGTCATTTTACTAAACTCAGAGATTTTATAGGGAGTACCAAACACTCTGTGTATATATTTCCACATAAAAACTTTCCAGTATAAACTTGAAGAAGTCTGACTAAACTATTTAAGTAATAAAGTTTTATTCTTACCAACTACTATATCACTGAATCCACTACTAACTAAAAGTTCCTGAATTTTGGATCAAAATTATTATTATTATTATTATTATTATTATTATTATTATTATTATTATTATTAATTAATTAACTTATATAACTTGGACAGGCTTCCTTTATAGGTCAATCTACCTTTAATAATAGCATTCATATATTCACATTGGGGAATAGTGTTCTGTTCCTCTTCACTCATATTATCAACATATTCATTTAATTTCTTACTAATGGATAATATCAACTGGTTAGTAGAGTCATTAAACTTATAGTCTTTCATTAAATATTCTAAGGACTTAGCTTTTCCATTTTCAAATCAATCAGACAATAATACAAATCAATTCCTTTCTGGTAAATTCATTTTAACATTGTTCTGAATTTCTTTAGCACAACAATTTCTATTTTGATATTAATGGCATTTTAAAAACATATTTCTTAACTTTTTTAAGAACTGATTTCATATATGCAGAGTCTAAAGATTAAAATGAATTTCCTTCTAAAGTAAATTTTGTTAACCAAATGAAAGGATTATTACATATTTCTAATTTATCACATTTAATAAACTTATAAGATGATGGTTTTCCATTAATTAGTGTAAGTTGATTCTAGCCAGAGTATATTAGAGTTAAAACTTGCAACAATAGAATAAAAATTTACATTTGAGAAGCTAATGCCACCATAGTCCCATAATCTTATATGATTTTGATAAGCACTTCTCAGCTTTTTAGGATACTATAAGAATGATGTTAGTGTTTTTCCCATTTTCTTGAAAAGTTTTTTGTCATGTATTAAAGCCATTGAATGCAATATATATATATATATATATATATATATATATATATATATATATATATATGTGTGTGTGTGTGTGTGTGTGTGTGTGTGTATACATACATACATACATACATAATATTGCATAATATAGTCATTTTAATAAATACTAACCTATCATCAAAAGTAAAAAAAAATTTTTAATCAGAAGTAACACTTCTTCAGTTACATTTTCAAAATTCTTATTAATAATCTTACTCATATCTTGATAGAATTTTATTCCTAATATTTCATTACTTTTCCTTCACAATTATGTTTATATTTATATTTAAACTTACTATCTAGTAATTGTTTTAACACTAACGTTTCAGCTTTATTATTATTAAATTTAAGCAGTGATGCTTTTTTAAATTTTTCAAGTTCCTCATCTATTTCTTCAACTGAATAATTTATATCTCCTACAGTTAGTAAAATATCATTTGCAAAACGCTGTATTTTAGATTTACAATCTGTGTTAATTGAGAATACATCAATTTTTTTCATTGCTTCTTATACTATTATTTAAGGATTCAATAACTAATGCAAATAGTAGAGGGGGCAAGGGACACTCATGCGTTGTCCCTTTGTTTAAAGTGAATCCTTGAGAAATGCAAGATCCAATTTCAATATATGTTTTGGAGTTTCTATACAAGTGTTTTAATATTCCAATAAAATGTTCTGGAAATGCAAATGCTTCTAATCCTTTAAACAACTAATTCCAATCCACAGAATCAAATGCTCTCTTGATCTCTAGGCTAATTAGGGCCAATTTGTTGCTCATTACTTTTGATAACTCTAAGATAGTTACTATCCTTTTTATCTTATTGTACTTTAATTTATTGATTATAAATCCTGTTTGATCTTTATTAATTCATTTATCTACTATAACTCTTAATCTTGTAGTGAAAATGGAAGTAAATATTTTATAATCTACATTTAATAATGAAATAAGTATATATGAGGAAACTAAATTATTATCCTTTCCTTGTTTAAGTATAAGTGAGATTACAGAAAATTTTCATGAGGGAGGAATTATTTTGTCAGTCTGTATTATCCTGAAAATATCACTCAGTAATTCTAAAATATTTAACAGAAGCAGACTATATAATTCCATACTTTAGCCATCTAACCCTGGAGCTTTACCACATTTCCCCTTTTTTAAAGCTTCTTTAACTTTTCTCGGGGTAATAGGCCTATTCAACAGACAGATTTGTTGGTCATGAAGTTTATTAGTAACATCTTTCTTTAAATAATTGCCAGTTTTGTAATCATCAGAATTATCATTTTATCTTTATTAAGATCCTCATGGATTTTTTTTAAATATTAAGCATTTCCTCTATTTTTGAAGTAAGCTTATTAGTGTGAGGATTTTGGATATTATTGATTTGTGCCTTTTTGTTTAACATCATCTATTAGCTAATCTATGTAGATATTTTGAAGTTATTGCATAACTGTGCAATTTTTTTTTTCTAAAGTTATCTCCACTTTATGCATTAAAACTGTTTGATAGTTTGTCATTAATTTTAATGACTTCAGTATTATCTAATTTCTTTGTTGTTCAAGCCTCTCTATGTTCATCTTGCATTTCTAACAACTCTTTATTCACTCTTTCATTTTATTACTAAACCATCTTCCTATTCTATTTTTAATATACATTGTTAAGGAGCCCCAAAGTATGACTTTGCTA
Source organism: Protopterus annectens (assembly GCF_019279795.1). NCBI lineage: Eukaryota > Metazoa > Chordata > Ceratodontiformes > Protopteridae > Protopterus > Protopterus annectens. The sequence goes on from NC_056736.1 coordinate 464,696,169, forward strand.
ACCTGACCATTATCATTCAAAGATAAAAAAAAATCTTGATTTGTTCCTTCAGGTAACTCTTAATTTTTTTTTATTTCATCATATATACTTGGATTTTATAAATAATCTGAAATTTCCTTATATCCATTACTATATTAATATTTAGTGTATTATGATCAGATAAAAGACAATGAATAGTTTTAAAATAATTAACTTTATTAAGTAAATCTATAGCGGCATAAATCCTATCTATTCTAGTTTGCTTTTCATGCACATAATAATAATTAACAAAGAACAATGACTTATCTTCTGCTTTTACTAATCAAATAAATTATTATTATTAGGCCATCTATTTAGCTTTTTTTGTTCACTTGTTTCTTCTATACTAGATATGCAAACCCCCTGCTATAATTGAGCTACCCTTCCATTGACTTTGTGGTAAGTCAAAGTGATTTTTAGCCATTCTTGCAGCTATTCTAGGGATCCAGTAAAAAACAGCCAGTGTATAGAGTTTGCCATTATATTTAATTATTACAAATGTATACATTCCTTTGAGATCATTAATAGAGTCCATGACCTTAGGCATTATAGTAGATTTTCTCTTAAGTATAGCAGTTCCTCTCCTCTTTTTGTTCAAAGAAGCAGATGATAACATTTCATAACCTAAGTTATTTAAATATTATATATGTTTATCTATCAAGTGAGTCTCTTGCAAGAATATAATGTCTCCCTTATTTAACTTTAGATATCACATTAATTATTTCTTTTTGGTGCCATTATTGAATCAATTTACATTAACAGATAATAGAATAAAACAATCCATGTGGCATATTTAAAAATATTTATTTTAAAGATAATATAACACATTTATCCACCATATTAATTTAATTATATATAAAACTCTAATGCATTCCTCCAACACTATCATGGCATTCCACATTTTTTGAATTCTTTCTTTCTACAAACTAAACTACTAAAACTCATAAATAGCAAATATAAGCCTACAACTATAATTGTATATATTGCTAATAAAACACAACTTACCATGGACACCAACATTCCTAGTATGCCTACTGAATATACAAACTACTATACCATTGTTCTACCTACCAACACCTAAAAAATTTCATCAAAAAACCCGACAAAACTACCGTGACTTGCAAATAATTAATATATAATATTATATATAAGTCAAAGTATTAATTTAGTTATATATTTTGCCATTTAAAACTATTCCCCCATTACTACATAAAAGTTTAATAATTGTCTCTATTAATCACAAATATTAAACAATCCAACCAATAGTGTACTACATACATATTTATATAATAGTAGTATAAATTACCCATTAAATATTTCTAAATTATCCACTCATTCAGCATTGTTATAACTAGATCTCTAAATAAATAAGTATAACAGGGTGGTACCTGAAGAGATAAAGACATCTGTAGACTTACAGGTGACAGGTAATCTTACCAAACTAAACTATAATACAAAAGGTAAATCAATGCACATATATATTTATCATGTTCAAAGACACACACATATTTTATAGAGTTAACATATTCTCTGGATTAATTTTTAAAGTACAAGCATCTATATCTCAAATTTGTGTAACAGTCTTAACATGACAAATATCAAAATGCTTAAAAATCCTTTAGCTTATTAAGCTACTTCATAAAAATATGTATATTACTGAGGTCAAAGATAATGTCTCGCTATTTCTTTGCAGTCAAAAAAAATATTTGCAGTCTATATCGTATTCAAAAGTTACAATGTGTTCAATTAAAATCCCATTTTCCCTTCCTGGATTCAAACATACTGAAAAAAACTACTTTACTTTGTATCAAAAAGAATGTACTGATTCAGCAATAAAACACTCAAATTTCAGCTCTGATTATGGAATGAGTTATTTTGGGTAGTCTTAGTGAATCTAATAACATACAACATGTAAAAAGCTTCAAAATTCACATGACTAAGCTTCAAATAATATCAGCTTTCAGATTATCAAATATTTTTATATGATTTTCTATGTAAATTATATCTGATCTTATACATTCACAATTCTGCCATATGCACATATATGTAATAGGCATCTTTCTTAAAAGCAGTTTATTTAAATGTATTTTTGTCATAGTTTCCCACTAGTATTCTACCTTATTCTATGTGGCTTGCATTTCTAAAATCTCCCATCAAAGATCTATTTAATCATCAGCTCTCTATTAAACATTATAGTATGTGTACATATTTCTTCACTTACTTATACTGCTCTTTTATTAATCTCATTTAGTAGATATTGCATTCCTTGTGCACATGTATATTATTCATAAAATGTGTACTCTTATTAATTCTAGTATTACAAGCAATCTTGACTAAATATAGAAGAATTCCTGCCTGTTTAATTTGAATGTGTGCTTTTAGCTATTGTGAACTGCTGCTCTGATCTAAACTTCAGAATTTGACTATAGCATGTGAAAATGACAACTCACAGCATACAACAGCTGTTAATTCCCTCTGTAAATTTCTCATTTCTCTTAGTTCTTTTAAGCAGTTTTGATCAGTAATAAACATCTAACTTTACTTATTTCAATTAATATGTACAGTTAATATGTATAGTTAGAGTTAATAGCATTACAGGATAAGTTATTAACATGCAAAATGTAAGCAAATTATATGTTACAACATCTCAGTATAAAACATTATTATAATTTTTTTCTTACTAATTCTTCACTTCTAAGAAAATAAAAAAGTGTTATTTTGAGTAGATTTCTCACATACCATATATACTTGAAAAAAGAAAAAGAAAGTTATTTTCTTTTTTCAGAGACATCAGTGATGCATTTTGACCTAGATTTTCTTCAGGACAGCTCAAGGTGGCAGGAATCCAGCATTCTAACAGAAATGGAACATTCTTTTGTTCTCAAGCTTTTTCTAAGGGTGAGTAGCTTCATAAAAGACCTGTGAAAGGAGTCTGTTACACAAGAAAAGTCTGCCAGAGGTGGAAATTGTACAGCACTACAGGGTGGATAGAGACAAACTACAGGAATTCAAAAAAAACACTAGTAAAGGTAAATATGAAAAACTCAAATCACCAGCACTAAACCAGCACTTTCTTTTATTCACAGCGATCTGGTACCACGGCAATTCTCCTTCATGGATCACACAAACTACAGGAAGTCTGTAACCTCAGTTGTCCTCAACTGAGAGCAAGGACAAACTGAGAGGAACCAATCCCAGTGGTGACTAAGATATGTGTGGCACTTAGAATTTTAGCTACAGAAACCTTCTGTGCTGAGGGTGCTACAGGCATCAGCATCCAGGATCCTCCAGCAATTCTTGGATACTATGCTACAGCATGCCAGTGAGTACATATATTTTCATTGTACCATGAGGACAGAGCCAGAACTATGTGGGAGTACTACCCTGTAGCACACTACCCTGAAGTCTGGGGCGCATTGACTGTATACATGTAGAAATTAAAGCACCACCTGTGGAACAAGGAAGGATGTATATAATTAGAAAGGGTTTTCACTCCATTAACTGTCAGGTCATGTGTAATGCTAAGGGAATCATCCTGAATGTGTGTGCTGGCAATTCAGGCAGTTACAATGACTCACTTATCTGGCACAACTGCAAACTGTATGAGATGGTTACTGTGGGGGAAATCCCACAGGATCATTTACTGGGAATGCAGGCTATGCACAGCAACTGTGGCTGATGACACCCATTAGAAATGCACACACACCAGCTGAAGAATGCTATAATGAGGCACATGCTTAAACAAGAGATATCACAGAACATGTGTTTGGGCTACTGAAGTCATGGTTCTGGTACCTAGATACATCTGGGGGAGGCCTGCAGTACAATCCGTGCACATGTGCTGAAATATTCACCTTCTGTGCCATGCTTCATAACATTATCCTGAGAAAACATCTTCAACAGGAACAACAAGAAGAAGGACCACACATACATCACCACTGGCAAGGTCACCACAGCCACACACAGGTGATAAGTCAGAGGAGGAATCAGCAGCTGCTGTGGGTGTAGGCAGATGTATGTATATACAATATGCCCTTGCATTAGCCAAGAAGCAATAGATAACACACACACTCACCACTAAAATATTCATCCTATACATTTACAGAGTAACATTAATGCCAGGCAATGCTCATAACCTTTACTTACCCATGTAATTGCTGTGTACTGCTAACATTAAACAGATTCAGCCCCAAACTAAAGCTGTTGCAACTGCCAGGTTTCCAAGGTAAGTGGTGAACCTGGAATAGAAAAATAAACGTCTAAGAATACAAATGGATGGTATATCCTTGCATACTGTTACTTGGTAATGTAAGTAAGTATAAGGTGGGTGATTTTTGCAGCAATTAGATCAAGATGTGACTTATGCAAATACATGTGTGCTCTATCAACTAATAGGCCTCATGCATGAACAATTCACACATTCATATCACTCAGTATACAGATTTTCACAGAATGTCTGCAATTTGTCCTCATACTTTTGTACTGGCAAAGCATTGTTGCCTCACAGCAAGAGGTTCTCCCGTTCGATTCTCGGCTGGAGTGCAGGGAGTGCCTTCTGTGTGGAGTCTGTATGTCCTCCACATGGTTTGGTGGGCATTTGAAAGACATGGGTAAATGGGAGTGCATTTGCTGAATGTTGAACATCGAGCTGGCACCTTGGCATTCATGAAAATCTACTGCCAATCATTAGTGGACCGGAGTTCCGCTGTGGTGACCCCTAACCGGGAAAAGCTGAAAGACAACAACAACAACACTTTTGTACTGGCAAATCATTAAAGGGTGAAGTTAGGAAATAATGACACACATGTCAATTTCAAACATCATATCCCTCAGAAAAAAACATAAAAATAGTACATAAAAATAGTAATGCAAAACTTATATCAACTGTCAGAGTTTGTAAGACCACAATTTTTAAAAACTCTCCCCATTGTTGGGCCTTTGCCCCATTTTTATTTATGACTTGGTCCAGATTTGTTGGTCTAAGAGGTTGGGAGGGATATACATATTACAAAAATCTGTAAGAAAGCAGTACAATTTGCAAAACAGCATCACAAGCACAGATATACTAAGCACTAAGTCAGCTATGCAACTTGAGCATCAGACAAAAGATTTATGTATCCCTGAATCCAAAAGATATAAAACAAGGATATGGCACAGTTATCATTTGCACAGAGTGCTGTGTGCATGGGGGAGGGGGGCAAAAGACCTAGGCTGACACAAAAGGTAGTCAGTGCACGTGAGTAAGGAAGAGAAATGGGCAGACATTTGGACAAGTTATCAAATAGCCACTGAGACAAAATGAGCTGTAAGCCTCACTACTGACCCATGTAACTGTTCTGTGTGTGTGTTTGTGTGTGTGTGTGTGTGTGTGTGTGTGTGTGTGTGCACGCATATAGATGTACAGTATGGCTACAAGAGGGTATTATGATCTGTCATGTGTATTGATGGTCATTGCTGCCATTGCATTACATGCTTCTTCTATAACAACTGTTATTTAAGCAACTGTGATGCAAGCTATGGTGTTCTGAGGAAGCTTGTTTTATTCAAGTGAAAGCGCTTAACCATTCTTTGTTTGTTGGCATTACAATAAACTTTTATTTACTTTTACTTGGTTTCATTGAAGGTGTTGTGGACTGTTATGAGCGTTGAATAGGGGCGAATTCCCAAGACACAGAGACGGAATTTTGCACACAGTGCATTTGCTGCTTTTTCTTTCCTAGTTGAACTTCTATAACAACTGTAGTAATATGCTCCCTGAGAACTGTTGACATGGTATGATACACTAGTATGTATGTTGCTGGTATATAAGGACATGTGTTATTGTAGTGGAGCAGATCAGCCATCTATACAGTTCACATTCCACCATGACAGTGACACTTTCATTATGGTATAGGTGTGCATGTGTCTACATACCATCATTACATGCTCTGAGACACACATCAGTATAAATTCATATTGATTACATGGTGACATAAGTCTTGTCTCATACACATGTTGTTATGCTGTGATATACACAACCAATGTATCACATGTTTTGATACAATTGAAACCATGTGGAATTCATCGTATATGCAGTTTTGTTGCTATACTCAAGAATTAATGAGGTGGTCAGCAGTGCCACTGTGTGACTATTAGCATTTGTGTCAGGAAATGTTCAGTATGATTCACAAACAACTGATCTGTAATATGTCCTGATATGGCATTAGGCTGCTCAAGCACAGCTTGCCCATGAAACACATATAGACATATGTTGTGCAATTGATGTAAGTACACGACACTGGTACAGTTGTATGACTGTGTGCTTAGTACCAGTATGTGGAATGTGATGAATGACCAGCATTGTATTCGTAGATCTTTTCACAAATCATTTATTCTAATACATGTGAAGTGTTAAGGGAAATACATAACTAAGCACAGATCTGTAGATGGATGCCACCAGACATACCCAACCAAAGGAAATAGACAATCATCTAGATGACAAGTTTGTCTCACACGTCACGCCCCTGTCACCACCGGTCATCAGCCACAGTATACATGCAAACATTACTCAGTTTCTAGTCTAAGGAGGGCAGCACATCTGTGTGATCTGTAGGCTAACAACACAGAATCAAAGGCCATGACAACATCACAGGTTATCTATAGCATGACTCAAAACATGGAACCCAGACATGGTTGGATCTGTACTTTAACACAGTCTCCAGATGGCCTATGTTCCCATAGAAGGGTATACATCAACATGCATCCTTCTGACTAGGGGCCATCACCTGATGCATGCATGTATAGACACATCCTAACTCTCCTCATTTGTGAGGTAGACCAACAAGTCATCATGGACTTTTTCTAAAAAGACATAGGTAATATCTCGACTGTGTTATAGATATCTGTGATTTGTTCAGGCTTCATCATGCCTGTTAACATTTGTTAGATATCATCAAGGTCAACAAGGGTATGCATGATGACAATGCTATCATCTTGCCTAACCTGACCTGGCTAAGGCATTTTACACAAATCCACACTGAGGTATTATTGACAGACTGTCACAAGTGGCCATAAAAACCTATATCACCAAGTGGGTAGACCACTGGATCACATACATGACAGAAAAATATGTTGAAGTGTGCAGTGACCTATATATAGAGTCCAGTGATCAGGTCTGTACCTCAGGGTTCTGTGCTAAGCCCTTTCCTGTTCATTATTTCACTATTAGAAATCCAGAATGATTTGCACATCCTTTATGCAAACAGCTTTCTGGAGGACTGCAAATTGTAGACAGTCATTGAATCAAAGTGTGATATTAGTATAATACAAACACTATTAACACATACAAAGGATTGCTGCCACAGCCATGGAGACACGGGAGATAAACAGAAATCATTTATTATGTTATAAAAGCAAACACACAACCTATTAATAATATAGACAGCACACCCCCATGAGCAGACCAATTGGTATGTGACCTGTGTACTCAGGTAGATGGTATACAGAATGTTCACCAGAATGTGCCCACAGTGGTAACTACTCCCTTGTATGTAACAGAACTCCTGAGTATGTGTGGGACATCCACATCAAAGGGCATTACAATTCCATAGTTCTCAGCCCTCGTCATACCAATAGCTCCATTGCTCATGCCAGAATGTTATATCACAAAGAATCTTCTCTAGTGATGTGTCACCTTGTGTGACAGTCACATAATCTACAATAACTGCGCAGTCTGCACTGTAACATGTCGATATGTGATTAGTCCACTGTCTTTACTGACATGCCCTCATCTGCTGTACATTATCATGTTTCACCTATTCTTTTCCCCTATGTTCATTCCTACAATTTATCTGTGTCCCTTTTCAATACACACACTTCCCCTATTTATTTATAATGCAATATATGTACGCTCACTGATCATTTACACAACTTTTATTCAGTATGCCTGAAACAGGTTTCCACAATACTCTGCACTGTATACACTTTCATATAATGTGTTGGAACTGTATTGATTGCTTTATTAATAACCCTGGTAATCATTGGGGCATTCCTCACAATCTTGCAGACCTAGTTTGGCCTATAGATAAACAGGTTTACATGTCTGCTGCTGTCCATGTTGCTTTACACAGTTTTCTGGCTGGCAACACTGTTGTTGGTCACAAAACTGCACCTGTTTATGTTTGAATGTGGTACACAGCATGCATATTTAATTACCACTGCTGCTCACCGCACAAGCATGTAAACTCCATGTAGGCTTTGCGCTAAGCCAACATGGAGTTTATTGAATCCCCCCATAAGTCTTTCACTGTAAATATAGTAAAACAGTAAAATCAACCATTTATATTCCTTATCATGAAAAATGTTGTAGCATAAAATATAAATACATACTTACCTATGTTTTGAAGCTTAAAGTCCGGTAAAAATGTTTTACTTAAAGGAAAATTATATTATTTCAGAAAATAAAATTTCTGCAATCAGAAAATTAAAGTTACTGGTTATTACACTTTTTAGTTTTAGAAGCAGTTTTCCAGGAATTCAGCTCACTCCATCTCTTCAGGGATATACTATTTCACTCCATTTCTTTAGTATTATTAAGGATTTTATTGCTGTTAACAAAAGTGGATTCCTTCTCCAGTATGTTAACTATTTTGGTTTCTCCAGAAGGAAATAATTTGTTTTTAAGTACCTTGTATACCTCTCAACCTGGAAACATCAAAAATCTGGACAAAGGCCATGAAAAGTAGGTACAACTGACCAAAATCAGGGTGTTGATTAACATACAATTTGCATACATAATCATGTAACCCCACCCCTCCAATGGTATTGTGGGATACCAACAAGAAGACTGGTCACTAAATAATAATAAATAATTGCAGACATTTGAATTTCAGACTTCATATCTCTCAGAAAATACATAATAATCCAAAACCTGTTATGCTAGCAATTACCTGAGTTTACAGGAGCAATATTTAAAATGTGCCCCTATTTTTTAGCCATTGTCCCACTCCCACCATTATTTTTGGCTTTGTTCAGATTTCTTGCTCTGAGAGATTGAGGGGTATGGTCACAAGTTTACTTTTAATGTAGTTGTGTGTCAGGCTATTAGAATTTTTCACAGAAGGACAGACAAAAAGCACTGCTATGATCTTCTGGTCTGATCCATTTTTTTTTTAATTGTGGGTAACAGATATCCTTACCAATGCATGAGTCAGAGAGGTACAGATTACCCCATTTATAGAGGAGGACACTGTGCTTCAGTCGTCCACTACAAAAGTTTTAACTTTTCCATATGAAATGTTCAGTGACACCAAACAATGTAATAAAACAGAATTCTGTAACAGATTTCTGATGTTTCAAATGGAAATATAATCAATCAATACAGACTGCCTGTCATGAACATTGCCGCAGGCAGCTTGCCTCTCTCTTCTCCCTGCTAGCTGATCACAAATACTCTACCTGCCTTCTAACAAGCAGTCACACTCAGTTAGGTTTCCCATGTCACTGCATTGGAAGTACAAGCAACTGCCACCTGCACTGCGGTTGTTGGAATGGTGCTGCTGATGCTACACAGTGCAATTATCTGTCAGCAGCGTGATGGCATTTTTGTGTAATAGAGATATTGGACATTTGCCCCCCCCCCCCCATTATTTTATCTTTAGCCAGATTTCTTGTGCTACGAGATTGAGAGGTATGCTCATCATCCAACTGTGCCACACACATACTATAGGTGAAAGCAGTCAGTAAAAATTAGCAAATAAGCAAGGAAGCATATGTCCACTCTTTTATTAGGGAAATAGTAAATAAAAGCAGAGTGCGCACATTCATGTTTATACTTCGATACTGTATTTAGTCCAACTCCAAACAAGTAAAGTACAACAAAACTGTTCAGTCTGCTTCTATTATTTTTTTTCTAACAGAAGTGTTGTTTGGAATAGGATTGTATGTTTTCATCACCATTTCATCAAAGCTGTTTGTGCTGAAAATCTGGACAAAGTAAAAAATAATTGTGTGCGTTTTTTGGGGGGGTAATTTCCTAGGACTGATGATGAGCAGTAGTACGCACTCGAGAGTATTGTGAGCAGTCAGTCACACATTGGGATTGTAATGCTAACTGTGTTGGGTGTAGTAGGGCTCAAGCTCCTTTAGTTGTTAGCTCATGTTATGTTTTGCATCAGCCGCCATGGCTGATTGGATGTGTCAGGCTGAGTGGTCAGTGAGCAAATTGTGTTTCCAATTAATCAATGTGGGGAAAAAATAAAATGCAATCAACATCTTAAAGGATTATGCAACCTCCAAGTCTCCAGCAGTTTTATGAGTGTAACATGGACAGTTTATGCAGCAGCCTGCAAAGAAAAGGTAAAAAGAGAAATAGGAAAGGCAAAGGCTTGTTGTATTGTGTTTGGCTTGTATGATCATCTGAAGTTAAAGTTAAAAAAAAATAAAATAAAATTGGGACAAAGACAAGAGCAGGAAATAAGACATGCATGCAGCCATGTGCTGAAATAGGATTGTCTATGAATGAATACTGAAACTTGTTTCACAGTTCACTGACAGTAATTGTAGCTGTTCTTAATACTTTTATTGTTTAACATAGCTGGCTGAGATGATTGAAATCTGCACTCTGACATGATTAGTTACTTACATCTGTATGGTGATAACTGTGAGGTGACAGTGATACTGAATATGCATTGATTTTTTTTCCTCCGATGGGTGCCTAAATATTACATTAGCACAACACTAACTTTCATCTTCCTCTATAAGTAGAAGCAAAATATACTCACTGGAAGTGGTGAGCTTCTTGTTCATGTTGTGGCCTCAAAATCAACTGTGTGTGCCCAAACGACATACACAAAATTCTACAGATCACAGAGTCCCGACTAACATTAGTCATCTACTAGCAATGTTAACTTCAACACCCATGGTTTGAAACTCCTGTCCTAGTTTCCAAGTCTGACAGGCAGTCAGACACTGTTTCACAAAGCTGATGTCATCATGCATGCCTCTTCATGTTAATGATGTGCTGGCAATGTGTGATGACATCAGCCATAACTTAAAATTGTGAATTAAAAAATCAGGAATTAAGGGGACCACTCAGAGATTCATGGCACCCCATTATTTTGCCCTCAAAAGTAGTAAATACAGAGGAATTTGCTATGGTACCTTGATCAGTGATAAACAGGATTTTCTTTTACTCATTAATTTACTGGAAATATCATTGCCAAATCTGATCTTTTTCTAAGCTAGACATGAACTTAACTATAATCGAATGTGGTGGTGAGTTTTCCTTCTTATAAGGTGCTCTCAGGGCTCTATTCGCCCTTTCAGTTGCCCTTTCAGTTCCAAAAGATAAGGTTTCAGGTAGATTTAATGCCTTATGTAGCCAGGTAGTAAAGAAGTTTATTATATTGTCTCCCTCATACTTTTCAGGTATACCATAAATTCTAACATTATTATGTCTCAGTTTATTTTCTAAATCATCTAGTTTTTCTATTTTGTTTGTCTTCAGTTATTCTTCATTCATGATCATTTAAGTTTCTTCCATACTACTGACTTGTGCACTTTGATGCTTTATAAGAATTTCTAAATGTTCTATCTTCTTTCTAGTCTCTTCTTTGAAACTTTCTAGTTTGGTATCCAGTTTGTCTACTTTAAGTAATTCATCCTGCATACTAGATATTAATGACTGGATGTCTTTTTTAACACAAGTCTCCTGAGTATCATTTCTTGAGTGGCTCATATTGAAGTCTCTTTTCTCTTAACCAAGCAGTTGAAATTCTGACTGAAAAATTATGCTTTGAACAAGTTGAAGCTATAAGTCTTTTCTCAAACTATTAGTGAATAAAATTAGCTAACAGGTATCTCCAATTTTTAATTTTTTGATTATATTTTCTGTCAGAGAACATTTTTCAGCCACAGAGCTTTCACCAGTTGCTGCTCTCAGTTAGCCATCTTGTTCACTCCCATATTTTAACATTTCTTAAAATGCTACACCAGTAACTGGAGTATACTTAATGGCATATTAACACCCACGATGTAGCTGTAATTTATTTTTTTACATGTGCACTGGGTAAAAGTATAAACAACATAAAGTATTAATTTCAAACAAGTAGGTTTGACCATACTGCATACAGAACAACAGGTTTAAAAAAAAAAATCATTGTAGTCTGTAGATGCAGCTTACAAAATTCATATTGCAAGCATGTCAGCATTCAGTTGAAAGAAGAACATAATAAAATAAAGACTTGAGATAACATACTTCTATAAGTAAAGGAGAGCTGAGAGACAGAAGACAGAGAATGTTTAGAGAGTGGGTACTTGATAACAGTTTGAAAAAGAGAAATGAGGATGGGAGATAGCACCAGGCTATTTACAGTTAATGGAAATATAGCTAGGTAAGAATGGCATCTTTGAAGGTTATATGAAATGCTGCAACTTCTAAACACTTGCCATGGTTCAATATCTAAGTGATACTTTGAAATCAGTGTAGGTGTTTAAGTTTCTCTTCAAAGCATTTTTATTGATTTTAACATATAACCAAAAGAACTTGATAATTCATATATGCAATTGACAATGAGATATGTAAAGGTTTAACAATCACAAAAATAACTATAATTATTAAAGTATTTACAAGGACATCCACTTTTAAACGTTATAAATATATACACATATTAATTTTTCATAAAATAAATAATTTTTAACAATTTCTGTAAGCTAACCCACATATTACAAGAAAACATTTTCCTATATGTTTGTGTTTTAATTGTCATAAGTTCTAAGTGACATACATTTTCCAGAACATTTTTAAATTCTATAAAAGATGGAGGAGAATCTAAAACCCAATTTCTAGTAATGATCTTTCTAGCCACCACTAGAATTGACCAAAGAATAGGAAGTTTAACTTTTTTAACACATTTAGGTATGGGTGTGTTGAAAAGAATATCTAGATATGGTACAAGTATCTGTAAATAAGGCTTGTAGTATATTATTAACATATTTCCAATAGACGTTTAGCTCTGTACAATCAAAAAACATATGAGCCCAGTCAGCATTCATCACTAGTTTGTATCTCTTGCATAAGTTATCTTTTTTATTAATTTTAGTCACCACTTGTGGTGTATAAAAGGACCTGTATAGAAATTTCCAGGTATAAAGCTTCCATTTAAGTGAGGAAGTTGTTCTACCAGCTGATTCCAGTATGTATTTTTTGTCTTGTTCATTAGGTGTTTCATTTTTGATGTAAAAGAAGTAATTCCAGTAATTATCTGAACAACTATACATTTCTTCTCTAATGATTTTGTAAATGTGGGAAAGTTTACCTTTAGTTGAAGCTTTCTGTTGAATATTTAATACTAAATAGTCTATTAATATAGGAGTGGATTCCCTAACCATAGGGGATTATAATCCAAGTTTGTTAGAGAGAAATTGTCTATAGGCCTGTATCTCCAACCAAAAGGATTTGTCTAATTCAAATTCTTGTACCAATACATCAATTTTTTAACTTTATTATGTAATATCATCTGAAACCAGAATGTTAATTTTTTTTCTGTTAAAGTTGTGTCTTTTGGCTTTTCCCGGTTAGGGGTCACCACAGCGGAACTCCGGTCCACTAATGATTGGTAGTTGATTTTTACATGCCGAGTTACCAGCCCTGATGCACAACCTTCAACGAAGGTACATCCATTCACGCATGTCTCCACGCAGAAGACGCTCTAGCTGAGAATTGAACCGGACAGCGTCTTACCATGAGGCGACAATGCTACCGCAGCACCACCACAGCGGGTCTGTTTTATTCGGGTTAGAAGATGAAATGATACCTTGTATATATGCTATAGGATATAATAAGGAAATCCATTCTTTATACATTGAATGTTTATATATAAAATTCCTGAAGATAGTAATAATATTTAATGTAGAAGTAGTAGAATGTACCAGTGTGACATATGTGGTAAAGGGATCTTTTAATATCCACAAAATTGGGTGACTGAGGTTTTGTAATTAAATCCATGCTAATTATTTCCCAATATTTTTCCATTTCGCAGAATATGAGTAATCTATTAATAATGATATAGTTTTAATTATAGATGGGATGGAGTATAAGTCTAGGTCAGAGAAAGCTATTCCTCCTTTGGTCCAGCTATTAAAATGAAATTTTATTGCCACCCTTGGTTTTTATGAGCCCAGAAGAATCTTAACAACATATAATTTATTTTTTTTAATAATTGTCTTAGGGGGAAGTAATAATACTGATTGAATGATATAGAGTATCTTTGGGAGTATTATCATTTTGATTATTGTAAGTCTTTCTTCCATTGTAAAGAAAATGTTGCTCCAACTTGCTATGAGTCAATGTATATTATTAAGGGTATTACTATAGTTAAGATGAATTATATTCTGATGTCTTTTGCTAATATGACTCCTAGATATGTTATTTGATCAGAATTAGATTTATATTTATGATATTTTCTCTCTAATTTATTTTTGTTTGAATATATAGGTAATATTTTTGTTTTATCTTTGTTAAAGACCAAATCTGAGATTTTTTGAAAATCATTCATAGAGTTAAACAAAGACGCAACATGATAATTATTCCCATTTAAAGTAACAAGAACATCATTAGCAAAGAGCTGAATTTTAGAAGATATGTCTATATTTATATTAAATCATTCTATATCTTTATTCAGTCTTATTACATCATCCCAAGGTTCCATTATTAATGTAAATAATAGAGAGGAGAGTGGGCAACCCTGTTTAGTTCCTTTTAAGATAGGTATAAACTGAGAAATGTAAGTCCTTATTTTTATTTATGCTAAGACCCCTTTGTATAGTTGCTCAATTAGATTTACAAATTTATCAGAGAAATTGAAGCATTTTAATATAAACAAATAATCCCAGTTTACTGAATCAAAAGTCAAGTTTAAGTCTAAGTTTATTAATGTCAAATCTTTCTTTTTCTTATTACCATAATCAATTAGAGTTAATGTTCTTTTTATGTTGTCAAAAGCATTTCTGTTAATTATAAAACATGTTTGATCTTCAATTATGTTTGGAAGAATTTTTTTTTTTTAGTCTATCAGCACATATGTTCATAAACATTTTATAGTCAACTATCAGTAACGAAATGGGCCTATAAGAGGAACACTTTGTTGGGTCTCTATTGGCTTTCAGTATTGATGAGATAAAGGCGTATTTCCATGATGGGGGAGTTATAGATGCATTCTGGGCTAAGAGAGTGCACTTTTTTGGCATTATTTTATAAATTTCTGGTATGATTCCATCATTACCTGGTGCTTTATATAATTTAAGTTTATTAATTTGGGTTTGAATATCTATAAATGAAATATGTTTATCTGTTAATTCAGCTTGTTGCTTATTTAGGTTTTTATTTGTATATTTGGTTATAAATTCTTTTATTTTATCTTTTTGTTGTGATTAATATTACGGAAGCAATCCCTAAATTCTTCTAATATGTCTTGTAGATTAGACACTTTATTTTATTTCTTTATGGAAAAGATCTCTCTAATATGATTATGTTTATTGAGTCTTTTTGTTTTATTTTTAAATTTATTTAAGTATTTGGGGTACATCAAGAAAGCTAGAAATGTATATTTCTCTAGACATATCCTGGTCTTATTTTTTTTAATTTCTTTATATTCATTATTTAGTTTGTTGATTTCTTCTATTACTTCTTTACTGGTAAGATTTAATTGTTAAGTTTGAGTTTGTCTAATTTTTTCTGTATCTCTTGTATATCTATATCCCAGACTTTCCTTTTATTATACCATCTGTTAATTTGTCCATATGCGTATGTTTTTAAGGCTATATATATATATATATACACATATATATATATATATATATATATATATATATGTGTGTGTGTGTGTGTGTGTATAAAACTGATATATCTGGTGAAGTATTTGTTTCTATAAAATTTTGATTTATAAATTATTTTAATTGGGAAAGATATGCTAGAATTATTTAAAATTGTATGCTATATGTTACATTTATATTAATTTCAAAGATTATTGAATTTTGGTCTAATTGCAAGCATGAAATAATCATAGATTTAGATAAATCATTAACTAAATGGTTAGAGATCAAATCTTAGAATAAGATCTGTGTCTATTTGAACAGAAAGTATATTGTAAAGACTTTGTGTCAGCTTGATTATTGATATTGTTCAGATGGTATAAGTTTATAAAGTCTTTTAGATGCCTAGCATGAGTAGAAATTCTTCTTTTCCTGGAGCACTAGTTTCACTTTCATTTAGGATACAACTGAAATCACCTTCTAGAAAGGAGAACTATTTGATTTAGGTGGTGCTTCACTGTATTAATATCTATTACTGGAATCCAGTATACATTACTGAATGTAAAGATTTTTCTATTGATTTCAACAATGACTACACAAAACATTCTTTTGTTGCCCTTATATGTGCTAATTATTTTGGGAATGGGTAATGTTCTATTCCACATAATGGCTACCCCTCTTTTTATTTGAATGCTAAGAACTAGCTAATGTATACTTGGTATCTAATTTAGATATATTCTCATTCGGGAGATATGTTTTTTGAAGAAAAATTAAGTTAGACTTTTGTAAATTTAAGTATCTAAATAAACTTCCTCTTTTACATGTGTTATTTAACCAATTAATGTTTATTGAACTCCCTTTCAACAATACCCTTTTGTGCGTGTAACAATGTTAAAAAAAAAAAAAAGGATGAATTATTTCTAAGTGTATTGATTTTCCTATTCTTTTCCCTCCATAACATACTCACTGAATCAGATCTTCGATGAATATTACTCTTTTGTGGGACTGATATACTTTAAAATTATTTAAAATTGAATAAGTATGTGTAATAAAAATAGATGTCAACATAATGTGATTATTATAACAATAAATCTATTGCAAATTTTAAAAATTGAGCCCGCACCTTGCCTGGAGTTATAAATTCCCAATCAGAGTAGCATCAACCACTCGAATTACCACCCTAGCTATAAAAGCAGTGTTTCAGCAACCACCCTTTGCATGTATTTAATAGTTATTTATATATCAAAGAAAAAAAAAACTCATCATCTTATTTATGCTTAACATATGATATCCTATTCAGAATTATTGCCTCTTACTTATATGTTGAAGGTTTCCTTATATGATCAATTTATCTAAGTCTAAAATTTAAAGATATTTAATATTTAGCATGAACTTTTATTATATCTGATATACCGTTAGATCAGTTTTAAGTCCTGTATTAATCTGCTATAGAATAATGGTAAAATAGAAATCAGGTCTTAAATGATTTCTGATTAATAAAACTCTAACTTATTTAAATAAGTCATTTGTATATTTAACTCTAATGATTAAAGTTGTTTCAACACTTAAAAACAACTAAAACAAAAATCACTGCTGTCATGTCTTTAAAAGAAATTCTAACCTTTATATTAATCTGTTACAAAATTGTAGTATGGCATTAATCAAATCTTATATAATTTTCAGTCAATTAGACTCAAATACAATCAGGAAATTCATTAAGAAACTAAATAAATATCTTAATTTCCCAAATAATAAGATAAGTTAAGCTAGTCTCCTCAGGAGTTACAATATCACCAATTAGGTGAATCAACTTCCATTATAGCTGTCCTGAGTAAAGAGAATCAGAATAATGAAAAGTCTTGTGGGTTTTGTAACTAGCAGTTTAGAGATCAAGAAATTACTTTCATAATTACATAAGAGTCATCATTTGAACAATAGTGACTATTTAAATTAAAAAAGAAAAACAACAGTTAGTTCTACAATCTCAAGTAGTTATGTACATATAAGATTAATGGAAACGTAATTTGAGACAGTATCTAAATGGTAAATTGCTATATACATATAAGGTTAAAAGCAGCATGTAGTTTGAGACTGTGTCCATAGGTAAATTCTCCTCAGCTTGAAAGAAAAAAAAAACACACTACAGAAATGAAGAGAATAATACAATTTCTAGTAAGTTGAATTTTCAGAGAAAAGTCTTATCAACTGTTTTAGCTCTAAGGTACTGCAGAATCAAAATGTATTCATTCTTCTAATATTAGTGAGATAAACTGGATCCCCAAAACATATGCTAGCCTTAGAAAAAAAAATCTTTGCAATAGCATACAGTAAAACTAGATCACAGTAACTAACAAAACTAGAACAAATAGATTCTCAGGTGAGACATTATACCTGGTAAACTGGATATCTAATTGTGAAACCCTCCCTGTGCTTGCCTTACTTATACAGGTATATGTACAGGAGTCACCTTATACGGCTTCAGAAATGTGAAATTTTGTTCATCAAAAACACACTTTTAACAGCCATACAATGTATATATGCAAATACTAAGTACATCTGTAACATGGTCTCCTCTGCATTCATATTGACTGTTGTACTCATTTCATCAAATTATCAGAGCAACATTCTATTGTCTACTGATTTACAGTGAAATTAATGCCTTTGCCACACTTCTGAAGGTGAAATTTGCTTAAGTTAAATACATTTCAACCAAAAAGGACAAAGCTACTCAGTATCAATTGAAATTTATCCAATCCAAAGATACATTCAGAAGTAGAGAAAGTCTAAGCCATACTTTACAGGATTATGCAGTGACCAAAATCGCTCTGTAGCAAATGTTATGATAATACATTTAAAAGTAAGGGAAAAGGTGTACAAGTAAGTTTTGAACTTGTAACTCACTTTTTCCTTCCTTTCTTCTCATAATAGAAGCTCTGATTGGTTCATCTTGCATGGTTTCATCTTTATTTCCTGATTCTGAGTGTCCTGAAGTGTATGTGTTGCAAAAGCATGATGTAAGAGTTCAAAGTTCAAAAGCTGCTTTCAACTGTTTCCCATGCTGCTGCATAGTAAAGTGATGGTTTAAACAGCTTGCAAATCTGATTCACGTGGACACCAGGATCCAAAAATTGTCTCTCAGGCAATTTCAGCAGGAAAAAAACATAAGGAAGCTTCTCTAACTTTGTTTTTTTCCATTTGCAAAAGCCTTTCATTACCATTAACAGCACGAGCCCTACAACAAGCATCGCAAAGGAATCTCTATTCTATACCAATGTTAATAATATCATAAAACATTATTTATCTCCACATGATTCTTAGATAAATTGTTTATGTTCATAACAAGCACATTTCTGCAACATTAGAACCCATATAATAAATAGATAAGACTCAAATAATTTAAAATAAAGTTAAAAAAATAATAATAAACATAAAATAAGAAATAAAATAATTCAAAAGATAGCCTTCCTTTTCTCAAACCAGTATTATAGTAATATTAAGCTAAAATATATAAAATGTTGTGATGTACTATGTAATACCATGTTGACAAACTAAAATGACAGAATATAAACATTTTTACTAACCTTTATCTCTGCTTCTGAGATAGGAGAAGTTCACTGAGAAGCATTTTGTTGTGACTTCCTTTTCTTAATATAGGAAGATAAAAACATCTTTGCCAATATTAACATTAAAATTATTTTGCTTTGCAATCAGCTGTAAGTAATAGATAACCATGCCAAATTGCATTTTATGGTGACAAATGAATGTGACTAAACAGCAGTAAGAATTGTCATTTATTTTTCAGTCTCATTTGTTTATCTGTTATTTTCCATGAAGTGCTAGCTGCCATTCTCTTCAGACATGGGCCAGCCCACTCCATCTCTTCTATTTTATCCAGTATTTTGTGTTTTTTAATATATGTCAAAGCTAAGTCTAAGTCCTCAAATATTTTAGGGCCGTCTGGTAAAAATATTTTCAATCTGGCTGGAAATAGGTGAGTTTTCAGTTGAACGTTTTAAAGTTCTCTAATCAGTGGAATAAATATTTTCCTTTTTGTTATAACCATTGAAGAATAATCATTATCAAAGCATACCCACAGTTTCATTATCTTTTATTGGTGCTTTTGCTCAGGCAGATTTTAACACAATTTATTTATCAGAAGATGATAAAAATCTTACAATTACAGATTTAGGTATATTCTTGTTAGTATTTGAGGAAGATATGCACCTATGAGCTCTTTCTACACCAAAAGATAATGCCTCAAGTAAGTCGAGAGTTTTTGGTAGCCATCTAGTTAAGAAGTTTAGCATGTTGTTGCCTTCAATGTTTTCTGGCAGCCTAAAAATCCTTATATTGTTACAACGGGACCAGTTTTCCAAGTTATCTAGTTTGGTTTGTAGAAGAGTATTTTGTTTCAGTAGAAATTCTATATTGTTTTCTCCTTCTTTAATTCTGCAGCCCATGTCATTAAGTGCTTCTTCAATACCTGTTATCTGTGCTTTTTGTTGTAAATGTTGATGAAGTAAGTCCATTTGTTTTGTGGTTTTCTCTTTGAAATTGTCTATTTTCGTATCTAGTTTGTCTATTTTAGTTATTAATTCCTGCAGGCTAGTTAGTAATGTTTGAAGTTCCTTCTTAAAGATATAATTCTGGTCGTTTGCCTTTGAGAAGCTCATTCTGAAGTTTTATGATGAGTAAAATAATTCCAATAGAGTTTCTGACAGGAAAATTTGTCAAGTTCTTTTTTTTTTATAAATTATTGTAGAGGATGTTTCCCCATAACAGAATAAGTAGACAAAAATTCCATTTGATGAAATTAGTGACAAAAATCCCTGGATTAAGTTGTCTTGGTGGAGCTGAAAGAATGTGCTGTTATCCAGAGCCCATCTTGGACACGCCCCCGGGTGTTTAGGTTTCTTTCTCCAAAAACATTTTTATTTTGTTTTCATTATAAACATAAGCAAATCTACATATAACAAATACAATAAAGCAATAACAAAACTATTTACAATATTTACATTCTTCCATGATAAACAATCATTTTATCCATGAGAAGTTATCAGTATATGTTCAAAAGGTTTTCCAATTTTTGCCATGCTATTTTTTTATGAGTAAAGTTATGAGTTCTATAACAAATGGTTTGCAGTTCTTTTTTACAAACAACTTTTGCTAAATTAATAAATTCTTTAAACATCAAATCTTGTTTACTTTTCCAGTTCAAAGTAATAACTTTTCTGGCAATTGCAAGAATTGACCAAAGTAACTGAATCTGAGATTTAGGTATTACATTAGGTGTAGGAATATTGAATAGGGATAGTGAGTTAGAAATATGACAGTTATCAAACCATAAACCCTTTACAAAATATCTGAAGTCTTTTCAGTATATAACAACATTTCTACATTCAATGAACATGTGAACCCAGTGGGCCTCTAGTAATTTATCACATTTCCAACATTTACTTTCACTGTTTTTGAGTATAAGATTTGTTTTATGTGGAGTATAGAAACTTCTATTCATAAATTTCCATGTATACAATTTCCAATATAATGAAGAAGAGGTACCATACATACATTTCAATAACAGTTTTTTGGATTCATCAGATATTTGTTCTCCATTAATCTTTACATAGTAATTCCAAAAATCTGATTAAAACTTTATAGTGTCTTCCCTTATCTTATAGATAGGTGAGATACTTAATGTTTGATCATCTGTCTTTTCAAGACACCTAATAAAAAGCTGGATCAACTTAGGTATAGATTCAGTATCTAGGTTGATTGGTACTCTCATTTTGTTTTCTATAAACTGTCATAATGAGTGTATAAACAACCAGCTGTCTTGACTATTATCAAAACTACATAGAAGAGAGTTTAGTGGTTTAATACTTTTATTTTCAATAAACTGATGCCAGAATATCAAGTTATTTTCCTTTAATTTTTGCATCGCACTGATGTTGAAAGAATCTAGGCAATCAGGGGAGTATGCTATAGGAATTTAAGAAATAGGAATTGTTTAATGCTGTAATTATAATCAATTATATTTTTAAAGTTATTAAATATTTGATTAATGCCATAAGAAAAATTATCAAACTTCTTATTAAATAAACAAAATTCACGTAAAAGCCAATGAACTCCACTTATTCCATATTGTTCCTTAAATTGATTTTCTATAGTTCTGACATCAGTTATATGAATCTCCTGTATTGTTTTTCAGCCAGATATATAGGTAGGTGAGATCCAATGTAATATTACATTAATTAGAACTGATTTAAAATAAAAATCTAAGCTATGGAATGCTATCCAATTACTGTTCCAAGCTCTAATGTGCCATTTATATGCAATCCTAGGTTTTAAGGGGAACCATAAAAATTTAAGTAGTATGGAATCTAATTTTTTAAATAGTTTTTTTTTGGAGGGAGTAGTATCAATGACTGTATATAAAACAACATTTTAGGTAAAATTATCATTTTAATTAAAGAGAGCCTATCCACCATTGGAAGAGCATTTTATTCCATCTTTTGATTAGTTCACTAATGGAGGTTATTAAATTATTGTAGCTTAGTTTAAAAGACTCTTTCCATGTACATTTTTAAACTGACACCCAAATATTCTAATACATCATTCTCCCAATTAGACAGGCTATTCTCTCTTAGGTGTTTGTTGATCTTTTTGTTAATTAGTAATGTTTTGGATTTATTATGATTAAATTTAAGTCCTAAAATTCTTTCAAACTTGCTTAAGGTATTTATAACATGATGCAAGGAACTATCAATATCACGCAATGGTAACAACATATCATCAGCAAATAACTGTATCTTAGGACAATAGCCCTTATTAACTTAGGTTCATAGGTAGGTACTAGGCTATTGGCCCTAGAGCCTATATAAGCCTACCCAAAAAGGTACCATGGCTTTCACCACCCAGGAAAATTAGGTGATCCCCAGGGTGAATTTCCTAGTTCCCATCCAATCGTCAAGATTTTTCTTGAAGAGTGCTAATAAGGCGCTTTGTTTGATATAGATAGGTAGTTTGTTACAGAGTATGGGAAGTCTCTGGGACAGGAATCTATCCCTCCAGCATGGTATTTCTGTGGCCTTCCTAGTTGTTGTAGATGTCTTGTGAGGTACATACCAAAAGGGGCATTGTACTCTATAATGGGTCTAATGAATGATGAGTAGAGGGGAACATGACCTCTTTTTTTCCTGGATGAGAAACCTTTTGTGATGAGGTGTGCCACATAGAAGGATTTCCTGACTACTGTGGCGATGTGATTATCAAAGGAGAGACTACTCTCCACCTGTGTCCCAAGGTCTGCTATCACACTTTAGATGTTAAGTAGACTACTGCCTATGTGGCAGTTCCTGGGTACAGAGTTTTTACCAAAAGGGATGACCATGCACCTTTTGGCATTGAGCTTGAGGCCATGGCTTTGACACCAGGCATCTGTCTCATTGAGGCCTTTTGTAGGATGTCCACATCATTAGGAGTTTCGATTATGGTTCTTAGTTTGCAGTCATCTGCAAACTTCATTAGTCAAAGACCTTCTGTGTTATCCTGTACTTCTGAGAAGTAAATACCAAACAGGAGAGGACCCAGGACTGAACCCTGTGGTACTCCACTTGTCACTGGTCTAAAGTCGAATTTGGAGTCTGTTGCTTTTACAGTGTGGATTCTGTAAGTGAGCCAGTTGGCAACTCATCTTGTGACATAGGGATTTATAGTTTTGAGTTTAGTGAGTCTGTTTCCTACACCTATTTCCTTCTCTGAATAGTGTGATGTGGCCATCACTTCCTGGTGGACTAAGAAAGTAGTTCATTTAGGGGGTTGGGAACAGAGTCTTCCAGTTATAGACAGTGCCACTGGAAAAAAAATCCTCAAGTGTCATTGAAATTTCCTGTTAAGGACTTTCTAAACTCCATCCAGTTGCTGCCACACTGAAATTCTTGCTCTAAAGCAGCCTTGCACTGCCTGCCTGCAGCAGATAACCACTGTTTTTTTCCTCACTGTCATTATACTTTAGATTTGCATAGACCTGATTTGTATAGAATAACCTTCCTGGTGGGAAGCAATCCTATCTTGGGTCAAATTCAATGTTCTTAGATATGCCAAATTGTCTCTTTCAGTACAGATTCCATGACTCTACTTACAGCTGAATTGACCTTACTGATATGGCTCGGTCACAATCCCACTTCCACAATTGTGAAGATGAAATGCATATTTCCTTCTCATTTCTTTAGCAGCTTTACCATCCCATGCAGGATTCGTCTTTCAGTTCCACAAACATTCTAGAGTAAATCAACTCCAGAGATTCCATCTTTTCATCCTTTTGCTATTGAATATTCTACCTCACTTCTCTGAAAGGAATGATCTTCATTATCCTTGCTATCTCTACTAAAAAGTCTCACTTTACTTTAAGGTTTACCTCCTTTTTCTTAAATGGTACTGTTGTTCAACTTTCTGTTTTGTAAATGCTATACATTTTCCCTAACATTTGCTTATTTTCGCATAAACACTGCTTCGTTGCTGGCTACTGTAATATACCCATACTGCAACATTAGCGTTATTTATGCTTCAGTTTGGAAGTCTGCTGATGCACTGTTCCATCTTCTCCAAGTTCATGCTCCTGAAATCCAGAAGTTGTAGTTTTATTAGACATTACTCTAATCCAGCATTTCTCAAATGGCAAATCCTTCTTCTGTGGAGAGGCCCAAACAAGTCTGAGAATAGTGAGTTCTTAAAAGGTTAGCTTTATTGTTACTGTTTTTAAATGTAAGCAGGCTAAATGCCGAATGATCATATGTGGCTGAGTAAAAAAAGAATTGTGCACTAAAGGGGAGTGTGTACTTTGTACAGTACACAGTAAGCTTTCATAGCATGCGGAGAACCAACTTAGCTATCTTTATAGCCAGGGAAAGCTCAGTGATTTCATAGTTTAAGGAAGTCACACTGTAGCACAGTCTGAGAACTTATGCGCAAGTCAGTTGTGAAACACATTTTGGTGATCAATTGATCCTAAAGACCACTAATTACCAGATTTGACATCATCTGGTATTGTGCATTGAAAAAACATAATTACCCTTTTCTGAAAGCACCTTTAAATGTACCACATTGATTATGCTTTTAACATTGATTAGTCTTTCAACTTTCTGGTTTAAAAGTCCGCGATTGCGCTTGTTTCCTGCCTTTCTTGTAATAAGTGTAGTCCAGATACAGGTTTGCTGTATCCAGGACTGTTTGTAAGCTTCTGAGCAGTGCCAAAGTCTGCTCTTCAATTTTTCCCTTAGATCTGCTAGTTCACACCTCTCCTGCACTTTTACTAGCTTATTAGTCTAGCATTTTACCAGACTACCTGCAGAAATTATTGTAGACACAAAAGTGCTACCAGCACTAAACTTTCTACAAGGAAACAGCTCCAGTACTTATTACTAATCCCCACCCCTCCAGGCATGTCTAAATGTCAGTTCTCTGTGCTTTCTCCTATTAACCTTGCGAACTTGGGCATTCTGAGGCAATGTAGCAACTGCTTCTTGTACACCGACAACTCTCTCCTCTTACCTCCCAACACTCAGACTTGCAAGAGATGCACTTATATACCCAAATTGGAAGCCACGCACTCTCCAGCCAAGACTGGAATAGCTGGTCAAGAGGAGGTCAACACTTGCACCACACCACATGGAACATATAGCCCTCCAGAACACACACCAGCACTGCCTTCACATAAAAACACAAACCACACACCTACCTTTGCAGAGGCTCTCAATAAAAATCTACCCAAACAGCAGAGATCTCCAAGGCAGAAATGCACTCAACCACCACAACACAACACTAATCATGAGACGCATAATTCTCCTAAACAGTGTGCCATTCAACCAAAGCCCTTAAGGCAAAACAGCATGCCCAACACACTAGTCATAGGTGGCTCAATAGTAAGGCACACCGATGTCCCACTCATTAGGAGAAAGTAACAGTCAACTGCCTGTCAGGCACCAGGATCCACCACATAACGCACGCATTCAGGTCCCTCAACAACAGGTACAAATATGACTCTGTCATTATCCATGTGGGTGTAAATCCTCCTGGACTACATGAAAAGAGACATGGAGGAGCTCTTGGATTATGTAGCCCAGGCGGGTATGACCCTAGCCCTTGGAAGCATCCTACCATCACCCAGAATGATACCACAGTACAAGCAGAAAATGATTGATTTCAACAATTGGTTAAGTTTCTGATGTCATTCTAAGGGGATCCAGTAGATGTCTGTCTGGGATGACATGATTGACAGACATCGATGCTTTGCTATAGACGGCCTGCATCTGTCACCCCTGGGCTTCTGGATACTGGCCAAGGCTCTTGCCACCACTATAAGTGCCTTTTTTAGGCGGTGTTCCAAAGACCAAATTATCATCATAACAGCTACAAACAAATGCATTTTGAGGGTCATGCTGCTCAACGCTAGAAGTCTAAATCTCAAAATGCACTCACTCAAAGCACTCCTTAAAATGGAGAACATCGACATTTGTGCTGTAACAGAGACCTGGTTCAAGGCAGCAGAAAGCACCCCTGCACTACCAGTTTATAACTCATTCCACACCTTTCAGCCACAGAACTTGGATCGAAGCTTCAAAGGTGGTGGTGTTTCCATATTGATAAAGGATACATACACTTCCAGACTGGTAGCCCAACATAACACATCTGAGATACTTCAGGTGCAGCTAACATTGGGTAAGACATTGATTCAGGTTGTAGCCTGCTATAGGTCCCCAACCATGTCCCAAGACTCATACTCCATGTTCCTAAGCACCCTGGAGAATATTAGGGTCCAACCTAACACTCTCATACTGGGTGACTTCAACAACCCCTCCATTAACTGGGAAAACCACTCATGTACCAATACACTTGCCCAACGTTTCCTGGAATTCATTAATTCCAATACCCTGGACCAGCTCGTTCTTACCCCCACTAGATGTAGCAACATCCTTGACCTGGTCATTACTAAGATGGGCGACCGGTGCTCTACACCAATAGTCAACTCCTCCTTGGTTAGATCCAACCACAAACTAATCACCTTGGAAATCCACATCCCACCCCCATCCCCCCACCCCACAAAAGTAACCACCATGAAAAATGTTTCCAAAGATAACTTTGGGCTCCTAAAAACAGACGTGGCTAACTTCATGGCACCAATGCAAATGGAGAATAGTTGCATGACTGCCAAATCATACACCAATGCACTGTATGAACATGTACACAAATGCATGGATCTCACCATACTCAACAGAAACAAGATGGTCTCCTCCAAAAAACGGAAGCCAATCTGGAGGTCCTCTGACATAAACAAACTCTACAACAGAAGGAGGAAACTGATGCAGAATAAGGTGAAGTCCCAAGACTGGAAAAACTCCCTTATCAGCCTCAACAAAAAGTTGAGATGCCTCATCAAATCCTCTAAAGTTAGCTATGAAAACAGAATTGCAGCAGATAGTAAAGACAATGATGAGGCCTTCTATAGTTATGTAAAGACTCTCCAGGGCAATACCCAGATTTGCTCTGAGCTACTACACAATGGTACCTCCTATACTGAGCCAACAGATATTGTCAATATACTGGCTGACAGATTCAGTGCCAACTTTACCCCTCTCTCCCTCCACCAAAAGTCCAATCACAATACCAGTAGATTGCCAGGCACCCAGTATTACTGCTGCACAAGTTAAAACAGCACTCTCCAAGGCCAAGAATACATCTTCTATGGGACCTAACAATATCCCTGACTGTGTTCTAGATGAAATACAGAGTGAACAGGCACTTCACCTGTGTGCCATATTCAATCACAGCCTCACCTCAGGCTTTGTCCCTACCGAATGGTGCACTGCTACAGTCATCCCTCTCCACAAAGGAGGAGTGACTACAGACCCTGGGAACTATCGCCCCATTAGACTGATGAGTCTGATATGCAAATCTATGGAACGCATCATCATGGATCTAATAAACAAGGATATAGGGAATCTCCAAAGTCTGGATCCCACACAATTTGGTTATGTGAAGGGTAGATCATGCCTGCTCAACTTGGTCGACTTCTTTGAGTCAGTCACCAGAGCTGTAGATGAAGGCGAGGTGGTTTATACAGCCTACCTTGATCTGGCCAAGGCCGTTGATACCATTCCCCATTCAGGAATCATAGAAAAACTCACTAAGATAGTCCTCAACCCCTATATCACTAGGTGGGTTACAAACTCGCTCACAAATAGAACCCACAGTGTGAAAGTAGCTGACTCCAAGTCAGACTGCTGATCAGTCACGAATGGAGTCTCACAGGGTTCGGTCCTGGGTCCCCTCCTGTTTGGTATCTACTTCTCTGAAATACAGGCCAACACGAAGGGATTCTGGCTGGCAAAGTTCACAGACGATTGCAAGTTGTGAGCTATTATTAACTCCCCAAGTGATGTTGACATCCTACAGAAAGGCCTCACTGAGACCAATGACTGGTGGCAGTACCATGGCCTTAAGCTCAATGCCAAAAAATGTGTCATCATCCCCTTTGGGGAAAAACCCAGTTCATATGAATTACCACATCAATGGTAATCCACTGAACACAGAAGGTGTTATAAGAGATCTGGGAACACAGGTTTGCAGGAACATCTCTTTTGACCACCCTATTGCCACTCTTTGTTGATATTAAAACCTTAGTTGCAGCTTTTTGAAATGGTTTATAAAATCTCTTTAAATCAATCTGAATAAATCAGTCTGAAAGTGACCTTGATTGAGAGAGGGACCTTTAATTGGCAAGGCAATAAAATATCAGGAGCAGTCAGGGAATTATCAGATGAAGATACCGGTGTTCTGGAAATTTGAAAGATGGGCAAGGTGTAGAAAAGGGATAAAGTCCCTGGAAGCTATAATATACCAGCTGACTTTTATAAACATTTTAAAGGTCTAATGTAGATGAAAAAAGTCAGGGTCTGTACTTGCCTGTTTCACCAAAGTGATCATTGTTTTGTTCTACCTTGGGGGTGAGTACAAACATAATCCAGGAATTATAGACATAACTTTTACATCACTGTGGATGCAAAAATACTGTCTATGATTTTGACTAAGAGGCCTTAGCACTAGTTACCTAATGGAGAAATCAAACTCAGAAAGGGTTTATGAAAAGACTGTACTAATGAAGAAAGCCAGTGGAAACTTTGCAGGTTTGCATCACTTCCTCATAATCATAAGTGGTCTTGAGATGGACTACATTTTTTATATCAAACAGGCATTTTATTCTGTTGATTTTTTTTTCAGGTTTGGGGGGGTTGATACACAGCCCACATTTGGGATACAGTATTACATAAAAATCCTAAAGATCACCTTCTGAAAAATGAGGATTTGACCCAATAATTTTCTATTAGTCAGAGTACATGACAGCACTGCCATCTTTCTGCACATTTATTTATTGTGGTTATTGAAGTGCTTGAACAAATAATTAAAAAGTTCTTAGAAGATATTGACCATGAATGAAAAATCTTGCTGATGCATGCTAGCTACATATAGATTAGATATGGTAATTTCTGAGATAAAGATAATTTTTAAACACCTTTATTGAATTATCCCTTTTGGCAAATGCAAACAAATTTATATAAAGGTTATTAAACCATATTAACAAGTTCACATTTACAAATAT
The DNA here is from genome assembly GCF_019279795.1 of Protopterus annectens. NCBI lineage: Eukaryota > Metazoa > Chordata > Ceratodontiformes > Protopteridae > Protopterus > Protopterus annectens. The sequence goes on from NC_056736.1 coordinate 464,725,630, forward strand.
TATGCATCACATATATTGTTATATATCCTGGCATATACCATGGCAGATAGGGAATGAAAGTTCAACTGCTGAATCCTACACTAAGGCACTGTACGAGCATATCCACTAGTTCATGAATCGTGCCATCCCAAATAGAACCAAGACACTCTCCTCCAAAAAAAGGAAGCCAATCTGGTGGTCCCCTGCCATAAACAAACTTGACAACAAAAGGAAGAAACTGTTGCAGAAAAGAGGAAAATCTCAGGATGCAAAAAACTCCCTTACCAGCCTCAGTAAAAAGCTGAGATCCCTCGTAAAATCCTCCAAAGATAGTTATGAAAATAAAATTGCCAAAGATTCCAAAGACAACCACAAGGCATTCTACAGCTATGTCAGGAATCTAAATGGCAATGCTCAGATCTGCTTTGAGCTACAACATAATGGCATTAAATATACTGATCCCAATGATATTGCCACTATCCTGGCAGACCGATTCAGTGCCAACTTCAACCCCCTCTCCCCCCCAAAGGACCCATCTCAATACTGAAAGATTGCCAAATTCCAGTAATAACGGCCACACAGGTAAAAAATGCACTTTCCAAAGCTAAGAATACAGCATCCATGGGACGAGATGACATCCTGAGCTGTGTACTGCATGAACTACAAAATGAACTGGCACCTCACCTAAGTGTCATGTTTAATCATAGCCTCACCTCAGGCTTCATGCCCACTGAGTGGCACACAGCTACAGTTATCCCACTCCACAAGAGGGGATCCAACTTTGATCCTGTGAACTACCACCCCATCAGTCTGATGAGCCTGATCTGCAAGGCCATGGAACATATTATCATGGAACTTATAAAGAAAGACATTGACAACCTTCAAATACTGGACCCCACCCAGTTTGGGTTCGTGAAGGGCCGATCTTGTCTCCTGAACCTGACTGACTTCTTTGAATCAATCTCCAGAGCTGTGGACGAGGGTAAGGCAGTCCACACAGCCTATCTGGACCTTGCCAAGGCCTTCGACACCATCCCCCACTCTGGAATCATAGTAAGCTGGGCAATAATCCCTATGTCACTCGATGGGTTGCCAACTGGCTTACTGACAGAACCCACACTGTAAAAGTAACTGACTCGAAATCCAGCTCCAGACAAGTGGAGTACCTCAGGGTTCAGTCCTGGGACCACACTTGTTTGGCATCTACTTCTCTGAAGTACAGACCAACACTAAGGGACTCTGACTAACAAAGTTCACAGATGACTGCAAACTGGGAGCCATTATTGAATCCCCAAATGATGTGGATATTCTACAAATGGGCCTTACAGAAACAGATGCTTGGTGCCAGGGCCATGGGCTGAAGCTCAATGCCAAGAAATGTATAGTTATCCCCTTTGGGAAAAAACATGTACCAGTGAATTGCCACATAGGTGGCAGTGCACTAAACACTGAAAGTGTGATAAGAGACTTAGGGACACAGGTGGACAGTGGACTCACCTTTGATAACCACATCATCACAACAGTCAGGAAATCCTTCTATGTGGCACACCTCATCACTAAGGGCTTTGTGTCCAGAAAAAAGGAGGTCATTGTCCCACTGTACTCATCCCTCATTAGACCCATTATAGAATGCAATGCCCTGTTTGGTATGTACCTCTCAAGACATCTGCAACAACTGGAAAAGCCGGAGAAATACCTCACTAAAAGAATCACAGGCCTAAAGCAGATGCACTCTGCTGACTAAGAAAACTCCAGCTATACTCTGTTACATATCATTTACTCAGAGGCAATCACTGCTTAACATACAAGGCCATGTTAAACCCAGAGCTGTTGGACATGCTACACTTAAAGAAATCCCAATCCCTCATAACCACACTCTCCAGAAATCTAAACCTTGTCATCACAATGAACAAAACATGCTGGAAGGATAGGTTTCTGACCCAGATACTCCCCAGACTCTGGAATAGACTGCCCTTACATGTCAAGCAGAGCACCTCTTTGGCCCTCTTCAAAAGGAACCTTGACAATTGGATGGGAGATAGGAAATTCACCCCAGGGATCACGTCAGTCACCCTCCTAGACAGGGGTCCATGGGAGTAAATATTGTAGGAAGAAATAGCCAGAGAATTTTTATGGCTAGGCTTGTATAGGCCCTAGGGCTGATAGCCTAGTACCAACCTATGAACCTATAATTTAGGCAACATTACATAAATTATTTAATTGCTGCCTTATCTTAAACTTCATTCCTCCTCAAAAACATTTTTCTGCATGTACTGCCCTAACAATTTCCATTTCCTCCATGTAATTTCTCTTATCTTCTTCTAAAGATCCCACCTATGGTTCTTTAATCTCTGTTACAATATTCACTATTCAGGTATAGCTGGTTCAGACTTTGATTTCCATTTTCTAGTAATTCCTTTTTTTTTGGCAGCCATCAGAATTAAACTTAACAAGGCCTTCAATATCAAAGGCAATTCATATCATGTATCCCAGCTCAAAATAATAATTTCCCTACTTACATTCATTTGTTCGCCCAGTATTCCCAATGAAGCAAGGTCATTTTTAAAGTCTGTCAATTCATTATGTTCCCAAAATATGTGATCCCAGTTACCTCCTCCTTCCAAACTACACTTCTAACATTTACTGTCTACCTGAGGAAAAATTCTTTGAAGCCTGCTTGGGGTATAAAAGTATCAATGCAAACACTTCCAGGCATAAATCATACATATTCTAGACTTTGTTGTATATTTGAGAGCCATACATATGTCCTCCCATTGTTTCTTTATGAATTGCATATCTAATCTCTCTCTACCCTCTTCTGATTGATTCCTAGAGTTATCATGCACTGTTTTATATGCCTTACTTATTAACCTTTTTGACAGCATCTTCTGTTCTAGATTTGATTAAAAACTCAACAGTGCTGAGCTTTCATTTAGGATTCCCCTACCCCTTTCTTCTTGTCTGTACTCTGATATCAGTCACTGATAGTGAAGGCAATCACTAGTCTGAAATCCAAATGTCCTCTTGGCCTCTTCCCATTCTAGTATATTTACTTCTCTAATCATTTGTTCCCAGTACCCTTGTTTCTTTGCCATCTTCCTCCAGTAAATTCCAGAACCCTTTTTTCCATTCTCTGTAGCCATAATTGCAGTCATCCCCATTGGCGTAATCTTCTTTTTCTATTCCCATGTTGGCTTAGTTCTTAATACATTTCCTGTTGCTTTATTCATGTAATATTCTGTATGACTGCTGTTATTGTCCTTAAGGATCTGCATCCAAAATCCCATTCTTTCCTTATTTCTTGAATTATACCCCCATTTCATCATCATCCTTTTCTACTTTTAATTATAGCTTTCTACTTTTATTATGCATAAGAGCCGTAATGGTGTAGCTCTAAGACATACCTTAGAATAAGGCAATCCTAAACCTCCTTGTTCTGTTGGAAGGATCATCTTATCCCACTTGACACTTGCCCTCTTCCCCTCCCAAATACAATCCTTCACTTCAACTCCTTATTACTGTCCACAATCTCTCATCTGGTTAATAAAAATATGCCTGACCTATGTATAAAACTAAAAGGACTAAAAATGTTTACTGCTTGCATCTTGCGATCCATATCTATAGGCAGGAGCTTGCAATTTCTCAGTTTTTGTATTATCTTTCATTTAGTCTCTTCCCACATATCCTTTGATGCCATAATTGAATCATTTTGATCAATATTCCTAAATACTTAATTTTATCATGTCCCTATAAATATAGGTATTGCTGGAGCAATTTCCATATGGGTACATTGTTTATAATTACAGCCTTTGTTTTAATTTGATATCCTGAAAAAAACTTGGAACTGTCTCAGACTATTCCATAGTACTGATATGTCCTTTTCTGATTCCATCAGGTACAAACTAATATCTGCAAATAAAGCCAACTTTTCTTGAACACCATACCAATTATATCCTTGAATTTCTGAGTTTCTTATTTTGTTTGAAAATAGTTGTAAATATAATACAAATAACAAAGGGGAAAGAGGACACCCCTGCCTGGTCCCTCTGTTCATTCACAACTTATTAGAGAGGAGCCCTCCCATCTGGAATTTTGTTGCCAATCCCTGATATCTCCTTCTAATTAACTTTTTTATTGTATCAAGAAATGCAAATGTGTGCATTGCCCTACTCAAAATCCCAGCTTACTCTGTTAAATGTTTTCTCTGCATCAAGATCCACCAATAACAGTGGTATTTTCTTACATTCTGCTTCCCTCTGGATCATCATTGTTCAATTAATGTTGTCAAATATTTGCCTCTACTCCACAAAACAACATTGGTCCATATTTATCAATTTTGGTATCATTTAGCCATTATAGACAAACACTTTATAATCATGATTTAAGATTGAAATGGGCCTATATAAAGACATATCAGATAGATTATTATAGTCTTTAGGTATTACAGCCACCACACCTTTTTTCCAGGTGCTCCCTCCTTCTAAAATAATGTTAAGCAAAACCTTACAGATTATCACTTTCTTCCCTACTAACTTCCAAACTTCCACTGGAATACCATATCTTCCTGGAAACTTTCCTGTAGATTGGTTTTACATCACCATTTTTATGTCATCTCTTCCTGTCCTTACTATTTGTTGAACCTCATCTACCTCTAACCTTAGCATATTTAACTGTTACATAAATATTTTCATTTGTTTTTGTTGATTTACCCACTTCTTTGCTTTCTACAAATTTTCATAAAATTTCTGAACTATCTCCAATACCGCTATTACATATCTTGTTATTTTTCTTGTTATAAGCTCCCTAAGTTTGGTAAGAATCCTATATACTTTCTGTTGCCTGAGTCATTGTGCCAAAAGATTTTGTGTTCTGGAGTTATCATCCAAACAGAGTTGCTTAACAGCAATCTTTCTAAACTCATGCATATTATCCATGTACTCCCTTGTTTTCTCTTCAGCACTCTGCAATTGCTCTCTCTTGTTTATTGAGATTCCCCTTATTTTAAATACTTTAATCTTGGTCAGCCCCCTCTGAATAATTCTTATTACTTCTTAGATGGATCTATTTTTCTTTTATTTTGACCCTATTTTAAACTCCACTTTCGTTGTATCCCACTCACTAGCTATAACTTCTGGAGTACTTTCTATCTTCCCTAATAACTCCCAGATAATTTCCAATATCCATTCCTTAAATTCCTCTCTTTTTAACAGGTAGTTGGGGAAGTGTCAATGTCTCATCTTTACTTCATTACCCTGCATTTTATCTTAGTAATTATTGGCACATTTTCTGACACAGTCATCGGATGTGTATTATAGTTCTCAATTAAATGGACACTTTCTTGTGAAATATAATTTCTGCCATGTCTAGACAAGTTATTGCACCTTTGGGAATAATATGTAAATTCTGAGTTCCTCTTACTGAATTCATGTCTCTCATACTGAATATTTCCATAGATTTCTCAAGAATGTACCATCTTTTCGGTTATATTTTCCCTTCTATGCCCCCAGATACATCCTCATGGTTGCAAATCAAATTCCAGTCCTGACCTATCAGTAATATTCCCTGCTGAAAGCTGATTATTTCTATCAATTTTTTTAGGCTACAAACTAACACTTTTAGGTGGAATATAAATACATGCCTATGTAATCCTCATCCCTAGCAGGTAGCCACTTACTTCTACAAATTTGCCATTAATATCTCTTTTTTTTTCCTGGTGTTTTGTGTACTTTTATACCACATCTCCCACCTCAGCCAACCAAGCTTATAGCCTATTAACTTAAACATACTTTTGTCTTTTTTTTTTCTCATTTTGCACTATAATGCCTATATTCTGTAATACCAAAAAAGAAGAAAGAAAGAGAAGAGGAAGAATAAAAGGTATCTGTTTACATTAATAATTTTATCCAATATAAGGACAAATAAAATACTTTACAATAAAATATGTAATTTATATTGTGAAAAGTGTCATATGAATACTATTAAAAACAAATTGTTTTACTTACAGTTACCTTTTTCCTTCCTCTTACCCCCACATTCCTTCCAAACATTAATGACATAAAATAAGGTAAATGCTTTCCAGTTCTTTACAAATTTAACAAAGTCAACAAAAGTCCACTCTTTCCACGTATTCTTATACAGCCGCATTTCACAAATGTGACTGATGCTTTGCAGTCTCTCATTTATTTACTGATATCAATGTTGCTGGTCTTCTTGCTGTTCATTTACATCTCCCAACTCCAGATTCGGGTTCAATTCCATGGTGCTCTTGACTCTTCTGGTCATCTCATGGAAGGGCAACCTTATTTGGAATTCTAGGAGTATTGCTTTGAATAATGTAAGAATTTATGATAGTCTTTTAAACATACAATGTGATAAAGTGACTTAACAGAGGATTACAAACTCCTAGGCAGAGGTGCTCAGTTGTTGCCTTATAGTTCCTTGATTGGATAAGTTTTGCATCTAGGTTGGCACACCTTTAATTAGGAGGCAAATGGGGGGGGGGATGAGAAGGAAACGTGAGGTATTTAACTATTTAGGGTTTCTTCATTAATTTGAATTGGTCATAAGTTTTAATGGCTAGTTTGTTGATAGATCATTTTACTTCTATATATAGTTGAGTTATAGTGATGTATTGTCTTCTTTCATTGTTGTTACTCATTAAATTTACAGTGTTTTGTGATGTGTTGTATCTCTTGCTATCTGTGGCATTGAAATAACTTGAATTAAATGAAAATAAAAATGATAAAAACTATAAATTCTTAGTAAAACAAATAATGAATGTAAGATATAATTAATATACATACAGCTTGAGACTAGACTTGTGTTCAATATACTAGCAATCAACAGCTGTGTGTGAATACTGACATTTTTATTTATGATATACTGGAGGGCCTCTTTTCCCTTAGAGATGCATTGTGTTGGCTTAAATATTGTCATTCTGTTTTTTTTTTTTCAGATGTTTTTCTACAACTACATTAAACACTAAAGCATTATTTTTTTCTAACAGCTTTAGTTTTATTATTTCAGTATAATGCTATCTGGCTTGTATATGCTCTTTAAGTTACAGGACTCCTTAATAAAACTATGATTGTTTATCAACACCCAAATAATGTGATCATAAAACACTGCAATAACTATATTAACAGCCAATTAAAAATCACTGAAGTCCCCACCCCTCTGAAGGACAACCCCCACATTTGCTACACTTCCACTGAACTCAAGACACAAACAGTGCTCTAAGAATTGGTGTATATTACTGGGAGTGTGAGGAGTGGGAGGAGATTACCCTATAAGAAAGACAGACTGAAAAAAAAAACATTCAGCAATCCACTGAATTTCCCAAGAGACTGCATTTGTTTAATTTGGCCTTGCCTTTGATAAGATAAAGAATGTTGCCTTCTGTGAGGTAGTAAGGGTAAAAGGAACTTTACCTGAGATCAGGTGATCATTATTGGTTTACATTTAAGGAATCCACTTCAAATACTTCACCATGTATTTCTTGGAAATAAATTCAACAAAATCTACATTCAGTAGCCTTACTCAACAGATTTACATGTAAGCCCAACAACAGAGATCCATAACTTATACTTATAATTTTTCAACTCAGCCATAGCTAGGATCTTTCACATGCATCTGGACTTGGGATTGCCTACTTCTGTCTCTGCTGTGATAAGCTGTGGACATTTATGATGCTTCTATATGTACCCTATGCTATTACAATTTTTTCAAGTCCAGTGTCTCTCTTAAATTTCACTGGAGTAGAATGGATTGGAAGGGACTTTCTACTCTTCATCTTGATTTGGTTGCATAATCACAGAATCCAAAAGAGAATGTTTTCTTTGCCTTTCCATAGTTTTAATGTTTACTATCAGTGCTGACTACTTTAGTCTTACAACATCAAACTTGACCATTATTATATTTTTATCACCTTTATTTCATCCCATATACTGCATTAACTCCTTATATATTCATTTCTATTGTCATTTTCACTGACACCCCCCTTGCTTTTTAATTAAATTCACTCACATATCTCACCACTCTTACAGTTGCACTTTGACTTTGTTTGTCCAAGCTGACAATTTTATTTATTTTCAAACATTACATTTGGCCTCAATTGCAACTTTTTTAAAAAAAATTCAGTCCATAATTCCTTATGACAATCCAGTCTCTTTGTCCTCATCTTTAATGTCACCAAACTTATGGAATTTTGGCCATTTCATACCAATGTCCTACAGATGCTTCAATAGACCCATCCCCTTTCTTAGAGCATTTATGAAAATATTCTCCTTCATGTATTACATTTCTTGTAGGCACAGTATATTTGTTTAGCACTGCTATCACAGTATCAGATTTTAAGGCTTGCCCATCAGTAAAAATGAAAGCACTGAAAGTAGGCCCAACATCTCTGCCCATAAAATGAAGACATTTACCTGAACTTCATGGTCCTCCATATCTTCCTTTTTTGCAGTTATGCAGCATGCAAATCATATTAGCCACATCAACAGTTGTGCAAAGATAAAGAGTTCTTACAGACTTCATTTGGACAAGTTGTTTTGTTCTTTAGTTTCTTTCTTGTTGGTCACTCACTTATTGCATCAATACCATATCACACTCATTAGAATTGTTAATACAGTTTAGCATTGGTTTGAACATTTGCTATTCTCTAATTACAGAGTACTCAACCTTCCATCACCAGAATGTGGAATGTTACCTCTCATAATGTGGAACAAATGGAGAAAATGTGGAACACTTACTAATGTCTTATTAACAACTTCAACTAGGGAGCTCACAGGATGGTTAATTTATATATTATTTATTTTACATTTGTTAACCAGGCAATTCTGACTGGACCAGGTCCATTTTCAGCAGAGGCCCGGGGAGAAAAGCTCTGGTATCTAGTTGAACAAAAACATTACAGCAAGTATAATACACAAATAAGATGTAGTAAGCAGGTTACAACATATACGGTGAACATAGTAATATAACAAGAAATAACTAAAAACACTCCAAATATAGAAAATAAGTAAAATGACAATGTCAGTTATACATTGGTAGGAGAAGAACATATATTAATTAAATTCTACAGTTAAAAGTTCAACTTTTCAAATAAACAAGCATGCAGGTGATCAAAGGTAAGGTTATACGATACAAGGACATAACCAGGTACTAAGGAGATGTGATTTGAGGGAGTTTTTGAATATAGAGATGGAGGGGTAAGTGGACACGGAATGGGGTAGAGAGTTCCAATTTCTGGCAATGGTGTGGGAGTAGATTGCTTTCCCTGCATTATTATTGGCCTTGGTGATGGAGAGAAGAGATTTTTCACTAGATCTGAGGTACTGGTTTGCAGTGTAGATAGTAAGTACATTGGATATTGAGTTTTTTTTTCAGGGTATTTGAGAATATTGTAGGCTGTACCCGGCTGGTGATAGTTAAGTAGCTGTGGTAACTTAAGCCATTTTAGTTCTTTTAGTGCAGTACAGTGATGGGTTCTATAGGTTGAGTTAGTAGCAAACTCGGCTATTTTATTGTAGCATGATTCTAGTTTGTCGAGGTCACACTTTCTGATTTGGGTGAAGATTGGTGCTGCATATAATAAAGTTGAGAGGAGGTGGCTTTGTGCAAGAATGACTCTAGCTTTTTGTGAGAGAAAGGACTTATGCCTGTATAGGGAGCCTAGCTTTTTGTGTACTAGTTTTATGGTATGTAAGATGTAGACATCAAATTGAAGATTATTGTCAATTTCAATGGCCAGAAGTTTGGTGTGGTTAGAGGGGGAGATGGTGGTGCTGTCCTTAGATGTTATGGTAAAGGAGAGGGGGTGTTTGATCTATTAGGGGAAAATAGTAGTCATTTTGTCTTTTTGGGATTTAGAATTAGTTGGATACCTGAGATCCATTTATCTACAGAGTTGAAGGTATCCTGAGTGAGTGTTTGTAGGGTGGTGGGAGATGAGGCGGAATAGATCATGGTTGAATCATCTGCATATTGAATAAGTGTGGCATGCTGTGTAGAGCTATTGAGGGTATTTGTGAGTATAGAAAATAGTAATGGGCCCAGTATAGAGCCCTGTGGGACTCCTATGGTAGTTGGAAGTTGTGGAGACAGATTTCCTTTCCACTAGACAGATTGTTGCCTGTCAGATAGGTAGCTTCTGAACCAGGCAATAGTAGAGGTGGTGAAGGATAGTGATGTTAGTGAGTCTAGTAGGATGAAGTGGGAGACCACGTCAAATGCCTTTGAGAGATCTAGGAAAATGGCTGATACATATTTATCATTCCTGTGAAGGTTGATATGATTAGTAAAGGACAGAAGGGCAGTGGTAGTGCTGTGATGTGGACAGAAACTGTGTTGTGTGATAGATAGGAGATTGTGCATGTTAAGAAATGTCATCACCTGCAAGTGGATGCATTTCTCAAGACTTTTAGATAGGAGTCACAGGATGGCAATAGGTCGGTAGTTGGAGAAGTCGTAGGAGTTACCTCCTTTATGGAGAGGAATGATGTGAGATACTTTCCAGAGTTTGGGTATGTAGGATTCTTGTATGGAATGGTTGATTAGGATGAAGACAGGATATGATAGGGAGTCACTAGCCATTTTTAGGTATGCAGCAGGTATGTTTATCAGCTGCCAGTTTGGCTGGTTTGAGTTTTAGGAGTTTTTTGATAGTTGAGGTGGGCACGGGTGATGGGCTGAAAGAGGGGGTACTGTGGGATAGGTTGGGTTGCGATTGAGGTAGGCTATTTTTAGTTGATTAGACAGGGCTAATATGGACTTAGTAAAATGGTTATTAAATTGAGAAGCTATGTCCAGGGTATTGTCTGTAGAGCTGGGTACTGGAGTAGTGGTTTTGCCTGGCTTTAGTAGGGAGTTAATGGCATGCCAGAATTTTTGTGGATTCTTTGAATATCTGCTTTGGGCACTAAGAAAATAGATTTGTTGGTTTATTTTGGATTCATCCTTGGCCTTGTTTCTAAGCTGTTGATAGTATTTCGTGGAGCTTGGGCTATTGTCAGTTTTCCAGATTTTCCAGGCTTTATCTCTGGCTTTTAGCAAGGCTCTAGTCTCCTTACTTAGCCAGGTTGCGTAGTTGGCCTCAACTGTGATCTTTCTGCTGGGAGCAAGACTGTTAAGAATGCTAGAGATGATAGTATTGAAGTATTCTACTGTATGGTCTAACCCTAGTGTTCATAGTGGTTCCCAGTTGCAGTGGCTTAGGACTGTATTTAGGTATTGTGAGGTAAGGTTATGGTCATCTTGTGCTATTTTATATACAACTGGTTTGGAGTGATTAGAGTGTTTGTAGAGTAGGAAGGTGGGGAGATGATCACTTAAATCATCTTGGAGACAGCCTACTGTATAATTTTGCTTGGGATAGTTGGTTAGTGTCCAGTCCAGTACAGATTCTTATTTTGTTTTTTTGTCTAATTTAGTTGGTTCTTCAATTAGTTGAGAGAACCCATATAAGTTGATATGTGTAGAGGGGCTGCTGGAGTTACAGGTTCTCCAGTCAATGTTAAGGCCACCTAGTAGGATTGTTTCCTGTGGTAGGTTGTCCTTTGTCCAGTGTAGGAATTCTTCTATTATGAGTGAGTTATTGCCTGGAGGTATGTAGCAGCATATATTGATCTTCTTGGTTTTTCTTAAGGAGAGGACAGAAAATAGGACTTCAGCATTTTGAAATGTGGGTGGTGTAGTGTTCAGGAGTTGGAGGTTAAGGGTGTTTTTAAAGATAATGGTTACTCTCCCCTCCTTTCCTGCTTGTTCTATCAGATCTAAGTGTATTATACCATGGGGGGAGAAAGTCTTCATCTCGTAAACTGGATTTAAGCCATGTCTCTATAATGGTGAGTGTATCAGGGTTGTAGTGGGTTATGAATGCATGTAGGTTTGTTAGCTTGTTGGTAATGCTTCTTATGTTGAGATTTAGGATCAGCAGGTCAGATATTTGTTTGGCTGTGAGGGGACCTGAATTTGGGTGAATGTCACCAGAGGTTAGCAGAGTTTGTAGGAGTGTCAGTATGTGCTTTTTAATATTGCTTGTGAGCTTGGTCTATATGTGTTTTTCCTAGTGTAATGAGTTGGTGTTATGATTATATGGGAGTACGTTGTAGTTGTGAGATTTATAATTGCAGGGCAGATGTAGAAGTGTGAGTGGGTTTGAGAGGGAGGAGTGGGTAGTATAAGAGTAATTGTGCAGTGGTTGGTTGGTTGGTTTGTAAGGAACTGAGGAAGGTTAATGATAGTACAGCTAGTGATAGAGATAGGAGTGTGGGTAACATGATAGTCCTTAGAGTGAATGATACAATTAGTATTCTTGGTTGGTTGTGTGTAAAGGTGGAGGTGAGTTGACTTGACTTGGAATGTGTTGTTGGGAGTAGGATCAGTGTAAGTAACTGGATTGAAGGGTGGGAGGGAGGTGAGAAGAGTGGGTTGGGCTAGAGATTAGACAATTAGGGGTTCAACTAGTGGCAGGTGATTAGGGGTTAGAATAAAAGTAGAGGTAGTGGGGTGGGTGGGAATTGGGGGTAGGGTAGGGAAGCAGAGTGAGCGGAGCAGGCTTACTTGCCCTACAGGGCTGAGAGCGAAAATTATCAGTGGAGGACTAAGGAAAGTAATGTGAAAAAGTCTGGCTGAGTTAATTGAGGAAGGATATCAGTTGAATGGTGTGTCTAAGGTTCGACAGTGAAATATCAATACTCATAATGCAGACTAGACTGCTGGCCCACTGAAAAAGACTAAAGTGCAGAAGAGTGAATATTGAATATCATTCTCGTCTTTTAAACCTTTTTTGTTTTTTTTTTTAAGTGGGCAAGCTCGACTTCCACCCCCCCCAAACATATATAACAACTACAAGATCATCATACATCAGAGAAAAGGCAATATTCTGAGAAATGGCCATTTCAGACGTAGTATATGCAAATATGTTTTTCCGGCCATTCAGTCCCTGTATTACAGGGTGCACTAAAGCAGGTTCCAACATTTCAAACTTTTAATATTTATCTGCTTGCCTGGAAAAACGAAAACCAGAAAATCACTGTACTAAAACCACAAAGGCAGCTGGTAGAAAGAAAACACAGGAATGTTTGAATAGTTTATTCAAAATTAGCGCTTACATCAAGTGTAATCACCAGACTTCTTCAGACACCATTAAAAGGAAATACCACCTTTTATATACATATAAGTAACACATCATAAACCAGCAGCCAATAATTACATCAAATCCATTGCATTCATGCTCATGCCCCTTGTAAAACACAATGTAAAAACCCGAAAAATTGTCATATTTGTACAAATTTGTGTATAAATAAATATGAAAAATTATATGGGTGTATATATAAACAATATATACACAATGTAAAAAAATATGAAAACATAAAAAATGTTTTAAAAGTCATCGGGCAGGATACACGAAGGCTTGCACGGAGTGTAAGAGACGTGTAACACTCCATGCAAGCCTCGCGATCCAGGAACAGCCCTAAACTCCGTGTAAGAGACCAGCTAAAACGTCTCTTACACGGACTGGGCATGGACATGCTAAATACCTCACTTGCAGCCGAAAGGTATGCAAATGAGGTATATTAGCGATCCACGAAGCAGAAACCAGCCTGTGTAAGAGATGTTTTAGCTGCAGAAATGTACTCAGTTGACAACTGAGTACGTTTCTGCAAAATTCAACGGAGCCATGTCAGCTCCAAATAAAGGGTGCGTATGTGTCAGGCAGCATGCCAATGGCCAAATATGTGGCCACTGGCAAGATAACCTGATGCAAATATAAAAAATATAATTTTTTTTGGTGATGTGTAAACCCAGCAGCCCAGCAAACAGGCTGCGCTGTATAAAACATAAAATGAAGGTTATAAACCCACAAATGTGGGTTTTATGCAATACATGGAATGACAATGCAGGGACCAGCAGACCAAAAACAACATGGCCACAGTGTAGTGGTTGCTAAGGGGGGAAGCTGAGTGTAAGACATGTAACTAAGCATTAGTAGGCAATCTCATGTAAATGAGGGTTAGGATACTGAATCTCACAGTCACATAGCAAATGAGCACAGTCTGAGTAGTGTAAGAGATACATAAGGGGGAGGAATAGAGTAGGAGATAGGTGACATCACAGGGGGGAATGGTAGAAAGAAATGCAGTTCATTGGAGGTCAGTGTAACATGACAGATGACAGACACAGATCAGGGAAATAGGAGTGCCACAAGATAAGTCTGGGAAAGTCAAGAAATGGAAGGTGTACACTGTTACACTAAAGTTTCTTGCTGGGCATGCATGCGCCATGAAGCGCGAGTAGGGCAGTGTGCGTGCATGTAAGGCAGACTGAGCATGTGGGAGCGTGTTGGTAGATGTTTAACACTCTTTGCGCTGGTGTGCACGGGTGTAGGGCAGACTGAGCATGTGGGAGCCTGTTGGCAGACTTGTAAGACTGTTTGCACTGGTGTGCGTGCGTTTTAACCCGAATAAGTAGATTCTGAACCGTGTAAGCCACTGTGAGCGCGTTTCTGCTGGTATGCACGCTGCTCCCCCCTGAGGAAACAGAAAGGAAAAAGGAAGCAACAGAATTAGTAGGAAGCTAGCAGGGAATACTGCTGGAGCTAGCAGGTGAAAACAATTAGAAGCAGGCAATTACACAGGCAGAATAGTAGCCCAGCCCAGCACTTAAAACTCTGCAAACAGCAGTGCAGGATGTTTCTCTCAAGAGACACTGCAAGACAGGAGTAAGCTAATAGAAGTGAAAACTGAAAAAGCTTCACTCAGAGCAGAAATGTTAGGGGCTGCCACAGCTGTCATAATGAGACATAGGCGACTTGCTGAGGGTGGTGACAATGCAGATGGTGCCAGACAACCCACAGTGAGGAGACGGAGAAGAGTGTACAGGCCCAGGGTCACCTACCATGGGTTACATGAGCTGGAGATAGTAGAGTGCTATAGAGTGGACAGAGAGCTCCTGCAGCAAATAGTTGAGCTGTACAGGCCACGCCTCACACACAGAAGCAACAGAGGGGAACCCATCCCAGTGGAAACCAAGGTATGTGTTGGCCTAAGAACACTAGCAACAGGTACCTTCCAGAGACCAACTGGTGATATGATGGGGATATCACAGGCATCAGCCTCCAGGGTACTGCACCAGTTCCTGGATGCCATGTCAGCATATGTCAGTGATCATGTATATCTCCCCAATGCCCATGAGGTATTGGCCAGCAATATGCATCTCTTCCAGCAAATAGCGGAATACCCTGAGGTAGTGGGTGCAATAGACTACATGCACATATGCATCAAAGCACCAGCCGGTGAGCAGGGTAGGGCCTACATTAACCACAAGGGCTTCCCCTCCATCAACTGCCAGGTCATGTGTGATGCCCAGGGCATAATAATGAATATGTGTGCTGGCTGCCCTGGGAGTTACCATGATTCCCACATCTGGCATTTGACGCAGCTGTACCAGACATTTGCCAATGGGGACATCCCACACAGACACCTAGTGGGGGATGCAGGTTATGCACTGGAGCCGTGGCTGATGACACACATCAGAAACGCACACACACCTGAACAGGAACGCCATAATGAGGCACATGCACAAACACGTAATGTAATAGAGCGTGTGTTTGGGCTGCTCAAGTCACGGTTCCGGTGTCTGGACACATCTGGTGGAGCCTTGCAGTACACACCAACTACATGTACCCAAATTGTCATGGTATGTGCTATGCTACATAATATGATCTTGCGAAAACAGCTGCAGCAGGACCAGCATAGGGCTGAACCAAACAGCCCCCCACCATTGCCAAGGCCATCACAGGCAGAGCATGACTCGGAGGAGGAACAACCTGAGCCTGCCCCAGTAGGCAGAAGGAGGCATGCCCAGTATGCCCTGGCCTTGGCAAAGAGGCAACACATAGCACATACAATGGCTCAGTAGGAACCCTGGGAATGATACCCCCTCTGACTCACTCAAATAATAACAGGGATGCCTAAAATGACATGACCTGCTCACAAACATGTACAGGGAGTGTAATATGCGCATCCAACAGAGGCAGCCCTGCAGCACCACCTGAAGCATGAATGCCATGTGTTAAGTAATGTAACACCATGTACTATATGCACACCTGAGGACCCTGACTAGCATCCACCCTCACCAAGCATGAAGCCACAAAATGACGATGGGATGATAAATAGCAATAACTGGCTGAAGTAATGCAGGTAGTCAAAGGGAAGCCAATGTGTTCCAGTCTGGGAAGATATGCGGAGCATGACATGATGCACCACCTGCTAGGGGTGGCGTGCACCTATCAGTCCAGGCCCCATGGATACTGGCAAAGGCTGGCAGTACCCACAGCATGCCCTGAATAGGTAAGTCTCAAAACACAAACCCACCTTCATAGGTACCACAAGGGATAGGTACCTAGATGTAATGCTACCCAATGCCAGAAGTCTAAACAGCAAGATGTGTGCAGTGTAAATGCACACAGTATGGAGAATGTAGATATCAGTCCTGTAATAGAAAACTGGGTCAAGGCTCACATCAGTACCCTAACACTACCAGGTCACACCTCATACTGTGCTGTACAGCTGCAAAACATGGAACAAGCTACAAAAGGAGGATGACTAGCAATAAATGTCAAGGATAACCACACCCCCATGTTGGTACCACAACAAGAAGCAGCATTGAATAGCCATGGTCAAATACCAATGGCTAAAACTGCCTCCCAGTATATAGCCTGCTGCAGACTACTGTCCTAATACCAGGAACTGCACTTGGCCTATGTTGGAATACATGAATATATCAAGCCCCCCAAACCACATTATAATGCTTGACTGAAAATACCCAGACATACACCGGGAGCATTATACTAGCACCAACACAGTCAGAGAAAAGTTCCCAGAATCCATAAATCAAAATGCCCAGGAACAACATACCACTCCCTCAAGAGGGGTAAGCATACTGGATGTGATAATCAGCAACATGTGTACTGGATGGCAAGATGAGAAGTGTATCCCTCACTGGTAAGACCAGACCATAGAGTAATCACACTGGATATACACATCCCGACCCCAGTCCCTGGCCAGAATACTACAGTGAAAAACATGTGTAAAGCATAGGTTGCACCCCTCCAAACCGATGTGGAATCCACGAAAGGCCCTGTGCAAGTGCAGAGTATGGGACACACCGTAGAACATGTTATACAGGCATTCCATGAACACAGCCAGGAATGCTTGGAGTATGCAATCACAAATAACAACAAGACACAATGCCATACACGCAGGCATCTGTCATGCTGGACTCCAGCCATTACCAAACCATGAAAGAGAATGAGGAAGCTACCACATGATAGAGCAAACATAAAAAGGGAAGTAATCACTGATCAGTAGTATGGCAATAACATATGTCCACACATACAATCCACTAAGGCCAGCCACAACAAGTAGAATCTGTGAATTCAGAGGCAATGTGACACCTGTCCCAAGTACACAGACAACCACAACTCCCCCAATAAATACAAATATATGCGATAGATGCAACCATGTATCCAAACCGGAGGCTGAGCTCCCCCAACTCAGTACTGTCAAAACTAGTCAGGAGGAGAAGGTAACCACATACACCACAAACCCAGTCCCACATAGACCTACCACAACTGTAAACCAAACACAAACACAGAAAAACATTACCGGAGGCCCTAATTACAAACACACCACACCAAAAGAAGCCTCCAAAGCAGATCCCAAGCAACCACAACCTCCAAACATAGCACATGCAACACATAGTACACAAAGCTGGTGTTCCAAACAGTCACAGGCCAGAAGGAGAAATAACATGCCTGATACAGTTGTAATAGGTGTCTGTATAGGCAGACACACTGCTGTCCCACTCATCAGACTGAACAAGGGAAAGGGTACAGTAAGCTGCCTGTAGGCTGCCACAATATGCCACATAACAAAAGTACGCAGGTCACTCTAAAGCAAGCAGAAATATGATGCACTCAATGTCCATGCTGGTGTGAATGACCTGAGATGTACCTCTCTGGACTACATGAAAAGAGACATGGATGAGCTCTCTGAGTATGTACCCCAGGCCAATATGACACTGGCCGTGTGCAGCATCCAACCCTCACCAAGAATGATGCCACAGTACAAACACAGAATGATCATCTTTAACAGGTGGCACAGTTACAGCTGTCAGTCCAAGAGGGTAATGTCGGTCTGCTTGAGATGTCATGCATGACAAGCCATGCTGCTGTTCCAGGGATGGCTTGCACTGGTTATCCCTGTGCGTCTGGATACTGGATAAGGCCTTTGCCACCTCCATAGAGCCGTATGTAGGCAAGGCCAAAAAGACTACCCACCACCCTAGAAAACATAAGTGGTAAGAAACATAAGGGTAATGCTGACCAATGCCAGATGTGTAAACTGCAATATGCATGCCCCTGAGGCACTTCCCAGTATGGAGAACATCGATGTCTGTGCAGTGACAGAAGCCTGCTGCAAGCCTAGTGATAGCACACCAGCACTACCAGGTTATACCACATATCATGCGTTATGGCCCCAACACCTGGACCAAAACATCAAAGGAGGGGGAGTATCCATATGCAGCACAGACACCCATACGGCCAGGTAACTGACAATGCACAAAGCAGCGGAGACCACCCATGTGCACCTAAGTGTAGTCAAAACTGCTGTACAGTCTGTAGCATGCGACAGACCACACTCTCACTCTCACACACAAGAACTCCACCAAGACATCCTGAAGACACTGGACAGTATGAATGTCCCACCAAATACCAGACAAGGTACTCACAAATTACCACATAGGTGGTAAACCATTATGTATGCAAGGAGTAATCAGGGACCTAGGGACACAAGTCGACAGTAATCTGTCATGTGACACACAATGCCAATGTGGCTAGGAAGATTGTCGATATTGGACACCGTATCATGAAAGGATTCACATCTACATCAACAGAGGTCACTGTGCCTCTGTTCTGTTCCCTTATCACACCCATAATCTAGTACAATGACTCATATGGGATGTACTGTACGTGACACCTGCAGCGGTTCGGAAGACCTCAAAGGTACCCCACCAAGAGGATAAAGGGTGTCAAATATATGTCATATGCTGCCTGGCTGTAGACACCCCAGCTGAATGCAGTCACAGACTGCCTACACAGAGGCATTGTATGTCTGTTGTACAAGGCCATGTCCAACACAGGAGTAATGGACATGCTCCACCACAGGAAATCAAAGCCATTGGAGCTGTGACAGTGACAGATGTCAGCCTCAACACATAATGAAATAGGATGTGCTGGAGGGACAGATACATAACCCAGAGGCTCCCCACACCCAGAAACAGGATCCCATTCCATGTTAGGCAGAGCCCCTCACTGACACCCCTCAACAGGAATATTGCCAAGTGGATGGATGATCGTACATGTATACTGGGGGTCTTCACTGTGTCACGACCAGACAGAGGCACAGTAAAGAAAATCATAAATGGCCATAATAGTCACATAGCAAGCGGCGGTGAAAGACACACACACTCTGGCTTGGCTTACTAATGCCCTAGGGTGGATAGCCTAGTATGAACCCATGAACCTATGAAGATACAAATTGTACAGGACACTAAGGATAATCACAAGGCTTACTTAACTGATGGTAGGAACCATGTTGGGAATCCACAGATATGCTCCAAATCACACAGATATTACAAACAACATACCAAACACACACACATATTGCCAACATACGACCTGACAGGTGCAGTGCAAACCCCCCCCCCCCCAGAATGCAAAATATCTATCCCAGCAGATTGCTGGTCCCCTGACATTGCAGATGCTGAGGTAACAGCCATCATCTGCAAAGCAAAACACACAGCAGCAAAGGTATGTGATGGTGTCCTGGGCTGAGGCCAACATGGACTCCAAGAATAATGGAATGCCAAATCACACTACTGCCCAATGTCAGCCTTACCACAGGATATGTACCCAAAGAGCAGTGTACAACAACAGTGGTCCTTCACAACAAAGGTGTTGCCTGAATGGATACTGCAAACTACCACCCCAGGATCCTGACAAGCTTGGTCTGCACAGCTATGGAAAGGATCAGTATGTACCGCAGACATAAAGCTATTGTGGACCTACTGATACTGGACCCTACACAGTGTGGCTGTCGTAACTGCAGATCCTGCCCCTAAACATGTTTGACCCATTTGAAGCAATCATTAAGGTAATTGGTGAAGGCAATGTGGTCCACACAGCGTAGCTGGACCGTGCATATGCTTCTAGACAATACCCTACGAGTTCAGTATGGATATGTTCACCAGCTTAAATATATACCCCTATGTCAGTAGAGGGGTTGCAAACCAGACCGAGGACAGAACTGACATGGTCAAACATGCTGTATCTATATATCAGACTACAAAGCAGATATGAGTGGCATCCCACAAGGCTTGGTCCTGGGCCCCCCCCCGTTCTGTATATATGTCCCATAGGTATAGGCCAACATGGAAGGACTGTGACTGAACATGTATGCAGAGGAGTACAAACAGCCCACCATATCCGACCCCCAGCTGACACAAGCAACCCACAAAAGGGCCACCTACAAACAGACAACTGGAGCCATAGCCATGTCAGCAAGCTAATTGCAGAACTGTGGATAGACAACCACCGTGGATATACAGTAAGTGCCCACAAATTACCACACAGGTGCTAACCCATTATGTACCTAACATGTAATGAGAGACCTGGGGACACAAGGTGATAGATATCCTGCACTGGACAACATGTGGCTGTAGTGTTTGCAGAAACATACCATATACCCACCCAATCATGAAGGCTGTCAGATGTAGATAAGGGGAGGTCACTGTGGCTCTGCAGTCATCCTTCATCAGCGTCACAATTGACTACAATAGCCCCTGTGGGATATACCTCAGCAGACACCTCCATCAACTGTAAAGTCCACAACAGTACCCCACCAGGAGTAGCAAAGAGCATGAACAGATGCCATGTGTTGCCTGAGTAAACAAACTGCAGCCCCACACACTGCCATACTGCCCAGCTACAGGCAAGCTGTGCCTGATGTATGAAGCCATGTCCATCCTGGAATCAATGAACATGCTGCACCTTGTACAATCTGAATGGCAGTGAGCTATGCACATGAGAGACATGAACCCCAGCACTGACATACATAGGACAAGCTGTACAGAATGATCCATAACACAGAAGGCACCCCCACTCTTGAGTAGACTCCCGGTACAGGTTAGCCAGAGAGTCACCTATCGACACCCCTCAAGAGGAATCCAGATGAGTGGATGGGAGATGGTAGGTTAACCCTGGGTATCACTGTTATGTCAGAGGTAGACGGAGGCACAGTATACCAACCATGACATATGTCATGGCAAACTCTAGTTACAATGTGTGTCGAAGGACAAACACACCCTGTGACTAGCATCAGAAATGGCCTAGGGAACATCGCTGGTGTTTGCCAATGTCCACCTATGTTGTGGAATACACTACCAATGTTGGACGAGCCTGGTGTAGGTAGTCCATATCTGAACATAATGCAACATGGTCATATGTGCACAACTGGCCCCTACACAGTCTGTTGTGCACACTATGAAGATGTCAAGCAGTGATAGGACTAAAGCCCAGGATACTGTCCACCACAGTGAAAGTACTGAACCAGTACATTATACGGTACTACAGTGTTAGGTCATTATGAAAGTATGTTGACAACTGTCTGCAAAGTATCCCATGCAATCCCTGCAGGCACAGTATAATCCCTGTTGTGCCAGACATGAAGCAGTTGGCCAGTTAGTACACAACACGACACCCAACACACAACCATAAACGTGAGATATTGTTGAAGTTCACACACACCCAAATATGTGGTGGACTTCAGAGTGCAACATATGGAAAGCTCACAATGGGCATGCTCGCACACTTGGATAAATGAGGTATATGTCAGACAACATGCCATGGAAAGGCTGAACTGGGCATGTTCACACACTTAGGCCATATCTCCGTTTAGCATTTGGCCACACATATCTGGTATTTGTACGTGTCATTCCAGGAACCAACCACAATGCAGCAATCTGCCCAGTGCACACAGTAAATGACTACAGAGACATAAGTGATATAGTGGATCGCCGTCATATGCAAACATCTTCCACAGATACATAAGTTGGTCATAGGAACAGGGAATGCTATGGCAATAAAGACCTGCAAACAGTAGAACAGCACAACAAATATTGTGCACCTGACAATTGAACATATGGGTGTAGAGGTCAATACTAGGCTTGTTGCCCGAGGGAATGACAGCTCAGCCAGAGTGTGCTTGGCATCTGCATCCCCAGTACAGTAGGCTACTGTGCCACTGTAAAGTAGGTCACATAAGGCAACGTGTGAGGCTAGTGAGCTTTGCCTCTGTCAAGCAGGGGCACAGTGGAGATCCCAGGTTTTGAATGTGCTAAGCCACAGCCATGTTGTTGGTGTGTGCTGGAAGAGGGTTGCAGAGGATCCCTAACAGTAAGTGGCCATCAATAACAGACTGAGGGGAGCCCTATTTGCATTGTCTGGACAATTCCACTGTCAACACTGTGTCGTGATGATTATGTGGGAATGAAGTGTCGTGCCGGAACTGTTCACAGATGTCCCCCCCTCTGTGAGCTACAGCTCTGCAATGTATTAGCTCACTCTGTCTGTTGGATGGCTCATATATGGCTGGAGTACACCTGACAGGTGTCTTGTTGTGGAGCAGTCATGGGTATATGTGGGATAGCATGATCAATGCAAACCGTACACATGCTCATAGAATGCAATTGTCAAGGATTATGCTGAGTGGCCAGTATAGTCCCCCAGCATGGGTCCTTTGAAGTCGGTCACCCCAGTCTTCACAAGTGTAGAGTCTGCTTGTGCTAAATACAGTTTGTGTGCAGTGACAACCTTGCCTGGGGGTGGGGATGGGATATGGATGTCCAGGGAAAGGTGGGTATGGTCAGATATCAACAATGGTGGTCTACCTCTGGTGTGGAACAGTGAGTACCCATGTTGCAGATGGACAGGTGCAATATGTATTCCCCCATGTGGCTGTGGTGTGTGGTTTTGCCATAGCACATGGACCCACAAATTGTAGTGGCTGTAGGGTAAAGTGGTAGAGGCCTGAGTAGTTCTCACACACAATATGCCTGTACCTGATGTTAACAACTGGAATGGTGTATGTGAACACCTGCATATCCCAGCACTGTTCCCAGGGAAGCCAAGTGTGTATCCTGGATGTGGGTGTGGTGTTCTGGACTAGTTGTGTTGTGTGTTACAGGTCCTGTGGTCACGAAGCATGGTATAGAACATAACCTGCCAGTGCGATGTGCATATCTGACCCTGACGTAGGTGGCTGCAAATGCATATATATGCTATCCCCCACCTGACAGGTAGTACTAGATGTACATAGTTCTGTAGAAATAAAGATGTCAGCACCCTATAAATCCTGCAGGTGCAGACCAGATGCCCAGTAATTCGGTTAGTGCGCTCTGCTAATGCATCTCACTCAAGTGTCATAACATAAGTAGGTAGGAGTTCGAACCATGCAATTGCTCAGTGTGTGTGTGTGTGTGTGTGTGTGTGTGTGTGTGTGTGTGTGTGTGTGTGTGTGTGTGTGTGTGTGTGTGTGTGAGCGGGGTTGATGTGTGTGCAAGTCTGTGTGAGTAAGATGTCCCTTTTGGCAACTGTGAAAGCACTCTACAGGATGCACATTCCCCTATCTCAGCACGGATAATGTCAGCACCCTATAAGTACAGCAGGAGAAGGGAAACCTCCCAGTAATTCGAATAGCGCACTCTGCTAATGTGTCTGTCACGAGTGTCATAGCATAGTTAGGTAGGGGTTTGAATCCTGCAACTGCCCAGTGTGTGTGGAGGGGGGGTTAGTTTGTGTGCAAGTATGTGTGAGGGAGATGTCCCTTTTGGCAACTGTGAAAGCACTCTACAGGATGCACATTCCCCTATCTCAGCATGGATGATGTCAGCACCCTATATGTACAGCAGGAGAAGGGAAACCTCCCAATAATTCGAATAGCACACTCTGCTAATGCGTCTCTCTCAAGTGTCATAATATAGTTAGGTAGGAGTTTGAAACCTGCAAATGGCAAGTGTGTGTGTGTTTGGATGTGGGGAGTTTGTGTGTGTGCAATTCTGTATGAAAAACATGTTAGTTTTGGCAATCAGGAGATCACACTACATGATGCACATTACCCTTTCCAAACAGTGGTGATGTCAGCACCCTATAAGTACAGCCAGAGAAGAGGAACCTCCTAGTAATCCGAATAGTGCACTTCACTAATGCATCTCTCTCACGTGTCGTGACTTAGTTAGGTAGGGGTATGAATCCTGCAAATGGCAAGTGTGTGTGTGGGGGGTAGTAGGGTGTGTGTAAATGCAAGTGTGAGAGAACAGATCCTTTTGGCAAATACGACAATACACCAGATGCTGCATATTCCCCCAGTAAACACAGGGGATGTCACCACACTATCAGCACAGCCAAACAGGGCTAGTTGGCCAGTAATGCCAATAGTGCGCTCTGCTACTGGGTCTATTACCATTGTCAGAGTACAGATAGGTATGTTTTGGTAACCCACAACTGCCACGTGTGGTTGTGTCACACATTATGACCTTGTGTGGGTCTTTGTGCATAACAATGCATGCCATTGCCTAAACCAGCAATGGCAATGCACACATGATGAATGTGTGTGACACATACACATAAATACCTGTGACCTGCAGTAGTTACCATGTCTGACACATGCCTCGAGTGGATAAATGGTATTTGAAATGCATAACAATATGACTGTGTCTTACTGTGCAGGGGCCGCATGCGGTATGTGTCTATACAGTGTGGGTGTATATGGTAAAATACCTACAGCAGGGGATACACATCTGGTCTGGGCCATATAGTCTACATGTAGTCGATGTACAGGTGCTGCATGTTCCCACCTGTTGTGGGAGTGGTAACATGTCATTCCACTGCAATTCAGTGACCACATGCTGGAAACACTTCAACTAGTGTGTTGTAGCTACAGTAATGCTCATGCACAACGTTTGGCTGGATGCAGTCCAGCCATATAAAGACAGTTCTTGAGACTTGCATATTGCCAGTGTTGTTATGGAGGATAGGTGGGTTTCCTGTGTATGGGAGGGTTGTGTGTGCCAGGCTATGAACCATATGGCAGTCCGACACACTGTAAGCTGCACATGAATAGGCCCTGATGCTTTGTGCTGTGCCAACAACCTGGAGGTGTGTGTATCTGTGGTGCCTTGGGATTCCACCCCCTGTCCAGTGTTACATGTGTAGGGGACGACAGTCATGGCATGCGGTATAACCTGGCAGTGATGGGTTGCACCTGTGAGCCGTGAATCAGGACTCTGGTACTGCACAGACATTACAGTTCACCGTGCTGAGGACAGTGTCCAGTGCATGCATCTTGCGGTGTACACTGCTGGTGTTGTGTAGCATCACTGTTAGTGTCCTATCCTGTGTGATACCCACTGAGGTGGCTATGTAATCCATGTCCTGCAGCATAAGGCAGTATGTGTGTATCAAGGGGCTTCGCCAATATACATTGGGCCATGGGTGTCACATGCAAGCTGCCCCTCGCACATCATTGTGGCTTCCCTGGCATGTAAGCACACGTTGACAGCCAGTGGATACCCTATGAATGACATTGGAGACTGAGCAGAATGTAGACATAGAACACCCTTCCTACATATAGTGGTAGCATACCTGGTGAGGGTATGATGGCAACCAAGATCAGGCTCATACTGGCCCGTGCCACATGCTGAGAGATCCTTTCTATGTTCCCTATCATGTAGTCCAGGGAGGTATGTCTCAGGTCATCCATAGTGGCATGGTCAATGACTGAGTCATATGTGTCCATGCCTCTGACTGACCTGTATGCATGTGTTTTGTGGTGGACCATAGTGCCCCAGAGGCATATCATTGTGACCTTCACCATGTACAGCCCGTTGAGCGGGACCCCACTGCAGCGGCCAAGAGAGGTACCTGACACATCTGTAGCAGGTGTGTTGTGTAGCCCTACAGGCTGTGTGTGGCACACAGGATGTGTGTGCCATGTGTGGCATGTGCTCTGTTCCGACGTAACATATGCCTGTGTGCCAGCTGCAGAGGTGTGTGATGCTCAGGCAGGATGCTATTCTGCGTCCCCACATATGCCCCAGTGTGTTCAGCTTGCTGTCAGTGCATGTCTATGTCTGACTGGTATTGTAGTCACTGTAGTATGACATGCCACCTGACAGGGTATGGCATTACTGGGTTCAGAGTGCTCAGTCCCCAGATTGGCAATGTGGTGGCATCCCACACGTGTTGTACGTTGCTGGCCAAGGGTGATGGTTGACTGCATACATGTGGCAGCTGTGACATTGCCACATGACTCACATAAACCACAACTGGACCATAGAGGTGATTCACAGGTTACCTTTGCACATGCTACCCTAGTAGTGTGATTGCCATGGTGAGTACCAACACATAGGGCCAATGGGGAACGACATACTGAAGGTGTGTATGTGTGGGTGTACTGCTACTGTTTCATAGCACTGGCATATATGACTGCACATGTGGGTAAATGCCAGGTAAGACATGTGCAATGTGTCACAGGCAACGTACATGCGAACAGGACAGACAGTGACGTTCTGTCATGTGTAAACTTGACATACGTATCATACGCTATGCAGATGTCACTAGGAGTCCACAGAAGCACTGTAACTCTGCATTGCAGGTAGAAGCAGTGTTCCAGGGAACCCCAAGCGAACATGCATGCAAACAAAGCTACAGTAAGCAGGGCTGGAAGTAGTCCATTGTACAACAAAGAAGGGGTAACACTAACAGTAGGTAACAGTGCAAATATGTAGGTGCTATCAACATGTACCCAGGAATGCACAGCACAGATGCCCATGGTAGAACTGATATTATGTCATAGTTAATTGTGATTTGGATTACATTGGTACTGCACACATATCAACATGCGCAAACATCCACATTGCATACTCGTTGTGGGCAACTTGCCACCATTACTGTACATGTCCATCATTGCATATCACTACTTGCATTAGCTTCCCCCCTGTGATACCCATGTATGTGGATATCTGTTGACATCCTTACCACCGGTATGCAATTATGTGCAGCTGTTACACTTTGGTACGTACTATGGGTGCAGATAAAAATTCAGGACAGTCATATGGTTACTGCATCAGGCATGCTGGGATATACACACAGTCATATCAGCACACTGTACTGTTACCAACATGATACTACTAATACACTTCTATGTAGTCACCCTGTGCATCAGCAACGTCTTTACCTGTTCCTGCACTGATGTTGGAGATTGCAGAAGGTGGCACAGTTTCATCATATGCACAGGGTGTGAATTAGGTATGCCTGACCTGCCACTGATACCACCAATTGACATGTGTGTGTATGTGTGTTGGTGAGGGACAGCAGTACAGGGTGGGGCACTGTTGGTGCAGTGTGTGCATGTATGTGGTAGCCCTAGGTGTTAACATTTCACATGTGTATGCACGCACACAGTTCCACCTCATGGCTGCCATATACAGGGGTTTGTGGACAGCCACAGACTGCACCTGGCAGGTCATACAGATCAGTGTCTGTGGGCACGGACATGGTGCCTGTGCCTGGCAGGGGTGCTATGGACCATATCCGGTACTAATTCAGACTGGGTACTGTCATCAGAAGCGGGAGTGTGTTGACTGGACACAGGTCCCTGTTGGGACTGTCCAGAGCCACGTGCACATGGTCTCCTGGGGCATTCCGATGACAGCACAGACCCAGCATTGCTGGGGCTGCTGCTGGCACTATGGAGGCATGCGCGGGCCTGTTGTCATCCGCGCCAACTGCCAGCTGCTGCTGTTGCTGGCATACGGCCACGTCGATGCCGCAACCGCCCACCATTGCCCTGGCTCATGGACATTTGGTTGTGGAACAGCTGTAATATGTCCCCACAACGTCTGTCTATGACATCCGTGAAATTACGGATAGCATCTGCGATGTCACGCATACTGTCAGTCATGGCTGTGCGACATGCTCTCAGCTCCCTCAGACCCTGTCTGGTGTACTTTTCTATACGCGACTGTGCCTGCATGACAGCCCGAAACATAGCTGAGGTTGACAGACCTCTTTGGGCATGTCTGCCAGAGGCAGTACACCCACGGATGCTCCCACGAGAACCCATGGGCAACTGTCTGTGTGGTACCATCGCAGGACCCTGCCCATGGCTGCTGTGTGGGGAAGCATGTGCCTTAGATACCACATTACCCTGGTCAATGCCCACTGTATCCTGTCCATCACCTAGAGACAATAGTGACAAAGGATGTACTGGCAGGGTGACTGTGCGCAATGATGGGGTTGACAGCTGTGTACTGTCAATTGGCTGACCAATGGCGGACCCTGACACACCTTCCTGTACCATTACACAGATATCATCATTACCAGTACCTGTGGCACCAGATTCAGGTTCCCTGCTTGCAGGACACCAGAGCAGCACCAGAACCTGTGGGAGGAAGACAGGAAACACAGTTTACAGTGTCCACACAATGTTACCAGTGATGCACTTATGCACACATGCACACATGGACACGTGGACACAGGCACACATGCACACATGGACACGTGGAGACAGGCACATGTGGACACAGGCACATGTGGACACATGGACACAGGCACACGTGGACACAGGCACACCTGCACACATGCACACCCTGCAGTATACACACAGAGCACTACTGAGTTACACTAGTATTACTAGCACTATCAGGACTATTATAGGTAATGTTAAACACACTCACCAGCATGGATGGCCTGCCTTGCTGCAACACCGGAGGGACCTGCAGAAATGAGGAGATTAATGTCAGTGGGCACAACTGTGCCATTGATACTGCATATGATACAGTGCAGTAGTACACCAGTTGCCTTTCACACGTCAGCTGCTGATATTGCCAATATCACACATGCACAATTACATACTATGTTGACCGCTACATACCACAGACACACCTTACACATGCATAAACTAACAGTGTACAGAACAGTCAAGTGTACATATGGCATATTACCTGCACGCTCCATGTCGTGCTGCTGTGTGGATCCAGCCTCCATCATGATGCAGGTGTATTGCTGTTGCTGTTCCAGGGCTGGAGCCACAACACTTAGGAGTAGCCCCTCCAGTCTGGTGAGGGGGGATGTGTGGCCACCCCACCTCCTGTGGCAATCTGTTGCCTGTGGATATCCGACGCACGCTGATGGAAATTTCTGATTAAATCACTGCAGTGATGTCGTACCTGCTCATATGTCCTATTATGTGTGCCAATGTCATTTACCCTATGGACAAGGTCTTGCCACAGTGCAGCCCTCTCCTGCTGATTCTGGCTGGTGCGGGAAAACAGTATGTCATAATCCCGCACCAGGCTCTGGTGCATCTCCTCATCTTCCGCTGCAGAGTAGGCGGGATTATGCTGACGCGCCATCTCCCTGGAAGAGAACACAAACAGGATATCAGCAGACTATGTCAGCAATATATGGCACACATACTATACATGATACTCAAGTGTAGTGATATACTACTACTCCCATATGTTGCATGTGTGTGTCTCGTGGTGGATACACAAGTACATGGCCAGATATCAGTGCTCAGCTAACACCTGTGCAACAATACCTGCCACATTCCATACAACATAGTAGCATGCCCCATCGGTCAGCACACTGCGACAGGTCCAATGCACAACCTCACTCTGGGGGTTCATACCAAGGTACTGTATGTAGAACGCCATCCACTCGTGTGATGTGGACACAAGTTACTCGGCATGGATATACATATCCCACCACCATGACCAGCACAGTAGACTACTTTGATATGTATGTGATTAGACAGTTATTCACTTGTTAGGACTGAGATGGTATCCATGCAGCCCATTGGGCCAGTGGAAGCCACAACCCACACTGCTGACCCTTTTGCGAATGCTTACCACGGACATCCCACAGATTGCATGGAACTTGCACACACATTTCTAACCCAGACCCTATGCACAAAGGTTAGGCATCCTGTCCGGTGGACCCCAGCCAGAGGCAGATTATATAACAGTAGCAGGAGGCTACTGCAGGACAGAGCAGATTCACATTAAGGGAAGGCATCTGTGGTCAGCACTGGTAATATGCTATGGTCTCTCATAACAACGGCCACGGCCTACTCTGGGAGGGAAATGGCCACAAACACTATAGATAACCACAAGGCCTTCTTCAGTTATGTTACACATATGGACCAAATGCCTCAGATATGCTCTGAGTTAATACACACCTACTTAACATTCACCGGACACACAGATATTGGCAACATTCTTGCAGACAGGTTCAGTGCATGTATTTCCCCTCCTTCTCCCCCATAAGTAGAAATACTTATCACAGCTGAATGTAACCTCCCTATCATCTCACATGTCCAGGTGAGGGCCACCCTCAGCAAAGCAGAACACACAGCATCACTGTGACCTGATGGTATCCCTGGATGTGTGCTATGTGCACTCCAAGAGGACATACAACCGCATATAAGACTGATATTTAACCTTGGCCGTACTACAGGATATGTACCTGAACACTGGCATGCAGCAACAGTGGTCCCACACCACTAAGGAGGCACCTCTACTGACCCTGGGAACTACCGCATCATAAGCATAACTGGCCTGGTCTGCTAAGCTATGGAATTATTCAGTATGGGATGCATATACAGCGATATTGGGTACCTGCAGACACTTGTTCCCAGCCAGTTTGCCTTTGTGATGGGCTGATCCTGCCTTTTGAACCTGGTTGACCTTCCAAAACAGTCACTACAGCCATTGATGAGGGCAACGCACAGACAACTGCTGCCAGGATCATGGCCTAACACTGACTGACATGTAATGTATAGTCATCCCCTTTTGGTGGAACTACATACACACAACATATCACATGGACATACCTATAGATACAGACCTATGACAAATTTGGAGGGTTCACAGTATGCAGACTATTAACCTGCTACTTTACATTACCTGTGTTTGTCGCAGCTGGTTGCGTTACCACTACTTCTGCTTCCTGCTGCTGCTGGCATGGCTTGCTACTGTCACTGCTGACAGCTTAGACTCAGTGTGTAGCATGTGTATTTTTTTTTTCTCTCACTCTGTCTCTCTCCCTCTGTCTGCTTCCAGACAGTGCAATGAACGTATTTGTATGTGTGGAGTGCTAGTACAGGATGCTTTTGTAGGTATCTGCATAGGTCCATGTGATGGCCTCTGCACCAATTGTAAGCCAGCATTTGCTAATTGCATGCAGCCAGTTGTGTACTGATTGCAGTTCTCACTGTGATTTCAGGACAGTGCTATAAAAGGGTATGTGAGATAGGCGTTGCCCTTTCAGATTGTAAGGGCGGGGACCATGCTGGTATGCTGTGGACACTGCTCTGTGAGTGTAAAGGTTAGTATCTCTCTCATGATTCAGGCTGTGTTGTAGATTCACATTTCTCCATTCCTCTCTCCTGTTCCTGTAGTAAGTGTGTATGCACAATGACACCTACAACTATATATATATATATATATATATATATATATATATATATATATATATATATATATATGTAAATATACATGCATTTATATATGTACATTAACTGACATTATTACCTACTAGCTACCAAATAGCATGGCTGTTTCTGTTCACACACTACTATTATGGAAATCCACTAGTTTTGACAGTAATTCTAAATGACATGCTTTGTGTACTACACATCCTATATTCCCTTTACATTCATTCCTACTATTACATGATATATTTATTTTAGCACAATGTTCTGTGTCATGGCTTAGTGGTAGGTTATGCAGACTACTGTTTCCAAGGTCCTGGGTTCGGGACTGACAGTGGGATTTTATTTTGCTTTTGAACTGACTACAGGACCTGTCAGAGTGACCAAGGCAGTTGTAACCGGGTTAGCGCTGGTTTGCGCGGAGCTCACGCATGCGCACTGGCATTTAGCTCTGTGCACACACGCACACACCCGCTTACAACCACTTAACAGTGCTTACTCTGGCGCACACCCGCACTATTTCTTTGAAAGAAATGAAAATGGGGAGACAGGAAAGTGGTGAAAAAGGGGTCACAGAGGGTAAGACAGTAGGGAACCAAGCTTGGGATTTGCAGGAGGGATGTAGGTAAGGCCCATTGCTGCCCATTTCTTCATCAGCAACAGCTGTGCATCTGTATCTAATTTGGTGTGACATTTGAAACCTTCCACCCCTGAGAGAGGTGTCAGGACAACAATAATACTTGTACAGCCAATTGTAATTGATAGTTTCCATGTCCAACAGACATGTGTGCGGAATGGGCAGCTATGTATGGGGCGTAATTTTCTTTTGGGTACAAAGTGCCCTTTTTTTTTTTTTTTTTTTCAGGTGAGAGTGGTATGTCAGGTGAAGGAAGTTGGTATAGCTGGGGAGGTAGGTTGGGTAGGTCAACAGACAAGACAAACAAGACGCATACAGGGGCAGTGTATGACACATGTGGGGAGGTTACACAATTGAAGGGGACGGAGGTTTGGATATCCAGAGCCCATGAGCCCACAGATGGCAACAGTGGAACTGATATCCCCACCCATGGGCAGTTGCCACTGTTCCTTCACTGCCCATAATGGGGCTGTGCTGGGGGCTGTGTAGGCCAGGCAACAGGCATGCCCGTAAGTTGTGCTACCTGTGCCTCAAGCTGGCGTAGGGGCCCAAGAACAGAGTCCTGGATCTCCCTACGCACCACAGTCCGGACGCTACGGAAGGTGAGTGGTGGTTCTCCTCCGGCCACACTTGCAGAGGGGGGACGAGTCCCATCCCCTGCAGCACTTCCACCTGCAGGTGGCACAGGGCCACCGGAAGAGGGTCCAGACTGGGCACTAGTGCCAAGTGCACTCGCCAGTTGAGGTGGGAGAGGTGGGTTCGCTGGAACCCGCCTTCCCTGTTGTCCTATGTTTTGCATTATGTCATGACAGTTTGGGTTAGTCACATATAATACCATTTACAATTAGTTGTAACAGCATGCATTAGTATTCCCATTAACCAAACACCCATATATTCACACCATTGAACAGCAAGCATAACACATGCATAATTTGAACAGCAATACACAGTCCAACAACATGCAGGGTTGATTGATGGCAACAGGCCATCAGGTTTGGATGTATGAACAGGGCAGATGCATCAACAGACATGCAAATATTTATGACCCAACAGGACAAATGTCCAGGGGTGTTAATTGTGATTGCACATACCATTTTCACGTGGAATGGGTTATATGTAGTTATAGGGTGGGGTGAAGAAAATAATATTAACACCTTTGAATACCAATACATATGCTGTACATTTCTAATAGCTGCACATATATACACACTACTGTTCTAACTACAGTTTCCTATATGATAACTGCTTCTATTTGGTGATAGGACTGTTACTGCTACATCAATATACATTTTATTGTTCTTCATACACATTCATATCTGGCTTTGTTCAGCTACATCATCCTGCTACATTTGCTTTATATATCTATAGACAACTGTGGATGTTTGGTATGTCAGACAATCATACTATCTGCATATTGCAGACTGAGAGCAACATATCCAGATTTTGGGATACACATTCCAGCTGCAGCAACACTTTGAACAGATTTTGCTGTTTGGTTTTGCTTCTCACATGCATTTCATTCTGTACTGACTGCAGTATACTTTATTCAGGGGTTATTACTACTTTATTGGTGGATTCATAACACTTTCTCACACACTCACTTGTTTTCATTTTACTATTCAGGATGGTACTTACTTCTAGGCTTTATTGACATGTTTTACCTATAGTTATTACAATCCTTTCCAGCAGTCTCACTTCTGTCATGTTTCAGTATTTCAACAGGGGTATATTTCACACATGTGATTTGCTCATCTTCTGCAGCTGTACTTTTCAGCCTGCTGCTGGTTGTGTACTATTATATTACAGGTGGGGCATCTTTATTTCAGACTATTTCAGACATTTTAATTTTTCTGTTTGGATTACAGACTGCAACACACTTTTGTAATCAAGCAATACTTGCAAACACTCTTACACTTGTTACTTGCACATTCTATTACTTAGTGACTACACTGCACTCTTTTGCTAACTGTCATACTTTTATATTTCTTTACAGTTACTGGGAGAGGATTACTGACCTGCCTGGTGGCGCAACCGCACCAGCCTATCGCCATAGGCTCTGTGGTTCGCAGAACGGACACCTGCAGCTGTAATATAAATGAAGTAATATTGGAATACTAATATCAGCTAGTTTAATTTCTTACATACATAATTACATGCAACTTACTCAGTAGTGGGGCGTTGGGCATTTGCCGGGCCTCCTGGATCCAAAGGTTCAATTGGTCCTGCTTGTGTCTCTTCAGGTCTGCATGGTGGTGACGAACCTGCTCACCAGTCCTTGGAATCCCTGTGGCACTGGTGAGATCATGAGCCAACCAGTCCCACGCCTCAGCCCTATACACTCCCCACAGGACCTGGCCCTGCATGAGTTGGGCCTCATGATTGTGGACTAGGAGCCAGACCATGTATCTGGACTCCTCAATGCCCCACCTCTGTGCTCGAAAGCAACTACCCTCACCTACTCCTGTCATTCTGGCTGCAAGTCAGTTCTACAATCGTTTATGTTGTGTATTCCCACCTATGGGGCTTATATATGCCGTTTTTCCCGCACATATATGTGATTGGCCATTTTGGAATTGTATCAACTTCACAAAACCTGCTTTGTCATGCTCCACTTTGTATTCATTCCTATATATTTGCTATTACTGCATTTATAGGTACTGTTGTCATGGCTTAGTGGTTCAGTACCTTGACTATGGTGCATAGTATCCTGGGTTCGAACCTGGCCACTGCTTTTTATTTTTTATGACTGTCTAGACAGGCTGAGGGGTGTGTCTGTGTAAAGGCAGTTTTGATACAGCTTGCTCAACGTTGCCCATCGGTTAGCTTGTTGGCGCGGTGCGCAGCTCTGCGCAAACCGGGTATGCTGGTTTATGCCTGATTTGGCTATCAGCATGCATATTACGCTCAGCTAGGGGCACACATGCTCACCTACGGGCACTCATTTTGCACCTGTTAAACCACTGCTCACCTACACGCAGATGCACTCACCTTGTTAAACTGTAGATCAGCTATAGGCACAACTGGCATTTTTTATTATTTTGTTATCTCACATTTCTTCAAAATAAATGGACTATTTCATTACATTTTACATGAACTATGATTTTATATGTGTACAGGTTTGTCAGGGACTTGTTTCATGCTTATTTTACTAAAAATAAAAATTGGTGTTGTGGGGGCTCGAACCATGAATGCCTGCTCTTCAGCCGACATCTCTACCGCTATGCTATTGCTTCTTGGCTTACTTTGCATATGTAGTTTTTATATGCTTTTCCACGGACTGCTAACTGTGGCTAAGCTATGGGCACGCCCGCGCAAACGAGCGCACTCACGGGCAAACATCTTTACGTTTAAAAAAAAATATATACAAGATGTCCGTTTATATATTTTATGTTCATAGTCTGTGTGGGCATGTGTTGTGTTGTGTTTATTCACATTTCCATGGCCTCTGTCGTGGGTGTTTACTTTGGGCAATTTTACTCTTCTGGGGGCGTGTCCGCTTGCAGGGCTCGGCCTATGGACTCACCCCCTACTGTCTTCCACGGACCGTGTTAGCCTTCGGTGTGATTCAGCATGCCCTCATGCATATGCATGACATGCTGACGTCACACCGTTTAACTGCAGCCTCCGTGTAAGCCATGTATCTCTTACACGGAGGCTTCGTGAATCCTCCCCATCATCTATCATATACTTTAAGTTTCAATAAACTGGTAATTGACACTGTCATTTTGACCAGGTGGGGAGTTAGCATTAAGATAAATCTGCCACTATACCTCCTTTTCAACTAAATATGTATTCCATGGACCTCACTGGTTCCCAGTTTGCACCCATTGCAAAAAACGCAAATTTAAATGTATGGTCAGAATATATTTTAATATGCCTATACAAGGCATTAGTTTCTTTGTGTTGGGAAATCTCATTTTATATATATTCATAAATCCACTGAGACAGCATTGGGTCTTCCCAATGTAATATGCTGAACATTTAGCAATATGTACTACTGCAAGCAAATAGCAACTACATTTCCCTCTGATCTGAATAATTCTGTCCTGTAATTTTATACTGGACCCAGAGAAGATATGTGGGCAGTGATGGCACATACCACAAGGTGCTATCCTGCCAATAGCTGAATTCAAAGAATGTCGCTTCGCTAAGATGTTCTTGATATTAGGTCCTTTCCAATAGACCACCTTAGGAGATTACCTCAAGGTACCCACCATATCCAATTCACCTTTAATAATGCCCCAATTCTTATTAAGGATGTCAATAACCACAGGACTGCTATTACAACATGTAGTGACAAAATGGCAGGGAAAATCATTGCTGTTCGCTGTGTTGCATGGGCCACATAGGATTCTGAATTGAACTATGTGTTGTCTCACCACCTACACAAATAAGGACATTTCCATTGCTCAGAATAATTGAAGTTAGAATTGGCAGGCCAATATCCATAACTGCATGGTTTCTTACTTCCAAAAGGGGTCCGTAAAAACCTGTCCTATGTTTCCTAACAACTTCCTCCTTAATATTGACTACTGGGGTACCCCCTATCCAGGAACATTTTTGCCATTTTTTCGCACTCAAAAAAAAAATCACCAAACGTGGAGATCATGCGGGCAAGCTCTAACCATTTGCCGCTAAATGATCTCATGTTTGGGGTGAAAGGGGTGGCTACTGGAATACTTTAAGTAGCTGTTGGAGTATGTTGGCTTTCTATAAATAGTGGACTTGATATTATTTCCAAAATGGATGGAGGTGATAACATCCAAATATGATATTTGTTTTGTACCTATGGTATATGTAAATTGGAGGAAGTCAGTGGTGTGATTAATGTAGTGTGTAATTTCATCAATTGGACCCTTCCAACACACAAACAGGTCATCCAAATATCGAACATACATAGAACATAGTTGTAATATTCTCTAGGAAATAAAAACTGGTTTTCCACCAGGCCATAATTATGTTGGCATAAAGGGGTCCACAGGCAGAACACATGGCCACCCCATGCAGTTGATTAAAGTAATGACCATCAAATTGTATATAATTGTTCTTAAGTACCAGGTCCATTAGTTGACTATATGTATTGACAGAATCCTGGTTAAGGCCCAATACCTGCTGTAAAAATTCAGAAAACCAATCAAGCCCGGTCTCATGGGCTATACAACTGAACAAATCTTTAACATCAATAGTTAGGAAGATTTTGTCCTGAATCGGTATTATTTGATTACACATGGTTAAAAATTGCCAGTAATACCAGCAAATATGAGGGGTCTTTAAAACATGATTTTTTAACTTGTTATCAAGAAATCAAGCTTTATAGGTCATTTTTGACCAGCCAGAATCTACAATGGGATGTGGGAGGGGGGTTGCATCCTTCTGGATTTTTGGAACACCAAAGATCACTGGAATTTTAGGAAATTCTGTACACATGTAGTTGTATCCAGCTACAGTAATCTGATCTTGCATTAACATATCATTTAATTCGTAATCAATTATACGGTAAGCCACATTAACTTCATTGAGTGACTCCTCACTATAAGTTACACTATACAAATGTAACATTCTTTGAATGTAATAGTCTTTTTGCATAACCACAATGCCCCATCCAGCTGCATATATCTAAGATTCCGATTGTCCGTAACCACTGGAATATGCCATTTTCTTCATTGGACAAATTACTGGGACACAATGAATTTCGCAAATATCAAAAATCAACTTCCCAGGCCTCCTCAAACATTAACACCATGCAATTTAGGGTTATATACACTCGATATCAGTAAATAGGTGTTACCACTAGCAGCAAAAATACTATTGCCATCATTTCTATCAATATATTTCAAATTAAGATTGTGGACATATAAATTTAAATCACATATGAGAGGAGTAATATCAAGGGATTTATTCAGAACAAAATTAAAACCTCTGCTAAAGAAGTCAGCATGTAATGAGGAAAAAGGAATGCTGCTATAATTATACATTTTAAAATCACATGCAGAATTGGATACAATTTCAAAAGATCTAGGTTTATAAAACAGTCACCTCTGCAATCTCAACTTTGCCAGTTTTGTATATTATCACAACCTTAATGAACTATGGTAATTGGTTTATATCTTCTGAACAGTAGTTCTCACATCTAGATGAAGAGGAGAGAATGCTTTCAACACTTCATTCTTCAGGACATGGTTCTCAGATCTCAGCGAGCCATAGTACATCCTTCCACTTAAATTTTAAATTGCCAAACACCATACTTATGGTGTAATGGAACTGTCAGAGGATACTAGATGTCTTCCAAGGTTAAGAGGAAAACTATTTCAAATGCACACAGATAAAAATAATATCATAATAGTTGTTTGTGTATTGTAAATATGTTATTGTCTCAGAGTTATTTATAGTTAGGTTCTGGACATATTAAACTTGCTTTACTGTTTTACACTTTTATAACCAGCCTTGCATAATTAGATTGCCTGGTTCCACTAGATTTTTTAATTAAAGTTGCTATATTAACCAAGCTATTACAACCAATCTGCCCTAGTTATCAGATTTCAAAGCTCAGTTATAGGGGAACAGGTGATAATTGTGCCATCAGTTAAAGAATGAAGGTAGGCATTATTAATGGAGTTGGCTCCCCTATCAAAAGAGCTTGGCTATACATATAGGTCAGGACGTAAATGCTAGACACCATAACCTTACAGGAAACACATTTATCTACAAGTACACACTAAATTATCAGTGTAAGGTTATGAGGTTGTAGCATCTTCAGCACATATTACATCCCAAAGGAAAGGGGTAGCTATATTGTTGCGCAAGTCTGATTCAACTGAACAGCCCATAAAAACATTCCAAATTCTAGGTGGCGAGTTGTGAGTAGAGAATCATAACCAGTCACTACCTACTGGCCCCATACTTAAATAAAGCAAGACAGCTGCTACAAACCTTGCAGGAAACAATCACAAGATATTCAATCTTAACGAGTGATTTTAACTGTCTTACAGCCTCAAGTGATGCAACAGCAGTAAAGTCATTCAAATTCACCTCTACAGAAAAATTTATAAAAACATGGATGGAAAAGATATTTGCATGAGTGAGGCTCATCTCCCAGCAATACACACTGCATCTACACACTATTTCATACAATTCTGAGCTTTCCAGAACAGAGATTGCAGCCCTGAACCTATTCTGCCACTTCACAGAAATCATCTCATCTTCAGTGAGGACATGGAAGCTATTCCCTCATTATACATGTTAAGCAATATTTAAAACAATGCAAATGTTTCTAAAAATACATAAAGGGAAAACGTCTCCACCCCATCATTTATGGGACACACAAAAGGTTCCTACATTCCTATGTAAGTTCTTGGGAAATACTCTATGGAGACGGTGGAATTCCTAAATGATTCACAGACTGAAGAAGCATAAGATGACAGAAAACAGAGCTAGTCATGAACCAAATAAATTTTCCAAAGATCTGAAAAACATTAAAGCTAAAACACAAGAGATATCAAACAGGACAGAAATTCCACTTGACAATCTAAGGCTTCAGTATTATAAAATATCTCCAAGAGACTATTCCAGATCAACAAGGAAGTTTAGAGCAAGGGCATGGAAACATTGCTGCTTGTTGTCTCAGATGGTTATAATGGAAAGCATCATAATACATCAGAAGAAAAGTTGAAGACTTAAGGGATATTATCAAAACCTTTATACCAATTCACGACTCATTGCACAAAGTTAAATATACTGCTCCATCATTCAATTAACTAAAGAATTTTAATACCCAACTACACCACTTGCTAAAACTGAAATCATAGCAACAATTAAACATTTTAAATTAATAAAGCCCCTGCTATGGGTAGTTTGCAATAAAGCCCTCCTTAAAGCTGTAGTCCTACTGTGGAAAGCCAGTATAGCAACATCGAAAGACTCATCTCTCCCATCATATGGAGGTATTCTATTATCATAGCTTCTTTGAAGCCAGGTAAAGACTCTTCCATAGTAGCTAATTATCACCCAATCTCTCTCTTTTAAACATTGATAGCAAGACATATATGGCAACATGGGCAACAAATCTTGCATCAATGATCCCATTCTTAACCCAGGTTAAATTTGTCAAGAGCAGGACAGATTGGCACAATACTCTAAGAGCAGCTGAATGTGTAGAGTGAGGATATCTAGAGCTGAAATCCTTTGCCTTAATGTCCATGGACCCTGAAAAAGCTTGACAATGTTAAATGGCTATACCTTTATCAGATATTACATTCAGCTGGCAATTCCAAAGAAGTTATCACCATTCTAGTTTGTCTATCAAAGATCCATGGCAACAGTTCATATAGGTCTATACTTGTCACATTCATTACCAATTTTCAAGGGCATCAGGCAAGGTTGTCCCCTTGCCCCTTTACTTTTCTTCCTAACTATTGAGCATATAGTGACCAGTCTTAGAAATCTAATATACAAGACATCTGAAGAAATATCTAGCAATCACAACACACATCCGACTCTTCTGGTTATGCAGTCCCACTTTGTTGCAAGTTTGGTATTTGCAGATCTTTTAGCTGACTCCCAGGCTATGATACCAAGGTGTATGGAAGCTCTACAGGAATGGAAACCACTCTTGGCTATAAAGTGAATCCACCAAAGTCTGTTCTATTAGTTTATGCACTAGCTTGATCCCTTAGTATACAGAATCAATAAGGATTTATCATTCATTCCCACTACCTTGTCTACTTAGGCAATCACTTAACACTGAACAGAAGTGACTAGAGACAGCATTCAGATCAAAGAGGAAATAATGAAAGAGCATCTTGGGGATGGGATACTTGGATCCTATCACAAAATCTTAAGCTACCATGGATTCTTTACCCAAAAAAGAATTATATTT
Source organism: Protopterus annectens (assembly GCF_019279795.1). NCBI lineage: Eukaryota > Metazoa > Chordata > Ceratodontiformes > Protopteridae > Protopterus > Protopterus annectens. Next base: position 464,766,743 of record NC_056736.1, read on the forward strand.
TGTAGATCTTTACAATGAGTATTCCAGCCATCTCCCTGAAAAAATGGAAAAAGCATATCTTATTATTTTTTTGGTCCACATCCATTGACAGACCATAAAGCAACCAGCTTCTTACCTAAACATCTTAGGGTGATAAGCTTACCAGGTCTATGTACAGAAGATCGAGCTGCTGTACTGTGATGTTGCCTTCTCCTCCTTGGTCAAAATTTACAGTAGAGACATTCTATCCCATCCTAAAATCCTCTTCAATGCTTCAATAACTTCTCCATCTCCATTCAGTTAACTCTGTTAGAGACCTTTGCTTTGGGACATTTTAAACATTGGAAGGAAAAATATTTGTATCTTGAAAACATGTGGTACTGCTGTTTTCACAAATTTGAGATGTATGTCCCCAAGAATCACATAACATCTTTAATACTCTCTACTGGGGCACATCAGACTCTTCTGGTTATGCAGTCCCACTTTGTTGCAAGTTTGGTATAGCAAAGCCATATTCTATATGCATCAGTTTTATATAGGTTCATCCTTCAGGACATTGAGACATTTCTTCAATCTTCCACAGACCCATTTTTTATTATTTACAAGTGAAAGATGCATTATGTTCATTGATGGGACTTCACAGACTATAATGGTAGACTCCCCCCATGTTCCAGCTTACCTTAACAGACAAGGATAATAAATTAAAGGTGGGAATCTCTTAACTTTGATATGTTTTGCAATAAGATTTAAAACACAATACAGACAAGTAAAGAGACAGCCCTCAGATGATCATCTAAACACTCTGACGTTCTCTCTCACAGCAATTTCCTCACCTCTGAAGTGGAGTCTATTCACCTAGAAGGGTTTTAATTCCAGACTGCATAACAAGCTTTGCCAACAAATCACAGTCCCAATGCTGGTGATGTTTAAAGGTGGGATCAATGCCCTCTTGGGGGTATATATACTGAGGCTGAGAAGAAATTAGACAATGTGGGGAAAAATTCACAATACCCAGACTATATAGTTTTAACAAGCAAACTCAGAAGCTTTGGATTTTGTATAGGTTCTCTCAAATTACTCACAAGGTCAAAATATTGCATATAATGCTCTTAGCTGAAAAAAAAACACACCATCCTCAAGCACTGAAAAAGTTCTACTCTTCAGAGTATAGCCAAATGATGGCAGAGTTTCCATGAAATATATAAAGATGAATGGAGTATAGCTAAAATGAGAGGTAGAGAATTTGGATTGTTTGCACACTCATCATATGGACAATTATTTGACATATCCCCTCACATATAGCAACAAGAAATCTTTATATGGCTATTTTAACCATATCCATACCGTTGCCCACATTTAGAATTTTTGACGATAAGCCATATAGGTATTTTCCTTTTACCTCTGGGCAAGCCTCATCTCTTTCTCCATTTTTATTAACTTATCTGGTAAATATAACTCACCTCTTAAACCCTATTTCTCCAATTATACTTTCACTATTCCACAATTCTATACTTCAACTAGGTTTCATTTTATTCTAGGTTATGTTAAATATACTGCAAACTTCTATAGGTGTAATCTTTCACTATCTGTATTATATTCAATGACCGTCATAATGCATCACGCAATTTTTATGCCACCATATTTGTAACTATGAACTTGGACATAGTATCCAGTTTTCATATTTTAATAACTTTAAATTTTTGATATTCAGCATTATAATGTATTAATATGCTGTTCACTGTTACTCGTGAATCACAAATCCTCCATAAGCTCTTTTGTAATACTGCAAACCTCAAGACACCCAAGAAATTATGGAAGGTGCAGTTCTAGAAAAAAGATGGGGGCCATAGGCACTCATTGAACATCCAGTGTATGCCAGTAAAGCTAATATATACCAGTATCTGACTAGAGAACCCATACATACACCACTGCCAGATATATGTCAAACCTGGGCACAAAGACCAACACGTAAAAGGTGTATCCAACATACAAGAGTGAGTGAGTGAGCGCGCGCGCGCGCAAGTGAGTGAAAGAGGACAGCATGCAATCAAATATCTCCATAAATTTCAAGACAACAACCACCATTATACTTTCTCCTTTACAAATCTCCTCATGTCAAGGAGAAAGTAATTGCCCATTGCCCTTCACAACCAGGCATGTTAGGTCAGACACAACACAAGGTCATTCAGTGCATAGAGTACTAAAAATCGTTATGTAAAAAGGGGTTACTTATTGGAACAAGGAAAGAATTAGGGAAATCGTCTGGTTTTGAACAAAGGCTCTACACGGTTTGAAAGCTATGTCAAAAAGAACCACACTAAAATGTTAGACATTATATATACATATTTTGGAAAGAAACAATAAGTAACTGCATAACTGTCTACATAGTATTAAAGTAGAAGCTCGATTAATCAAATCAAGTCTACTATGCAGGGATGAACATATTGACAGTGTCATAGTGCAGGAGTATTAAGGCAAGAATGAAGCTAAACCCCAACTATGACCAGAGCCTGACCAGTGGCTATGTGCTATGCCACTAGAAGAGCCAGGCAGAGGAAGGTAGGAGCAAATGATTCACACCAGTTTGCTCATCCTTGCAGTTCAGGTAGTAGTAGTTTCATCTGGCCAAATTGTTTACAAGCAAATGAAGGCTTGCATAACACCAGTGGCCACAGGACCAGAGGATGTGGATTTTAGCATATCCCAAACCAGTGACAGTAGCTTTCAATCTTTTACATGGGAGCATGCACACACAGGTCTTCATTCACTGAAGACTCATTTCACCAAATTTCAAAAGTCACTGAAAGCTCAAATCACTGAATGCAAGTACTGTTGGGCAAATAAAATGTATATGCCCTTTTCCCCACTGTAGTGCAATCCTGGAGTTGGTATATATAGGTAGGGGGTGTGGGGGGCACAGCCCCCCAAATTGGGTGGTGTGGGTGCCATAGCCCCCCACCTAGTTAGCTTTTACATTTGCGAATCTTATTTCGCTGAAAGCTAACAATATAAATAAAAAATCAAATGTAGGCTGTAGCCCCCCCACACACTCCCTAACTCTCTAACTATATATACTAACTTCCAGGATCGCACTACAGTGGGGAAAAGGGCATACAGGTTTTATTTGCCCAACAGTACGTGCATTCAGTGAAATGCGATTCAGTGATTTGAGCTTTCAGCAATTTGGTGCAACTGGTTTGAATTTAGTGAAATGAGTTTTCAGTGAATGAAAGTAGACACACACACACACACAGTGCTGATGCAGGTCTTTATGTCAGTCACAAGGGGAATACAGAACTTATGGTTGGCAGGCAACAGGTAGGCCTACCACAGAGAGAATGACATTAAATAAGTTCCCAAGGAGGCACATTGATGACCATATTAGAGCTAACAGAATGGTTCAGTAGTCTTATATTATTCCACATTTCTTTAATGCATGAAATTGTGACATCCGATGTGATGCATGGTAAACCTGAAACAATGTAGCAAATCTGTGTCTTTGATGTGTCTAGTTTGGGTTTTACTACCTCTCAAATAATTGTACTTTTTGGAGACTGCAGAGTTCGCAATGATAATACAAAGACTCGTCTGTCCCTTGACAGCAGAGTTGACAATGTGAGGATGCAAGAGTTGTGTGTCCCTCACCCTCCTTCCATACAAGTATACAGGTGGGAAATGCTACTGTATGCTGAAATCTAGGAAGGGTTTGTTCAAACTGTACCAATGGGCAAGGACATTGTTTCTTCAGATGTGTCATCTACTACATAGAACTACACACCAAGTGGGTTTTCACAAATCTAACATGGGAAGTTTCAGCAAATAAAGCCCAACATGGATTTCCCTTCAGCCGTAACACTCTCATGATTATCTACTTAGAAGGGGTAGATTTCTAGTAGTGTAGTATCCTATTCCATTCATAATTCTCGAATGTTAGAATTGTAGGTCACTCCAATCTTCACAAACTCATACTCTAGGTTCAGAGGAAAAAAAAAAAACTCAGGTCAAAGAGCACCAGACAGGTAGAGCTTTCAAAGTTATCATGGAAAGCACCAGCCTAACGTAGGCACTTTTGTTGCTGGTGGGCCCCGTACTGTTCTTTGTTCATTAAATTACAATGACTGCATCTTTCCAGCATCAACTTAATATTGTACATCAATGATATTTTTCTACTCAGATAAGGCCCTTCAGTAAAATCTATTGAAGAGCAGTCAATCAAAATTTTGATTTACTGTGGCATGGTGTAAAATTTTTCATCCAAGACAGCTCACTTGCCATTTGGCACCAACCAAAAGTTAATTAATGGCATGCTTATTACTGACCCCAAAACAAATCAGGTCCATATAGTATGCAAGGCATTGGGTAGACCCCAGCTATCACAAACCAAGCACAGGCTACCTCACACCATAATAAAAAGCCCCTGCCATAAATGTTCTGATCTCTCAATCATGACTATGGTTCACACATCACATCACAGTACAACATTAAACAAAGGTAATAACACAACCAAAAATAGTTTGTCGATTTCCTTAGACACCTGATTAGTTCACCATTGTACAGCTCTAGAACCAGCCAATTGTGTACCAGTCCCTATCTACACCTTGCTTTTATGTTCCTTAATTTTCAAAGAGAGCAGCTAGGTTAATTGGCATCCTTCAACTGAAAAATGAGGAACAAAATCTCCTTCTCTGAAACTGTAGCAAATTGCTTGCTACTGTTAAAATTGCTATATGCTACTGTTACAATTGCCACACATTAAGTGTTTCTGCAGATGGATCACTCCCACACCATCAGCCCCTGCCCTTCAAACACCTTGCTCCCAAGGGCAAGACACACCCTTCACTTCACCCTGTGTATGTACCTGCATTTCTGCTCCAACTCCTTCATACTCAAAACAATCAGAGGTCAACAGTGAAAGGCCACAGCAAACTGAAGGTCAATTCCCTGCAAAATATACCATATACATTACAGTATAAACACCTCTGAAATGCATCCACCTGTCACTACTTTATTAACAAAGAGCAAGATCCACAGCTGCTAAAGTTTTAGACTCCAATCTGGTCAAAAAAGATGCTATGGACTTTTCCCTTAGAAATATTTCCCGTCACTTCTTTAGTGACAAAGAGATAGCCAAGATACCCCAGGTGCTATACGCTTCTATACGCTCCCATCTCATCAAAAGTGCCATGCTCCTTGACTTTTACTTTAATATTTGACATGCAATTAACTGACATTTTTCAACTGTCAAATATCTGTACTTTCAACTCTCTATGCAGTAGTCTCAGTATCCCTTGCTTGTACAGAACCACAACCGTTTACTTGTGCTTTGTAGCAATTAAAGAAAGCCATTTTTTGCATGGCTGTACTCTATAAAGCAGACAACGCTACTCATTCAAATGTGCTTGTGCGATCTTAGTAAAGTATCCTCAAACAAATATGTAATGAGTGCACATTATATTACAACATGTAGTATAGAATAAATGTTGACAGCTGAACACAACTGTATGTGCTAGCAATGCAGTCTAAATAAACTATAGTCTAAATTAGCACTTCTGTAACTACTTAACTAGAATCACCAAAAGGCATGGATTACAGCTGAAAAGGCTTCACTAACCAGCCAGTCCTCTTACCTGGCCAGTGAATAAATCTAAGCTGTAACCATGGAAGACACCAAATTTGGTCATTCTATATTCTGCTTTTATGAGCAGTTTATACCATTTTACTGAAAATGATATTTTGCATCGCAGGAATGGCCCATATACTAAATATAATATTAAGTCACATTCAAACAGGCACAGGTCTATGCTGCAGAACCTTTTCCATAGACAAGAGTCACAATCATATCTCTCAAACTCTTAGTGCAAAATATGAAAAATAAATTAGGATTAAAGGCCCCAAATCAGGGAGAATTTTTAAAATGTTGTTTCTATACACATCGGATACTACTAAAAGAAAAGATTTGGCATTAGCAAGTATTTTCTGAAGGGATATGAAGAATGAAACTTGGATGTCTGACATTATTTAGCATCTTCAATGATTTTCCAGAAAACCTCAAATTTATGAGGAACAGACTAGAATATGATGCTAAAATGTGGACAAACAGCAAAATTCTGTACATTTGAAACAACCCTTATTTTGAATCAAGTGCTTGCATAGGGTAGCAAATCTATCACAATAACACAGACTACAGCCAAATGGGAGCCCAAAACTGTGTGACCTCCCCCTCCATTCTGCTATTGACTTTAAAGTCCTGTGCTGTAGAGTATCTTTAGTAATTGGACAAACTTTCATTCCCAACATCAACCTGACTTCTGCCCACTTTTACTATTAGCATTCTTGTTATACAGGTAATGCAACTCACAGTGAAAGAAAATGCCACAGCACTTTGTTTTTGGGTACCTGGAATTTATTTGTGAATTACAAATTCAGTAATACAATGTATTCTATCTGCAATTAATCTGTTGAAGTATCTGGAAGCCACACAAATATACAAAAAAACATAGAATTATATACACAACAGTAACACATTTTATATAGAAGAAACATTATACCATGGATATATTGCATTACAAACCTTTTCATTTTTGGAGGTACAGTTACAGACTAATATAAAGGCAGCAGCTGTTCAGGTAGGTTTGAACTGTATAATCTAAAAAAGGACAACCTTAAGTTTAATGACACCGACATTTTTCGTCTCTTTCAAGAGTTAAGAGAATGCTTGGAAAGGAAGGATGTTTCCTTCACATACTTCTATTGGTTTCCCAATGCATTTCAGAATGGTCTACTTTGTAGCACTTTTTCATGCTGAGCAGACAATATACATTTCACTTGATGCCCCCTATTTGACCCAGCTTGCAACATGGGTCTCGCTTCTTCATGCATTAAAATGGAAGGTGACAATGAAGCAACTACTTGACTAAGAAGGACAGTAAAAGTAATAGGAAATGTGGGAAAGAGAAGACATGGTAGCAGGAATAAGAGTCTACTCCCCATTGTGTTGCATACTTTTCTGGGTATATACCAGGTAACAGTATTTAGAAAACACCTGCAGAAATCTATACAGCAGGTTACAGTTTACCCAGTTACATTCTCTGTGCTGTAAAAGATGTGCTACAAACATAGACCAAGCTTCCTGCTTAAAATGCATGAATTAGAGATCCCTTCCAGGCCTTGTGGGACAGCTGATTGAAAGTCTACTATTTCTGTGTAGCTTTTCATAAACCATTTCCAAATAGCCTTACTGTAGGTTTTAGGGAACCATTCAAACTATGCAGAGCATTCAGACAACAGTAATTCTGATCCCTTAATTTCATGTCTTATTAACATTTCCTACACTATTAAACAAAGGAAGTTATTGCATAAACGTTCACAGCTGTGTTTAACTGGATCATACAAAACACCTGTGCTGGTACCTTAGTAGAAATGTACCAGTGCTGTGGCACCCATCTCATGAGAATCCCGGGATGCTAGCTACATCACTTTGTTGACATGATCCTAGATACATCACTTTGTTTACATGGTCTACTCATACCCCAGCACAAATAAGTCTGTACAGAGCTGACTACTGTGTCAATCAATAAGTTAAAAAAAAAAAAAAAAAATCATGCAACATTTACCAGTTTGTACACCATTAAAAAACAAATAGTACGTTTGCCAGCATATCAATACTTGAGGGGTGCTTTTGAATTTAAAAACATTAAGATAAGCTCAATCAAGTTCTGATGTTTTTAATATTTATGATGTGAAAAGGGCAAAATGTCTATTCAAAATTAGGTTAGCTATCCACTTGAAATCATGTCAAGATGTCAGTATGTATCCACCTTCTTCATATGTATTTGAATAATCTACTGGGTTTTCAAGGGTGCTTCCCTTCAGGTATCTTCAAAGGAAGGAGTCACTAAGCAAACAAATGGTCCAAACATACATTTAATGTTGCCAAAACAGATTTGTAAGATGGCCAGTACTTCACAGGTTCAGTTTAAATTTGTTTCGGGTCCTCCATATTGGCCCCAGCAGAATTCAAGACAATACATTAAAAGGCTGTCCTGTAATTATGATGTACAGTCTTAGCTCTCATTTAGTCAATTCTGGTGTAGTAGTACATGGATAAAACAAGGACCACAAACTGAAAAGGAAAAAGAAACAATATTAGCATTAGCAATACCAACAGTACACACAACAGGTGTTTCTTACCTGCATCCAGCACAAGGCAGCAAAGACAGACAGAGGGGAAAATAAGTGGCAGGACACCATTGGATCAAATGACAACAAAAACTTAAAAGCAGGCACTAGTCTGGTGTTGAAGATAAATCTGTGGCACCAAGTGTGTATAGTGCAAAAGATTTCATTTCACTACTAAGTGCAAAGATAAAGTATACTTACCTAACAGTAGCTGGTACACTTACCTTAACAGTAGTTTGCTCAAATGGTCACTGCTGTAGGAGCCTTAGGTATATGGGTTATAACCTGCATAGGATACAACAGCTGGCTAGCTTCCAAAGAATCAGAGCACATTCCACATGCGCAAACAATTAGTTGTCTTGAGCCGAACAGACAGGCTTTGGCACCAAGCCCTTCAGAGCTTTCATCCCAGAGAGATAGAGACTTGGCCGTAAAACGACATTGCTAGGGACAAAAATTTGTCCACACCCGAACACAAAAATACACCAAAAATAAGGGAGAATGGAGGGAGGGAGCAACTACTGCAGCAGTGATCATTCAAACATCTACTGTTATGGTAAGTTTTCTTACGCAACTGTACTATGTTCATCACACTGATCACTGCTGCAGTAGCCTTAGCTACAAGGGTAGATTATCATAGCTGACTGCATTTGGGAGGTAGAAGTGGAAGGGTATAGGAGCCCATGGAGAATAGCGCTAGAGAAGGAATATTGTAGTGCCTTGTAAGAGTATGCAGAGATGACAGAGTTGCTGCTTCTAGAATATTTCTATGGCTTTTTGGAAAGTATTGAATTCTAGATGAAGCTAAAACTGTAGTAGAGTGGGCTTTGTCCCTGCCTGGAATACTTTTATTGTGGTGAGAACAAAAGTTTATAGCCTGAGAAAGCCATTTGGAAATGGTCTATTTTGACACTATGTCTCTTACCTTCATGAGAAATAAACACCTGTTCCGAAGATTTGGTTCTGTCGAGATAGTACCAGAATTGTTAGGTGGTCATAGAGTGGTAATAGAAAATGCTACTATTCAATGGTAACAAAGTTCACCCTAGGGATCACTCCAGTGGCTCTACTTGATAGAGGCACTGGGAACTAACATCAGGTGGCACGATGCCAAAGCATTTCTATGGGCTAGATTTGTAAAGGCTCCAGGGTCATTAGCCTAGTACGCACCTATGAATCTATGAAGTATCCTCTACCCTCATTTTTATAAATGGGGAGATGGATAGCTTGGCTTAAAGTAATCTCACATACCACTTTAGGCATGAAAAGGAGTATTAGTTCTCAAAGAAATCTTTAAATGAGAGAGGGATGATTACCATAAGAACCTGAAACTCAGATACTCTTTTTGAAGAGGTCAGAGCAATCAGTAAACAGTTTTTCATGTTAAACCTCAGTTCAGCCAGATTAGGGGGTTCAAATGGAGCAAGTGTTGGCTTCTCTAACGCAAAATTAAAATTCCAAGAATAGGGGGGCACAGGCTTTCTTGGTGGCCTCTTATGCAAAGCCAACTTCAAAAATATTTACATACGAGAATGCTATGAAAGAAGAGGATTCTTGGGCAGACATGCTGAAACAGCCTATAAATGAACCATGATAGAGTAAGAAAGGCCATAGGATAGCAACTCAAACAAGTACTATAAAATCAGAGGAACAAGCCCTGAACAGGTACAGGTTATGTTGTTGGCACCAACTAAAAAAACTTTTCCATTCATCAATACAATTTTTTAGGAACAGGCATTCTTGCCTCCATTAGTACTTGCTGAGCAACAGGTGGCAAAAGGTAATTGAGACCCCATCATCCAGGCAGTCAGCGATTGGGATCCAGGTGCATCAAACACCCCTGATATTGTGAAAGATCCATTTAGTTAAGGAAGCTTGTGGTAATTGCCCCCATTTAGTTAAGAAAGCTTGTGGTAATTGCCCCCAGCCATTTGTAAAAGAAAATATATCCACTGTTGCCTGGGCCACAAGAAGTCACCACAATGATCTTGGCAGATTCCGTCTGAATCTTCAGAAATACTCAATGTCAGTAGAAAGGGAGTAAAAGCATATAGAAATATTCCTGTCCAATGAAAGGAAAAGGCATCTGTCTTCCAGGCTTTCATGCATGGAGTCCTGGAGTGGAATCTGACCAGCTGATTGTACTTGTGGAATGCTCCACAGATGCATCAAATCTTGGAAGATCACCTTATTTAGTTTCCATTTGTGAGGGTCTACCCTTGCCCTACTCAGCATGTCTGCCACACCAGTTCCTCTCTGATGGATGTAGGATGACTGAAGAGTGAGATAGTATAACACAGCACTAACAATGCTAGTATTCAAGGGGTAAGACACGGTTCCCCCTTGCTTGATGTACCGCACAACTGTGGTATTGTTTGTAACAACTTTAAGAGGTCCAGGGGACAAAGGGTGATTCAGAGAGTAGAGTGTCTTGCTCTACCTAATCTGTGTGCTTGCATCTGGTGTCCCACACATCTTGCACTTTTATCCCTCCTGAAACTGCTCACCAAGCAAAGTCCAACACATCGGTGGTGACCTAACTGCTTTGGACTAGGAAGGGAAATTTACACTAAATCCAGATCTTCCCTTTTAGGTCTCCACAAAGTGATTTCTCTGACAAACTCCAGCACTGGGTTTTGAAAAGACAAAAGATGCTGGTGCTGGGACCAATGAAATGTCAGATACCACTGTATCTTTTTCGTGTAGACTCATGCCAGGGTTATCACAGATGCCACGAGACAATATCCTTAGGTATTCCCTTGCAGGGACTGACGTCAAAGTAAAAAGCCTTATGAATAGATCTAGATATAGATCTATTTTTCTTGTGGAAGAAAATCTTTTAAGCATTTCAAACTGAGGTGTCTAGCTGTCACCCCAGGAAAACAAACATGTTTAGAGGGAATCAAAAAACACATTTGAATGTTCTCTTGGAATCCAGCTCATCTTAAAATCTCACCCCCCAAGATAGATTCTTGATACTTGTGGGAAAAATGTCATAAATATGGAAAAATGTGGACACCCTGTAGCTTGCATTGAGCTATAACTGGAGCTAGACACTTTGTAAAAACTCCTGGTGCAGTGGATTGTCCAAAGGGCGAGAGAGAGAACTGAAAGTTATCCAGACTCATAAAACCTTAGGAAACCCCTGAACTATGATGAATAGGGCTGTAATAAGAATTTTTAAATAAAAAACATTCCAGACCTGGGGACGTGGAGATGAGGAACTGGTTCTATCACTTCCCAAGACAACAGGTGCTAGAGGACAAAGAAAATAGAAGAGTCTGATCTGGTAGGTGAAGAATAACCCACTGGAAGTGTGGGGGGGGGGGTTCCTCCTACTGCCATCTGTAACCTTGATGAATGATCATCAGTTTGAAACCATCTGCTGTCAAAGAGAAAAGTGGAGATTCAGACTTTCTGGAAGGGAAAACGGACTGCTCAGATGGTTGTGGCGTGAATAAAGAGCTCCTACTACATCGAAAACAGTAAACATCGAATGGCCTAAAGGCTGAAAATACTGCTCGGAGTTGGTGTATTTTTGGCCTTTAGGTCATTCGATATTTGCAATTTTCACTGTTGTAATATAGACCCATGGATAAAGTTCCTTAAATCAGTCATTCTGATTTGACCTGCCCTTTGTTTCTGGGGGAGGGGGCCCTAAATTTTGGCACTCCCTTACCATTTCTTCTTAAATATCTGTTTACTCACATTTTTGGTGAGACTGTTTGTTTTTTTTTTTTTTTGTTGAAATTGGATGAAGGGTTAGAGAATCCCTTATAAAATTTGTAAAAAGGCTGAAAAATCTTCCTTGCATCAGCTTACCCCTTTCATCACGCTAACCTCTTGCAGCAGAGGAACCAAAAACTAAATCTATATCCAAAGGAGAATTTAAAATTCTATTTTCACATCTGGGATGCTCCAAGAATGCATCCAGGCAAACCACCTAAATCAGTACCAGTGGCCAAAACCCTGAGAGTATCATCAACTGAGCCTCTCGCACACACTCACTCACAGGCGCACACACTCGTGAACAATGAGTTGAGACTTGTAAACTGGAAATGTAGATTTTCCTCTCACAAGAAGAAACTGCAGACAAGACATTCTTCATACTTTCACATTCAGAATAAACTTTAACCTATGAGCCTGACAACTCACATTTTACAACTCACATTTTGAAAATCCAAGTTGTAGAAGCAAACACATTTTTCTATACTTAATAATCTTCCTATCCTTGTCAGAAAGAGGATTGGAATTATCTAAATGTTTAGTAACAGTAAGACTAGCTAAAGCTATGCTCAGTCAGGTTGGGGAGAAGTGTATAAAAACAAACTGAAGAACTTTATACATTCCATCTGCCTTTTATGGGACAGCAGGCTGACTATCAGGAAAACTGCAAGCAGCGACATTGATCTTCCAAAGCTGACAAGAGCTGTAATAATGGGTGAAGGTTCTAAATTCCTTCTAAAAACAGCTCATGATAGTTTGAGGGAATGTGAAATCTCAGTGTTCTCCCACTGAAAGCCACAGGTACATTCCAAAAATAGTTTTAGAGAAAGAGAAACTTCCACAATGGAGAATCTGAAAGAGAGCTTTCCTCAGTGTCTGAATTGGAAATCTGAGGAGAAAATCCTTTACCTTCCTGTCCAGATTCAGAATCTTGAATCTCTTCAGGGAAAGAGGCATCCCTCATTCTTTCATCAGAAACCACCAGTAAGATAGAAAAACAGCCTGAATTAAACCCAGAGTCAGACTAACTACTCCTGTCCAAGGGCATTTAAGGAGTAAATGCATATTTAGTTTTCAGCTCCTTTTTGACAGGAAAATTGTGTAGTGTTATTAAATGGCAGCAGCAGCTTCCCCGGGAATGGGCACAACATTCTAACCAAAGTGGCAAGTCTTCAGTGAAGTGTCTGTCCCATGCCCCCGAGGGACCCCAACAGCTGCACAGGATGCGTATAATCCTCGGTCAACAGTGGCTGTAGGTGCTGCACCAGAGGGATTTGGGGTAAAAGTTGAGTGGTATGAAGAACCAGCTTTGAACACAGCAGAGTTACCCACCTGCAGCTGAGGCAAATTGCTATCCTGTTGTGGTGGCAAAGGCTGCTTGCTTAATTTTTTGTTTTTGTGGCTAAAGAACAGCCTTGGAACTGGTAAGTTTGTTCTATGGTCAAGCTGAAAATGTTTCCTCTTCCCTGGGGAAACAAGTAGACTACATTAAAAGTCACTTTCTCACAAAAGTGCAATAAAAAGTACTTCAGAACACTTTGCCCCCCACAAAAAAAAATTACACAATATTTCAATAGAAAAAAATGGGTTTCTACTATTTTAAACTGACAGAAAAAAAGTGTGCTCCCCAAGTACAGTTATGTCTCATACAGTCCATTTTTCTAAGCAAGAAAGGACATTAAAGCAATACATTTTAAATGTGGACAGTGTTTGTTTTCCCCGAAACAGAGCTTATCTGCCCAGCCAAGGAACAGCACAAGCCAGTCATTTCTCAAAAGCCCACAAATAAGTGCTCTCTTTGATGGCAGGAAAGCTCAGGAGTGCTTGACACCCAGACCTTTTTAATCATCTCAGCTTGAACTGACCACTGGTTTGGGTGTCTTGAAGGTGCCATGAAGCTTTGGAGGTTGGCCAGCTGTTGTATCTTATGCAGGATACTCATATAGCTAGGGCTACTGCAGCAGTGTCAATATGATGATTAAAAAGAATGAAAATTTTAAAATTAACAATTCATTATCCAGTACCATGTTTACCCTATTCAGTGTTACTGGGGGAGAGAAAGACTTTTCCAGTAAGTAATGGGAGAGAACTGATCCTGTGCATAATGTTGGTCCACTGCAGGACTTGTGCCTGTGAACATGCACACAGCGACACACAATGGACATTTCAGAGGAATGTAATTTCATCTCTTTGGATGCATTTAGGATGTGGTGAGAAAATGAGGCACAATTGTTAATTACTACAGCTTAGTTTCATTCAGGATTTGCAAATTCATCAATAATGGGCAAGTTGCATCACAAAAGGATTAAGTGCATTTTTCACCAAAAGGGGTGTAACAATGTTCCAGAGCAAGTTGGTTGCCTTTTTCCTACATTATTCTCTGTAGTTGCAAAACCCAAACCCACAACATATTAATGTAATTCTTTATTTTTTGCCTGCTAAACATTACAAAGAAGTGCACAAAGCAAGCCTAAGTGCTCGAGTACCTTTCTTTCAAAAGTAGTCATTTTACACAGAACAATGCCTTTCCATACTTTCCAAACTGATGCTAGTTTTCTAATGCAGTTTTATTGCTGGTCAGACCTCTCAAGTGTACCCCACTACAAGGAATGTTTCCCATTTTGAGTAAAAAAAATCCTTGTTCCACATTGAAAGGATATGTCACGATATGTCACATATAAAGACTAAGTGTATCCATAGTAAATAATACTGAATCATATATTGTCATCAAAAAATATTTTTGTAAGTGCAAAGTAACTTATTTAGTTGAAGTTGTTCGTAAGTTGTTAGTGTTTCACATTTTGCCCAGTTTTCTCACATTATGATAGGTAGTGTTCCACATTCTTTAAAGTTACGCTGGAGGTATTCATATAAAGTTCACGTCTGTGAACTTGATGTGAAAATAAGCAACAACCTTCCTAAATCAATACCCAGATGTTGGCCTTTGTACCCAGTAGTGCACAAGGGGCACAGTTAGAGGGTTAGAAATGACCCTCCTGTACAGTATATAAGTGAAGAGAAAATAAAATTTCACTTCTGCTTTTTCAAATAGCTCTTTATGCAGTTTTAAAAAGTCCAAAGTCCCTTGTGTATGCGCAATAAAAAGTACATGCACATTCTGTACTGAGGGCACTATTACACAGCAGCAGTTATGTGAATAACTATATATTTGCGTAACACTTCTGAATTTAGTTTTAAAATAGAGTGTAAAACAATGTCACTCAACTAGGCAGAGATCAGTTTGACTGGTTATTATAAACAGGAAGCATTTGAAACAACTATTTGTTGCAGAAATTATGGATGGCTATGGGAACAGCATGTGCTAACTCATATGCCAATCTAGTTCTTGCTCAGTGGGAGAAAGTCTTTTTCTAACATTTTATTTTGTAATTATGTGAAGTTCTACAGATGTTTTGTAGATGACATTTTTGTTTGGCAAGGGCCCTCCCATATTTTAGATCAGTTTGTTGATTTATTTACAGAGCACAACTTCCTATCTGTTTTACTATGCATGGCTCTGACATGCGTTGAGTTTTTGGACATAATGATTAATGTTAGTAATCTAGGCACCTTATCAACTAGTATGTACAAGAAACCCTGCAAGAAAAATATTTTACATAATACGAGCATCCATCCCTGACACACTGCTAGAAATGTGGTTAAAAACCAAGTTTTTAGACTAATGCATTTACATACTGATGCCTCATTTTGAACAGAGCCTTAGACACTTTACACATTGAACTATTGCAAAGGGGATATAGTATAGGAGTAAGAGTAGGCCGTAGAAAAAGTTAATATGAAAGGAGTTATCCCTTATTTTTCTAAGAAATCTGACACAATGTACTAGTCCACAGCTAACCATTAAGTCTGATAGAAACAGAATGGTTCTGACTTACTCCAACAATATTAACTTTATATGTGACATTATGAAAAAGAATTGGCCAGTTTTAAGGACAGACGACAAGCAAAGTTATTGGTGATACTCAGCAGTTTGTCTTTAGGAATAATAAAACTTTAAAACAAACATATGTTAAACAATCTAGGCCTTCTAGGACACAATCTGAACGTCAAGGCACTTATGCCTGTAGGTCTTGTAAGGCATGTAGATTTATTTGGTCAACTACCTCTATTATTCATCAAAGGACCTTAAGGACATCAGTTTTCATTTTTATGCAGACTGTAACAGTGGTACTCTGTTTACATGGCACAATGCATAACATGCGAAATGTTCTACATAGGAAAGACAAATCATACCCTTAGGGAGTGTATACCAGAGCATGTTGATGATATAAGGAATGGAAAATCTACTAATGCACTAGCTAAGCATGTGTTAGATTTGATGACACAAATTTAAGTTTTTGGTCTTGCAGCAATTTAATACTAATATCAGAGAAGGTGATGTCAGTAATGAAATTGAACTTTTGGAGCCAAAATGGATCCTAGATTTTTAGAGCAGATGTGTCTCCAGGACTAAACCTGCTTTAAAAAGAAAGAGGATGTATGAATCACTGATTAGATCACATAACCAATATTTTCATTATGATTGGCCAAATGGTTGTTTTTAAGTGGTTTGTTTGAATGTGTATTTTATGGTCTGGTCTGAAGAAGCAAACACATTGCGAAAGCGCTTACCTGATTTTATTTATTTTAATAAATTATTTATATATTTGTACAACTTCAGCCTACTGGACATCTTTGACTTTTGCATACTGGCACTTCTATTCCCAAAAAGCTGACCATTTAATTCAATGTGGTCCTTATTTATTAAAAAAAAAAAAAACAAGTATTCTAATAGGTATTTATAGACTCTATGGGAGCTTAAAAGGGACTCAGATCTGTCATGTGGATAATATGTCTTTTTTAATGCTTCAGCTCAGAGCAAATTTAGATACTTTGGAAGAATCTTAAGGGTTAACCCGATTTACCCTACCTGGAGACACTGTGTACAGATGTTTTACCCCCTGTTTACATGTTACTTAACATTTTTTTTAAATAAATGGAGAGGCAGGGACCCTGTTCATTGCAGAGAAAATGGTGATGTATGTGGCTTGCCTCACACTATGGCACAGAAATGGAGGTGTCTACTTCCAGGATTATACAGTAAAAAATCCACTGAATGGTGTTTATCACTCACTTCATTTACTACTGCAAAATAAAACTAGAGTTACGAAGGTGGAGAGGACATTTAGCAACCCTCATCCTCCAGCCTCCTCAAACTCCCATTCTCCAAACCCTCATCCTCCAACCCCCCCATCCTCCAACCCTCTGTCCTTCAGCATTAAGTGAAAAAGTAACAGGACTATTTACAGTTCTTGTTATACTCTCAGAAAACAAAGAATGCAAAACCATTCAGCTAGAATCTCTAACAGTTAATCTAAAATTACACAGAATAGACTGAAGTTAGAAAAAATCAGTATGAAGTTTAGAAGCAGCAGTCAAAGTAAGCAATAATGTTTGTGCTTTCTACGGACACTTCTGAACTACATGTAAATCAGATTCTCAGGGACATCTACTGCAAAGAAAAAAACTGGAACCCATTATTAACATTTAAGTGAGGAGAAATACTTACTGTCCAGCAGAGAATGGCAAATCCGAACCAAGCCACGCCCCATGCATGTCTGTTAAGTGGGCCGGCAATCATTTCATAGCACCCCTGTTTAGAAAGGGAAATAAAACATTAAAATGTTACCTTGTGCAGGAATCATAAAAACATCTAAAATGTATAACGTATTCTTCACTTCATTGTCCCGAGACAAAGAAATTCATTTTTTAAATACAAATGCAAGGCCTACACCCAGATAGTACAAGTGCCAAGTAATGCAGTTATGCAGTATCTATATAGAACACAAAGGAATACTAAAAGACACACCATGACAGATGGTGTCAAATATTTTAGCTGACAGTTCAGATAGGTATACTTGCTATCCCACTGCTTTGAGATGGAAAAAGGAGAGATGAATTACACAGTATGACAAGAGACGAGGAGTCTTGATTCAGGTAACAGTTCCTGTTGAGATGTACAATTGGCTTCTACTGCTCAGTAAGATAAGTTTGAAATATGGAACTGCTCCATTAGCTTTCCTTTCTCTCAAATGTATTTAATATTTCCAAAAAATGGGTGCAAACAAATTCTTATTTCATGGATCAGTCATTGGATGCCCTCTATCATCTAGCAAAGGCTGAAAAAAGGTGTTCAAGTCTTTCCTAGTTATACTTCTACTGCAGGCATCCATTAACCTCATACACAAAATTTATGGCACATGTTCCCCATTTAAGAGCCACCTATGTTACCAGACAGCATTGTCCTTCATAGCCACAATGGGGATCTCTCTGATTGCTCCTATCATATCATCTTATTTGTTGTAGAGGTCACCCTGATACTAGTATGGATTTGGTAATAGATATCCCTAAAGGCTAAAGGTAAAGCAGTGAAAAACATTTTGGCAGATCTAATACTCTGCTCTTATCATTCAAAAGTGCAGAGTAATGGAGCCATTTTCAGTAACTTGAAGCATCCAGGGAGTGCCCAGAGAAATTAGTAACTCATTTATAGGACTTCCTGTACAATAAAACCTGTCCAACTTTTTGGCAGTCATGTTTTCAAAGATGCCATTTTAGAAAACATTTTCTATGGTCAAGGAAATTAGAACACTTGGTCTTAGTTCCTCTGTGTCACGATTTCCCAATAGTTCTTATTCTGCCTGTTTTAAGCCTCACTTAAAATGCTTCCTCAGTGCATCCTAAACACTGATGACATCTCAAAATCCAAATCCAAAGATTAAGAGATTATCAGCAAATAAGCTAGATCTTCCAAGAAATGTGCAGAAATATGTATATTCCTTTTCTTTTTATCAAAACCAACTCGGATTGGACATTCAACAGTTATTCTGTTCCACATAAATCAGAAAAAGTACCACTGGGCAGGTTCAGGCTCGATACATGTATTAATAAGAGAAATTCCATTGTGTGTAGTAGGACTGAAGATTCAATAGCCAAAGTATTGCATACTGTTAGTTTTGGATGTGTGAGCTTGAATTAAATTCAAGAGGACAGTTTTAAAAAACATTTAGTGGTTAAGGATGACCTATTGTAGGTCTGGGAGAAATCCTAGTGGTTTCAGGACACCAATTTGTACTGTAGAGAAAAACCTTGGAATGAATGACTACAAAAATAAATATTTGTTTGATCCAGGAAATGTCGATGTAGGCTTTTTCCACCCTTTTAGAGCAGTCCCAACATAATGTTGTCTACACCCCCCCCCCCTACTATTTGCAGCACAATTATCTTAACAGTTCTTTTAAGGTCATTACATCAATGTCCTTGGTTGCAAAATACTAGATAGTTATTTCACTTCTAATACAGTCTCTGAAACATAACCCTGCTATTAGCAATTGCTTATATTAAGATTTCCTGATCATCATTACTCAGTCTTACTACTTCCTTGACTCTTCCTAACAGGAAGATTATTGCAGGAAGATTTTTTTTTTTGCAATTTTAATTGGGTGTTCTGTAGCATTTTTGCCATTCAAAATTATCCATTAGCATTTCTTAAATATTTAATACAATATAAACATTGAGTACCAGATTAAACTGTAAAGATTTGCCAGTTAGGCTCAGCTTTCACACTTTTCTTCCTCTACAGAAAGGGGGTCACAGCCCCACAAAACCTGACCTTTGAGCCAAAAAGACAGTTATTAAATGGATTACCAATATTTGTATGTAAAAAATCTGGGTCCATATCAACTTTCAATGTTACATTTAAGCAAAACATTAGTAGTCTAACATATCAGAACATCAAAATGACTTTTTACTTTATTATAACCAAATCTCAAGGACTGTTTCTCCATAAATTACCTCCATGTTTCATACCATAGGACACAAGGATCCTACCCCTCTTTTTCTATTCAAATTTCACATTTCTCAAAAGGATCTTGAATATTTACTAACATTAATTGCATTTGTCATTATCCAGTTTTCTTTCATTCTTATACATATATCTTTAGACTGTCTTGCTATTTTTACATATTATCTTGACGGTCTTGCTGAGGTCAGAGAGTTACTATTAAATCATGTGCAGCAGCTGTAACAAAGCTTTTCCATAGATTTAGTTGGTGGAGTGCTCTTGGTATTAGTTTAGTTGTGCAGCAGATACCAGCAAGTACTGAAATACAACTGTAGGAAATTAACTCATTCACTCTAATGGAGCTCAGGAGGTTTTCACTGTAACTTCCAATGCGCGGAGCCTAAGCCTTTTGATAGACTCAAATTATGTCCTCACATTTCTTCAGCACAAACTTTCTTTATACTGGTAGTTGTGACAATTGGGGAGAGATGGGCGAAGGCTGCCAGCCTAGTCAAATAGAATTTGATATTTGCAAATGCCAGAATTACAAATGTAAAATACAGGCATATTTTCTTGAGTGTAAAAGAATATTGTGAAATGTGGAACTGTAAAAAATGTGACACCATTGCACTCTACTGATCCAGTGAAGCATGCTGTGACCCTTTCATGTTAGAATTCAGCTCCAGTGAATCTGGATGAAGGTTTCATGCCCATTGTTTTAAGGCTAAAGTTTATGGCCAGAATTTAGCGTGTTTTATTGCTCTGGTTTCTGTTAGAATATACATGTGAAGTGACTTGTATTGTTGTAAGTTTCTGAGCAGATGTTAGATTGCTAGATAATGCAGTTTGTTTGACTGGGAAAACCTAAGTGTCAAAATGATGTAATTTAGGAGGGCCTTAGAGACATGTTCGTTAGTAATGTTTAAATACCATTTCTCACAAGAGACTGGGAGCATTTTGATCTTGATATCTAACTTATCATCACTCTGCCTTATGCTCACATGTAAGTTTTAGCACTGTGATTTCTTGTAGGAATAGTTAAAGCTAGTAAAGATTAATTGGGTATTTCTTTGAAATCAGACCTGTCCTACTGTATTTTTTAAGTTTCTGTGTGATCTCTGAACTCATAGATATCTCTGCGGTGTAGTAGTTTTGTCTTGTGTTTTAATTATTTATTATTAAATATTTTTAAAACCTTCTACCTGTGGCTGGTTTATCTAGAGATAAATTATGCTTTAGAGTACATTATATATTTATAGGAGTTTACTGTCTAAGCCCTTCCAATAAGCCTAGACTGAATATTCACATTACCACTGCATAATAATATTGCACAGTAATAAGTGGACACCCTTTTAAGAGCCTTTTAGTAGCTGATATTAGTTGGGTGGTGGCAGGGATTACTACCTTATGGTCTGGGTAAAGGGGCACAGCTGGGGAATTGTCAGCCTTTCTCAGGAGTCTCTGTGAAATTGTATAAATACTTCTCTGTGTGTTGTGTCAGCTACTTGGGCAGGGTCACAAAGCACTGGTTGAACAGAGGGTACTGGAAGTTTTAGCTTGCCCAGCTAGGCTGACACCTGGACCCTATAGCTGTGCCAGAGGGGAGTCTTATTGGGAACCTGGTGAGCAAGGGAGCAACCAGCCCCAGACAGACAGATCTCTCTGTGTGCACTTAAGGGAAATTGTACTTCACTGTGAGTATTAGTTATCCTTTTCTCTTCTATGAGATGACCTCCCTGGTGTTAGCGGTGAGGATTGAGGCTCCTAGATTCCTGGGCCAGGGCATGGTCACAGTAGTATTTAGATCTTAAACCAAATTTTATAAAGTCACAGTAAACACAGTAACACTTACATTTGTAATATTTTGTAAACTTAAAATATCTCAGCAACCACTCATGTTACACATTTTTAGCAACATCTAGCTCGGAGCTTTCATATGAGGCTAAGGAGGTGTGTATGTTACTTGGTTGCTGAGATATTTAGAAAAATGTGAAAATTCTCTCTCTATAAATTAAGATCATAAAAAACAGCAGTTAATATCCATTTACCTGCACTAGACTAAGGTCAAATACTAATGAAGTTGAGTCTGTGATTGTGTAAGCTTTAAGATAAAATCTTTTAAAACCTTGTACATAGCATAGTTTTGGAATTCTTGATGCAAATATGAACAAGCAATATTTGATGCCTAGAGGTATAAACTGCAGATGCACTTGGAGGCATCACTTTGATGTAATGAGTTAAGGTAATACAAAATGCTTTAAATTGATTGCAGTTGCCTTGGTAGTTTTTTCTATACCTCTCAACTGTCCAGAATTTATTATTTTGGCTATGTTCCTGAGAAAAAAAACTGTTTTGTTTTTTTCTTTTGGGCAGTCACTAAATAAGGACATATATCTGAGTTTTTCATATCCTTCACAAAATGCATGAGGATACAAAACCTTTTATTCCAAGGTTATAAGGATAGTATTTAAAAATTATCCTAGATTTTGGAAGCTTCCCCAGCCATTATTTGCAGCTTTGTCCAGAATTATTTTTAGAGATATGGTTACACCAGGTCAGCTGTCATATTAGAGTATACCAGATTCATAACTAGGGAGTAAAGGGGATGGTATGCAAGTTTACAGTACAGGGGATAGTATGCAAGTTTACCTGAACTTGCTTGTTTGGAATGAATCTTTTTGTGGTGCCTTTGTTATAACACTTCACCAATTTGTCTCAACTAAAAATAAATCAATGTTTTCTACAAACAGTTTAGAAGACAGAGTTTCATTAAGCAAATGCATACAAAATAATCTGACTTGCTGTCTTTGCTACGTTAGTTATCATGGGGACACCCAGTACATTGTAAGATTAAGATGGACTGAGAAAAATGTCTGTATTGCAGCTCAAGTCATTTTGGGTATAAAACACATGCCAAGGTATTAATACTGGGCTGAAGATCAACATTGTTCATGATGAGCACTATAAAACAGTTGCATAACAGTAACATTAAGCTGAAAAACATTACATATCATGCCTAGTTCCTCCTTTCAAAAAAAAAGTTATACAAAGATTTCTCAATTTGATACTTGTATATCCAAATGAAAACATGTCTATGGGGGTATCATCCAATAGCCATATCACTAATGTCTATTGCTTCCCATTTGACAATTGTACAAGTCTTGCTTCAATTCCATTGCCTCATTTATAAAACTAGTTTTGTCTTATTATAAAGATGCAAGGAAAGTCTATAGGAGAACACGCAGTACAAAAGGACAACCCTAACAATGCAGCTCACTGGTACTCTATACACAAAAACTACGAATACTCACCAAGAAAAGGCTTGTAACAGTACTTTATGGAGAGCTACAAGATATAATCAAGACTGGTGCTCAGTTGTAGTACTAAATGATGACATGTTTCAGCCCAGTTTTGAAACATTTAGAATAAGGGGGGAGGTTGGCATAATGGGTAAGGTGTTTACCTTACAAACACAAGGTGCAGGGTTTGATTCTCACATGGGGTAATTGGCTGGGCTTAAAATAGCTCACAAGAGCAGTTAGCCTAGTACTAACCTATGAACCTATAAATTTATTACCACAGTTCTAACCTTGCACAATGTGAAAAGGAACTTCAGCTGGAGGTTATAATACTTATGAACCTTATTCAAATCAGGTACAGCAGACATAACTAACAAAGATCAAGCCTAACGGTTTATAGAAATAAATCTATATCATTCTTCTAAAACCAACTCTCCACAGTAAGCATAATTCTAGAGTATGTCAAATGCATACCGTAGTGTAGAGATAACCAGGAGCTCCCAGCTGACAACCTGCCACATCTATAGGCTGGCCCTCTTCTTTCATGACGCAACACTGTCTAGGCCAAGGAAACTCTGCATCAGAATTCAGAGTTCTAAAAGTAGAAGTGTAGTTCTGCCAGTCTTGGGGACCATTAACACCACAGCAATGATTCTGCATAGTAAGAAAAAAAAAAAGAATAAACTGTTAAAATTAGCTTATATTTCCAGAAAATATTTTATGCAACATGCATCATCCAGTGATGCAACTTTTTTCTGGTAGTAATTCCAACTATGAAGATTAAAGCATTTCACTTACTAAGCATCACAGAGTTAGTTAACAAGCAAATTACTTTACTACTGCAGTGTCTTTACTCGAATCTCTTTTGACTGGAGTCTCTTACACAACTTAGTTCCACCAACACAAGATATGTGCCCCAAACTCAAAAAAAACAAAACAAAAACAAAACAGAAAAAAAAAACAATGGTGAATTTGAGTCAAAAATGTGTGCCAGAGTACAGCAATAAAGCCACTGTCAATTTAGGTAGCCCCATTTTGAGATGCAGCCTGCCAAACCAAGAGGAAGTCAAGCCACATAAACAAACAGACAGATTGACTATTTGATCAGATACCATTTAAAATGTACTGCTCACCATGTCAAGACTAGTATAACTGCTCACCATGTCAAGACTAGTATAACTGCTATCTTGCCGGCTCCAAAATCAGACATTAAAACTAAACTACAGATTAAAGAAAATAATGCACAGAAACAATTACAATCTTAAACTTTGACAGTGATGCATAGGTTTATCACTATCTAAATGAATGTAGCCAAACCTCCAGTACACATCCATGGAATGCTTCAGAAAGCCATACCTCCAGTACACATCCATGGAATGCTTCAGAAAGCCATACCTCCAGTACACATCCATGGAATGCTTCAGAAAGCCATTTCAGGTTTGATATCAAACTTCAGTAAAACAAGTTCTGCTTAAGAACTAAATATATCAACCCTGTACAACTTGCCCTACATCATCTTGGAAATAGGTTGCATTCGTTATGAATTCAGTATGCACTCTGGAAATCAGAATACATGCACAAGTCAGATGGCCCAAGTGAGAGATGTCCGACTAAGGCAGCCTATGATTAACAGTCCTCTGTATAGCATAACAGATAAAGAATCTAAAAGGAGTGTGTCTAGTCAACAAAAAGCTAGGATGTATTACAAATGCATGAAAACTATAGATTCAGTACACAGTGAGGTAATATTATGAAAACTATAGATTCAGTACACAGTGAGGTAATATTATGCAACAATGGTACATGAAAACACATACTGTATATGTTGAGAATCACTGAGAATCCCCAATAGGTGACCCACTGGCTGACCTAAATATATATCCTCATTAGGCAACTGAGCAGAACAGCAAGATGAGGCAGTCCACAGGCAGGGGCATAAGAAAATGCTGCATCAGTACTACTAAACACCCTTTATGAGCACCTTACCTGGATTCCTAGTTGCTAACAGCAGAGGCTGCATCTCCCATGATAATTACAAGAGGCCCATGGAAGTACTAAATAAATAATGCAATGGTTATACCACAAACTGACAGTCATCAATACATGAAGGTGGCATACAAAAAGGATTAAACAAAAGAAAAGAAAAATACAAACCTTCAACAGTACCAGCCTGCCAATAAATGAAACCTGGGGGGAACATGGATCAACATTTACATGAAAAATACTTTTTAGAAGGGCGTGTATACATTTACAACAAGGGAGGGACACTAATCTTAATGCATGTACACAGTGAAGTATTCACACCCACCACATTCCTTTGCCATACGTTGAAATCTTTGCCTACAAAGGTACAAAATCTTAGGAAATTGCCACTTTTTATATCTGGCAATGAGTTCCTCATATTGACTAGTTGACTAATCATCCAAACTAATGAAATTGCTGAGCACAAGTGAAAATTCAGGGTATTTTTAGGGATTCATCTGTAAAATCTACAACAGGGAATTAATCTCCGTCTCAGGTCAGTTTTGTCTTTATTATCAATCCATCCATCCACAACCCCTGTTTCCCCAGAGGAGGCCAAACAGATGGTTGAGTGCTTTCATTCTTTGACATAACTTCATCAGAAAATACAGATAAGGAGTACCGAAAGTACAACAGTTGAAAGAAGAAACACAACCAATGGAAAAATGCCAATAATTTAAAAAATACACAGTGGTTATAGTAACGAATTGGGAGCTTGAGATAAACATGGAATAGTAGTAGATTAACGGGCAGCCCTGAATTAACTGTACCACCACAACGCACATTTTATGTTAAGGCTTTCATTCCATCCAAGTGTGATGTCAGCATTCAGGAGGAGTTGCCATTTGAGTTCTGCAATCTGCCATTGTGACTATAAAAATGGTCTTGCTAAACAGAGTACCATATGCAGGGCTTTTCATGGTTCAGTTTTTCATGCTGGAACAAGTCAAATACTTTGCTGGTGATGTAGACACCTTATTCAAGGTGTGCAAACTCTTCGTTGAGAGAGAAAAAAAAAACACATTTATGATACTTTTGTAGCTCCATTCTGAAGCTACTCCGAATAATCAGCAGTGTAGATTTAAGTTGGTTCAAGAACAGAAGCAGATTTTCTTCACTTATCCATTTAGATTACTCTGAGAACAGCTCTCAGATCACTCTCTTTCCTTACTTATAGGCAAGCTTCAAAGAAAGGTAGTAAGGCATACCTCCAAGAACTCTCAAGCCACCAAGGCCAAGGAGGACTAGAAGAGGCCCACACAGTTCCAAAAGCCATTTCCCCACTGTTACACCACTAAACTTAGAAAAATTTTTCAATGCCAATATAAAATTGCAAAGTAACATGAACCATTTTGGCCAATGGGTCTTTGTGGAGTTGATGCACATCACCCACCTGCGTGCAGATAATGATACAACAAGACATATACTTACAGGACCACTGTCATATAGAGACATTATGTAGTCGGAAATGTGTGCCATTCTCACCAGAAAACCATACACATGTATACTATTAAAAAATAATCTAACCTCACTTTAGGGGCACAGACCATAACATGCTGCCCATTTTAAGCCATGATACACGCATTATTACTGCCCACTTACAAGAGGTGCTGTGGAGACAGACTTTTGGGTACCTATGAGTGCAGCATGCATTTCAAAAAATTACAATTCTGGAATAGCATTGAATATTCTTAGGGGTATTCATTTCCCTGTATAGTGATATACTAGGATGGATCTGCACTTCAAAAATTCATAGCAATACTTAAGATGGTGGAGGCCATCCTCAGCACTACACCAATTGTTTCGGACATCTAGGCTTTAGACTAGGCAAGGCCCAGAGCAGATGCCCTACCACCATCACCAAGCCAGAGTCAAAGTTCCCTTTAAATAAGTTATGCCACCAGAAGGGGGGAAAAAAAAAGTGGTGGTCTTTTTTCCAAATATAAAATGTTTACTATTTGTTATGCTCCTCAGTATTCCCATAGGTCTCCAACAGGCCACTGAGAGGTGAACTTATGCCTGGCATACAAAAAATCCTCCGATCCACCCTCATTAGACCTGCTACACACCCAATCCAGGGACTTGAACCTTGCCTAAAACATAAATAGGATATGATGGAGGAAGAGGTATGGGTGTTGAAGGCCTCCCTCCTTCTCAGGAACAGGCTTCCCATCCATATGTAGCAGAATACATTCCTGCACTGATTCAAGTGAAACTTGTAGCTGTGAATGTGAAACCCCAAATATATCCCTGGACTGGCTGCTATGTCTCTATTAGAGAGCAGAAGTTTGTAAATGCTCAGACACCCATGCCAAAGTATATATACCTTCCATAAAACCTTTGGGATACAATACCATTGTGTTGTGAAGCATGGCTATGCTTCAGACCCCTTGGGTTGATAGCCAAGTATTCTAGTATGTAGCCAAGTATTCTAGTATGATACAATGTATGCAGTACGATGTGTGCACATATGTATGCAGTGTGATAATTAGGCATTAGCAAGACCAGCTTACATAATGATTATGGTCTTTGCCTCCACTTTACAGGGTACAAGCCTTGATCCTGACTTCCAGCTAATGCCTGTTTGGAGTTTACATGTTCTTCTGGTGTCTCCATGGGGTTCCTCCCACCTCCAAAAAACATGCCAAGTCTTTTCACTTCAAACTCAAATAATGGAGCTGTGGGCAGCAGCACAGACTCTACATGATGTCTTATAGGTGGAAGAGTTGTATAGACATGGGCATCTAGTGTGGTGTGTACTATCCTCAAGATATGAAAACATGGATCACTGACTGTGCACAGTGGCTGGGCTTTCCACTCAAAGGTGTAAAATATGGCTCTACGCGATTTGGTTTTGTTGATTATTGTCACCCAATTGGGTACTGGTATTTGCTGGTGATATGTGGGATGAGGACCCAGTCTACTCCAGCTTACACCAGGAAGCCATGCCAAAATAGAGAGGGGTATTTGTGCCCCTGTTGGCCAAGGTTTGCTTGCCATAAAGCTAGTAGCCCAGAGTCAATAAGCTACTGGCCAGCCAGTGTCCAGTTGCCCAGCTTGGGTTACCTAGGATAGCTCTGTTGAGCAAAAGCTAGGTATAAAAGTCAATCAGCTTGCCAAACATGAACTAAGAATTTCTACACTGAATGCAAGTTCACTAACGACACAGCTTGGAAGTGGATGCCATGATGTTAAGGAAGCCGGACATTCTATGTATACAGGAAACAATTCTATTACTCAGGAGGTCAAGCTAGAAATGGTGTGGGAATTATGGTGAGAGAAGCTTCAGAAGGCAGTGAGGGATGTCAGAATTAGTGAGACTCATGGAAAAAAAAGACTCCAGTCTAATGATGGGGGCAGTATACATACTCTCAGTCTATGCCCCACAGCAGGGTCATGATAGTGAAGTAAAGTACAGACAGCAGTTGCAGGACCTACTAGATAAAACAAGACAACATAAATTTGGGTTGATAATGAGAGACTTTGAGGACTGCCTGGATCCACATGGGTGGAGCAACAGTAATAAAGGAGAGGCCATTCTAGACTTGTCTGGCAAATGGCTTGATGGTAGCAAACATATGGTAAAGAGAGAAAGAGTCCCAAGGTCACATAAAAGAATGGCCAACATGCAACTCGGGTAGACTTCATCCTGTAAGGAAAGTCTACTATGGATTGCAAAGTCAGCCCCAACAAGAATAGTCATCCCACAGCACAACCCACTGGCTGCTACAAATCAGTTTCAAATCAGCAGTCAGAGAAGGCAGGGACCAGGCTGAAGACCTGGAAGTTAACTGGATAAAAAGCACAACAGTTCAAGGAATTACTCAGGGCTCTAGCACCTCAAGAAGAACAGGAAAGAGTTTGAGTTGAGTTGAAGAATGGCAGCACCTCAAAGCAGCATGTGTGAGGAATACAGAACAGACATGGGGCCATACAGG
This sequence comes from Protopterus annectens, assembly GCF_019279795.1. Taxonomy (NCBI): domain Eukaryota; kingdom Metazoa; phylum Chordata; order Ceratodontiformes; family Protopteridae; genus Protopterus; species Protopterus annectens. Next base: position 464,795,728 of record NC_056736.1, read on the forward strand.
AATGGAAATAATGTACACAAGGAAAGCTGGTGGTGGGATACAGAAGTCTAGGAAGTGATCAAAAGAAAGGAGTGCAAGAAAAAGTGGTAGATCGAAAAGACAGACCAGGCTAGGAAGGAATACTGGTTGGTTAACACAAAGAGGCTAAAGAAAGAAGTTACAATAGCAAAGAACAAGCCAGCGGTAGTAGATGGCACAAAGAAATTAAATCAGGATTCAAGGCAAAGGATGAAAAATAAAAGTACTCACGCACCCTTCATAAAAGATGCCAGCAACAACCTGTTCACAAGTCCACAGGACATAAAGACAGATGGAAGGAATATAGTTCCAGCAGAATCTGAATGAAGACCCATACTGAATGAAGAAGACCCCATAGAAGCTGTACGGCCCCAGATACAGCCTATGATGAGAGAAAAGAGGAGGAGGAGCTGACCACAGAAGATGTAAGAACAGGACTAAGGAAAACAGAAGTCAGGAAAAACAGCAGGCTCAGATGAGGTCACAGGCTCAGATGAGGTCACAGGAGATAGGATAAAGATGCTGGGTGAAACAGAGGAGAAATGCCTCCCATTGGTACTCCCAGCAGTGCGTAGAAAAAGGCTGATCCCAGATGACTGGGGAATAAACCATACTAGGTGCAACTGTACAAGAACAAAGGGGATATCCACAACTATGGGCAGTACAGAGGAATCAAACTCCTGTTATAGTGCATGAAAGTTTTGAAGAGGATGATTAATAAAGGAATACACAGTAGTAGAAAGTAAGATGGGAGATTAGCCCTTCAACTACAGATCAGGATGCAGCACAATTCTCCTGATATTTGCAGTTATATAGTTGAGAAGAAGCTTGAGATGAGGAAGAGTCCAAATGGGCATTTCTAGACTTGGAGAAACCATAGGTCAAAGTTCCAAGAAAGCTGATTTATACAGTCCTGTGATGGTTCGAAGTCCTGAAACACTGGTAGAATTGTTTATTACTTATTTTATATAATATTTGTTTACCTAGTAAGTCCGACTTGGAATGATCCAATTTTCAGCAGAGGCCTGGGGAGAAACACGTCAGATGCAAGTGTTTGTACTGTGGAAGGAAACCCGAACACCTGGAAAAAACTCACATGTACACAGGAAGGGCATGCAGACTCCCAACACAGAAGGCACCCCTGCCAAGAATCGAACCAGAGAACCTCTTGCTATGAGGTGACCATGTTAATCACTGTGCTGCAGATTCTAAATCTGAATTAGCGTGAGCTATGTACAAGGACCCAATGACTCAAGTACAAAAAAAAAGTGTTTAGTCTCTTGGAAGGTTTCCCAGTAAAAGTGGGTGTGTGTTTCAGGGTTCAGCTCTGAGTCTTCTCCTGTTCATACTGGTGATGGACTACATTACCAAACAGGTCATAGGGGACAGAATAAAGTTGCTATATGCAGATGATGTGGCATTAGAGACAGATCATGAGAAAGAACTGAAGCAAAAGGGTAGGTGGACTGGAATGCTAAACTGAACGCACATGGGGATAAAACAGTACATACAAGATAGCTGTAATGGTAGCAAAATGGGTGAAACCAAAAGAACAGAGAACTGATATAGAAGGGAAGATTGTTCATAGGTTGGAACTAAGCTATTGCCCTAGGTCCTATACAAGCCTAGCCATAACAATTCCCTTGTTATTTCTTCCCACAATATTTACTTCCCTGGACCCCTGTCTAGCAGGGCGACTGATGTGATCCCCATTTCCCATCTCCCATCCAATAGTCAAGGTTCCTTTTGAGGAGGGCCAAAGAGTCGCTCTCCTTGACATGTATGGGGCAGTCTATTCCAGAGTCTGGGGAGTCTCTGGGTAAGGAACCTATCCCTCCAGCATATTTTGTTCATTGTGGTGACCAGGTTTAGATCCCTGGAGCGTGCGACTCAGAGATTGGGATTTCTTTAAGTGTAGCATGTCCAACAGCTCTGGGTTTGACATGGCCTTGTATGTTAAGCAAAGATCACCACTGAGTAGATGAGGTGACGACATGAGACAGAGTATAGCTGGAGTTTTTTTAGATGGTCAGCATAGGGCATCTGCTTTAGGCCAGTGGTGAGGTATTTCTGTAGCCTTTCCAATTGTTACAGATGTCTTGAGAGGTACATACCAAACGGGGTATTGTATTCTATAATGGATCTAATGAGGGATGAGTACAGTGGGACAATAACCTCCTTTTTTTCTGGAAGAAAAGCCCTTAGTGATGAGGTGTGCCACACAGAAGGATTGCCTGACTGTTGTGGGGATGTGGTTATCGAAGGGGAGACCACTGTCCACCTGTGTCCCTAAGTCTCATCACACTTTCGGTGTTTAATGTACTGCCACCTATGTAATAATTTATGGGTACATGATTTTTCCCCAAAGGGGATAACTACAAATTTCTTGGCATTGAGCCCATGGCTCTGGCACCAAGCATGTTTCTGTAAGGTCCTTTTGTAGAATATCCACATCATTTGGGGATTCAATAATGGCTCCCAGTTTGCAGTAATCTGTGAACTTTGTTAGCCAGTGTCCCTTAGTGTTGGGCCTGTACTTTCAGGGAAGTAGATGCCAAACAAGAGCGGTCCCAGGACTGAACCCTGAAGTACTCCACTTGTCTGGACTTTTACAGTGTGGGTTCTGTCAGTAAGCCAGTTGGCAACCCATTGAGTGATGTAGGAATTAATGCCCAGCTTAGTAAGTTTATCTAGGATTCCAGAGTGGGGGATGGTGTCGAAAGCCTTGGCGAGATCCAGATTACCCTCATCCACAGCTCTGGAAACTGATTCAAGGAAGTCAATCAGGTTCAGGAGACAAGATTGGCCCTTCACAAACCCAAACTGGGTGGGGTTCAGTGTTTGAAGGTTGCCAATGTCTTTGTTTATAAGTTCCATGATAATACGTTCCATGGCCTTGCAGATCAGGCTCATCAGACTGACAGGACGGTAGTTCCCAGGATCCAAGGTGGATTCCCCCCTTGGAGTGGGATAACTGTAGCTGTGCGCCACTCAGTGGGCACGAAGCCTTAGGTGAGGCTATAATTAAACATGACACTTGGGTGAGGTGCCAGTTCATTTTGTAGTTCATGTAGTACACAGCCTGGGATGTAATCTTTTCCCATAGATGCTGTATTCTTAGCTTTGGAGAGTGCGTTTTTTTACCTGTGTGGCCATTCTTACCAGAATTTGGCAATCTTTCGGTATTGAGATGGGCCCTTTAGGGGGTGAGAGGCAGTTGAAGTTGGCACTGAATCGATCTGCCAGGATATTGGCAAAATATTTGGGATCAGTATATTTAATGCTGGAATAGGTTAACATCTTCTGTTCTCTTCAACCACTCCTCTCAGAGAAATGAAGTCCAAGTGAAGTCAAAGTTAAAATCAGAGGGGATGCAGCCACCTGGCATGGAGTCTCAGGTGCAGTGCATGACAGAATGCCAACCAGTACTACTGTATGGTACAAAAACCTGGAAAGTAAAGGCAGAACAGTTGAGGAGGCTAGAGGGGATGGAGATGATATGCCAGAGATGGGTGGTAGGGTGTACTCTGTAGAACAGACAAAGAAATGATGATACAAGAGCAGAAGCCAGTGGCTCCAATTGCAGAAAAGATCAAACAGAACAAATTACAGTGTTTAAGCACATGTGCATAAAAGCAGAAGACAAACTTGTGAAGACATTTTGGGACAGACAGGAAGAAGGCAAAAAGAAATGAGGGCATCCAGCAAACAGGTAGATTGATTGTATGAGAGAAGATCTGCAACAGTCAAGCATGAGTGTTGAAAAAGGCAGGAAAGTAGCACTGGCTTGAGACAGGCACAACCGTTGACATTGTGACCCATGTAGAAAAACAGGGAAATGGGGTCGATAATGATGAATAAAAATCAGGAATTATACTAACACAACCCTTAAGTTAGATCATATCCTTGATAAGATGCCAGTGTCCATTGCACATCTCATGGTAAACTAACTCATACACTGTATGCACGCTTGTGGTAAAATTACAAGAACTACACTTTACCTACAGAATGTCAGTGAGATATCAGTTTTATTCAGGTGCTATGGTTTCTTCCCACACATTCATCTGATTAGGTTATGCCAAGGGCTGCATTGCCAGCAGCCATCCTCTAACTATGGTTTTGGTTTCATTACTTCTGCAGGTCAGACAGAGAATCACATATGTAAAGTGAATTTGGTTTAATGACAAGTCAGATAGAGCTCAAATAACTTCATTAACCAACAATTCTCTTCAGTGCAAAAAAAACAGGGATCTTTCAAAGAAGAATATTAATGTGTGGCTTCAGGTCAGGGCGTGTATATCAATGTATGGCTTTGCTGACTGTAAGACAGATTACTGGCTAGCACATGTTTTGACAATCTGCAGCCATTTGACATTATCCTTAGTAATGTCCATTACCAATGTCCATTACCACTTTTTTCTCTCCTTACAATGAGTGGCATTTTCTAATGCACACAGAGAGGTTCTTCCAAGTAACTTAACTAGCTTTGTTAAAACTTTGCATCTCAAGCACTAAACAAGCAGATTTCCCCATCACCCATGGTCTTCCTCAATGCCACCATTTCTATGTTCTTAGGTCTAGAACTCCATTTCAGGATTCTGTAGCAGGAGGTGCATCTGCTATATCATAATTGTGATCTATTTTTTCCTCTTCTCTTACTTTTCTCTTATCTAGTAGTAGTAAACAAAAATGAACTAGCTTCTTACTTCCAGCATTCGACTTTCAATCATATTGTCTGAAATTGTGATAAGACTGCTGCTGGAAATGAATGCCAGAAATGAGAAGCAAATTCATTTTTTCTACTCTCTTACATCTCGCTTCATAGATTCATAAGATCATTTCTGATTTTCAGGAGCTTCATATCTCATTTTCCTCATCATGCTAGAGCTTTGCTTTAATACTAAAGTACACTTCAGGAAAATCATTTTGTGCCCATAATAAGCTGAAACACTGAGAAAGCATTGTATGGTGAGATATGAATTATGAATTCACATTTCCAAGACAAAACTGTACTACTCATTCAGGACTAAACCAGCTTGTACATAACAGCCTGATGAATGGGAAGGAGCAATTATTTAATTTTTCCTGGGTTAGTGCCACTATGCACTGGAGGAGACCTAAACAGAGAAGCCCAAAATATCAATCAGCAAATTTACTGGAGAGCTAGTGAGCTGTTAAAGTACCACAAGCCCCAAACTTAGTAAAGCTGTACTTAAAGAATATGAAACCAGTTAAGAATATTCAAATTTATTTATATGCATCTTTGTTCACAAAATAAGTCTGACTGGGCAAAGTCCCTTTTCAGCAGAGGCATGGGGAGATTATATAAATGTATACAAATCGAAATTAACTGAATTTCAGATAGTTCTCTGAAAAACTGTTACAAGACAAGTACAGAATTTACATCAAATTTAATTTACAAGGTTATACAGTTCTGGTAGCTGTAATTTTTTTGAACAAACAAAAGGGGGCTATCGCATGACAGTTACTATGACAAATGCAGACAACTTCAGTTTAAATTTCACCTTTTGCAAGTCACAGTTCTAGGTTAAGTAAACCAAGAATGCCGAATGGAGCTGAATTAACACATTAGTAACCCCCACTGAAATACCTTTAATGGGATTCTTCTATGCATTAAGCTTCCACTAGTAATGAAAAGAGGAACTGTATCGGGGGACATGATAACCCACTGCAGCAAACTGCAGTGGGTTATGTTCCCATGTATACTTACCACATCCTGCAGAGAACAGTAGTGATATGCAGGCTATTGTAGTGTGAAAGTATTACGGACTTGATGGTATCAGCACAAATAAGATAGGCAAGAGAAAAATCCAGAATTATACAATGACCTCTCATTAGTATTCATAAATGAGCACACTGATTAGATAACCCAACCAGCATGTCTGTTGAGAATCAAGCAAATACCAAAAAAAAAAAAAAAAATACTCCAGCCACTGAAGTACCAGTGAGCAGCTAGACTTTATATTGGTATATGCCGAGGGACACAGCAAAATACAAGAGCAAAATTAAACAAAATCAGAAATGTACTGGATTTTCCTTGCATTCCTGCCCTGTCCCTCAGAAAACCTTGACAATGGAGATTCTCTCTTCTCAGTTGCTTCTCCTGCAATGTACTGATGTACTGTGCAGGCATAGGAACCCAAGTCCTATACACATGTGCAGTACATCAGTAAACCAGCAGGAGCACTACAGCACAATTATATAAAAAAAATTAAGAATGTAAGCAGTTTCTTTCTTAAAAAAAATGTAATTGTATCCCACAGGAGTTCCGCCAAATTCCTTGGTATGATCCCATTTATTCTTTTTTGATCACTCACCCGAGTGATCAAATCACACCAACCGTGGGTAAATGTTGCTATTCACACACCCAGAAGTGGATTATTGCCCAATCATACAGACATTAATATTCTAAAACATACACTGATGGGACAGATTACCATGCATGTTGTAAAATCCAGCTTCACTTACTTCCATAGTCTTTCCCAAAATTATCACTGCGGCTACTAAACTGACAGTCACAGCTGTTGCTTTTTTGTACATTGCAAATTCGAGAATCAAGTACAACTGTTGTCTAAATGTATGCTACTCACCTTCAGACAGCTACAAATGTTTAAAGAACATTTAAAGCAAAAATAGCAGCTATGACTGAGGTCAGTTTGGTATTCAACAGCTGTGCCAGAATTAATTACCGTGGCTACTAGTTACCAAGTCAACGACAGTTACAACTACAGTTTACCTAGATTATGCCATTTGTGTAGTTTACATAGCCTTCTGTACTTAAACTGCCATTATGTCCAAATGTATTACACAGGTTCATAGGCAACTACTAGGCTAGCTGCTCTTGTGGGCCATTTTAAACCTAACCAAACTTCCCTTTTGCACTTGAATGAACCTATCCAGTTTCATGTTAGATTGGACTTATCCCATGATCAAAAATTATACATTACCCCTACGGAGAATAAATGGGATTACATCAAAGAATTTGAGGGAACCCATGTGTGGGATAAAGCATTCAGGACCTGCCTCTGTCCATTAGTAGTACATGGGGTATCTAGAGATCCAAGTTACACTTTAAAAAGGACAGGGATGAACTTGCATAGATGTGGAGTAAGTTCTAATGCAGTGGTATCCTTTGTGCAAAATACCAGTCCTACCAAACTATGGCTTAATAGGTTTAGATCCCTAGACTGAATATTTCTGATGCCATTTGCCTTGCCGATTTGCAGTAGCTACAATCAGTACTGGGTCAGAGGCTGCCTTGTATGCCAGACAAAGGACATCTCTTTGCAGTCTATAGGATACAGAGTACAGAGACAGAGCTTTGAGCCCATGCAGGACATTGTTTAGACCTCTTATCCTTTTAGTAACATATCTCTGTGGGCATTTACACATGTCTGGACAGATACATGCCAAAAGGGACATTTATACTCTGACTGGCATAATGAAGGATGAGTAAAAGGGGAACAATGACACCCCTAGATCCAGACAACACTTTATATGCTGTGCAATATAAAATGGCTTTCTTGGCACAATGGCCATTGTCCACATTTCCAGTTTATTTAGCTTTTCTACTATGCCAGAGTGGGGGAGTGTATCAAAAGGTTTGCACATGTTATGGTATATAAATGTGCACTATTTTACTTTCAATTGCTTTGGGGACTTAAGTTCACTTGGTTGACCAAGCATGACCTGCCCCAGACTAATCCAAATTGAGACTGATCCAGTGTTTGGAGGTTCCTTCTGTCCTTAGTTCCACAAGTCTTTCCATGGGTTTGCAAATGGGGTGGATGAGACTTAAGAGTCTGCAATTGCCTGGGTCTACAGAAGGACCTTCCTAATGCAGGGGAGTATCTGTACCAGTTTTCCATTTGCTTGGTACAAAACTTATATGGAGATTGCGATTAAACAGCATTTTTTGGGGGGATCAGGGGTTGGCTAAATCATGCTTCATGCTATTTAAGCTTCTTCCAGGGATATTGTCAGAGCCCATCAATGCAGTATTTTTAGCTTTTGAACGTGCTTTTAGGACTAAGTTTGGAAAAATAACAGCACTTAAAACAGAAGAATCATAAAGGAGGGGGGATGAAAAATGACCACATACATGATGAACGCATGCATAGTGCACGTCTTAAACACCCCCTCAATATTAAAGGCATGGAGGAACACTAAAGTTCATTTATACAGTACAGTAGCATTAATTGGCACGTTGGCAATGCTGGATTTACCCACAGCTGGCTTTGATCACTCAGGCTTCATCCTCATGATAAAAATCACACTAACTAAGTCTGTTCTCAGCATTATCCTCACCCATTCATGGATTAAAGTAAAATCCATGTCTAAGGAGCAGCACCACTCGATCTCAAGGCAGCATTAACCAAGAACTAGCAACTATATTGGTGAGAAATTATGTACAGCTATGTGTCTCAGCAAAATTCACATCTCCAACAAAAATCATGAGACATCACATTACACCAATATATTTCAGTTTAAGAATGTCTTAGCATATTTTACTATATTCATTGTAGTTCAATGTAGTTCACTCTTTCACAGACATTCTATTATAGATGAACTCTTGCACTGGGTATCATCAGTTTTTATATATTGTATTAAATTTTGGCATTAAAGCCATAGCTAAAGTCATGTAGTCTTCATACCTTTTTGTACAAACATTAGAATCATAGTCATAGCTAAATCATACAAAAATTAAAAAAAAAACATCACAAGGATTCACCACTTGATTTCAAAGATAGCACAAGTATTCTTCAGGCATCTAACCGAACAATTTGAACAGGGACTTCGTCACATGACCACTACACCTAAAAAGCATGAACTGAATTAAACCAGAGCTAAAAAGTCTTAATATTATTTGATTGTAAAGTTGTTTTTTTTTTTTTAAACAAAATTGCACATGAGCATTGTTGCACAAGAATTTTGCATTACACAAAATGTTATGTTTAACAAAATGTATACCTCACTTTCAAAGTTATGATTTCAAAAGGTGCAGCATCAAGTCCTGATTCATTACTATAATTCTCTAGTTCCACTTTTTATGACATCAGCTAAGAGGCTAGCCCTATTCCCAGATATACAAGAGTATTATATTAAGGACTACGTAATTATATATATAAAACTTTCAAATACTGAAATCACGAAATATTTTGAATAATAGCGAAGTCTTGAAATCCCGGAACACCGGAAGCGTGAAATTAACAATCCCGAAGTACTGGTGATGTCTGTCTGTCTCTGTCTTGGTTAGGGGCTTTAGTGTATGTCAGTGTGTGTTGCGACTGCGATGTGTGCATGCAAGGGTGTGTAAAATGTGTGCGTGCGAGGGTGTGTAAAATGTGTGGGAGTGAGTTACCTTTGTTTTGATTGTATATATTAACTCAGAGATTGCAGAAGTAAGGGGTGTGTGTGGGGGGGGGGACCAGGGGAGCCTGCCCTCTTGCTTATCTGTAGTGTAGGATTTTATATTTCAGTTGGGGAGAAGTTGTGTGTGGGTGTTTGTGTGTGCTGTATCTATAGTGTACTGTCAGGATTTTGAATTTTGTGGTTGTAGGGTTTCGGTATTTGGTGTGTTCGGCTATGTAATTTCGAAATACTGAAATTTGGGATTTCAGTATTTCGGGATTACATAGTGAACCCATATTCTATCTATCTATATCTATATCTATATATAGAGAGAGAGATTATATATATATATATATATATATATATATATATATATATATATATATATATATATATATATATAGATAAATAAATAAATAAAAATTATTGAAATGAATGCACAAGAAAAATGAATGGACCTTGTGCCTGTACAGCAGCCCTCTACTCACTTTCAATATTTGTGGCTTGCTGATGTGTTATTTCCCAGTTTTATTCTTGCAGACTGAGTAAGGACCGTGGTCTAACTACAAACGTCCTTATCATACCTTAATTCATTTTTACACATCAGCAGATTTATTACAGACAACTTGTTCTTTAAGGGCAGCACTATAGTATGAATTGCACCTCTTTGTTACCATAATTTTATCACTGCTGAACAAAAATAATACAAACTTACAATTAACATGAGACGGTTCCATACATTTGTCGTGGCTTTATTTTTGGTTTGCTCGTCGAGATCAATACCACCAGGATCCTGATACCTCTGTAACATCTGTTTTAGGAACAGATTAGGAATGAACTAGGAAAAAATACAATATAGTCAAATCAGAGAACTCATCTGAAAAATATCACATTTCATTGGAGAGGTTAACAAAATGTAGGCAGAAGCATAAAGGATTATCACAATGTGGTACTTAAAAGTCTATACCAGAAGCAAACTATGCTCTCATTTCCTTTGTTTTAGATGCAGCAAGTAAATTTATGAAAAACACAAGGAAACATTTTAAACGGTGGATGTCTGTATTAATCAAAGTAAACTAAAGGTTTAACTTATCATATTATCTGACAAAGAAGGTTGGATAGATGAACACAATTCAGTCAAAGACGGTTATTCCAAAGATTGTTCAACAGGTGTGTGTAGAAGAGAGAGATAGATATCTAGATATATATATATATATATATATAGATATATATATATATATATATATATATATATAGATCTATATATATATATATAGATATATATATATATATATATATATATATATATATATATATATATATATATATATATATATATATATATATATATATATATATATATATATATATATATATATATAGATATATAGATCTATATATATATAGATATATATATATAGATATATAGATCTATATATATATATATATATATATATATATATATATATATATATATCCACAAAAAAACAATAAAATCCCACAGAAAATATAAAATGACCACCAAAAGGAAGCAATTCAATCAAGATGAAGGCTTTTTCCAGCTAATCCAAACGTCAATACTGAGTTAGAACTTCATTTCAAAGAACAAAATATGAGCGCTTTTGCAGAGATACTCTCTGCTTCTTCAGACATTGTTGCTTCCTTTTGGTGGTTATTTTTTATATATACACACACATATATATATATATATATATATATATATATATATATATATATATATATATATACATATACATATATACATATACATATATATACATACATACATATATATATATATATATATATATATATATATATATATATATATATATGCATACATATACACACACACACACACACACACACACACACACACACACACACACACACACACACACCTTTTGGAAAAGGTCTTTGCTAACCTCTCATCCTGAATGGAGGGGTACCACCCGTTTCCTTGACCATTATAATTCAAAAGTAATTCAACATCATGAATGTACCAGCGTAGCTCAAGTAATATGTACAAACAGTACACAGTGTGCCTAGAGTATATTAGAGTTCATGAGAATACCACTAAGATAGATGGTAGTTTCAAATGCAAAGGTCACCAGCATTTACCAAAACTAGTCAGTACTTTGCCTTATCTGTAAATTGAACAAAGCAAGTGCAGAACTGTGAAACATGAGGAGGATCAGAGAATATTGCTGAAAGTGCTAAAAATCTGACAAATAAGAATTACAAATTAAGAGTAATGATCTCTGTTCATAACTACTTATTTTTGTGCAGTAATGTTGACGCAACAGATCTAGCCAAAGAGATGGCCATTTTTGTTTCCATGTCCTCTATAGTTGAGATATTGCCAGGAAAAGACAAAAAGTAGTATGCCAAATTAAAAAAAAAAAAAAAAAAAAAAGACATTCAGATATTAAATGAGATTTTAAAGACATTGGAGAGGTAAGATGAACTGTTACAATGATTCTTCCATGATAGGAGATAAGATGACCCATCAAAAATATCCAAGATATGCAGTGGGTTTAACTGCACTAAATTTGAATAGAACAGCCCATTCATTAGAAGCCTTACTGAGATTAGGAAGGTCCCAAGAAAGCATGAATCTATCCTTAATTACATTAAGCGGTGTATAGGGGCCAGTCATGTATGACTTGGCAGTGTGGAGGACAAACTATTAGAGTTGTTAAGGAGTGCATTTCTGTATCCAGGCTACAAGGTTTGATACCTTCTACTTCCATTTGTCCATGTTGCAAATCTGAGCAAGTCAACTAGACATTTTCCCAGGTTGTCTCAGAAAAGGGACAGACGAGTCCAATGGGCATACCTAGTCAAAGAATTAATGGTCAACTGAGAGGTAAGTTGCTGATTAAAGGGCAGATATAAAAATAAATAAATAAATAGTCAATGTAATGACAGCTGGAGTTGTTGACCAAGGTTGGATGCAAATAGATGAATTTATGAATTATTAATGGAAAATTGGCTCTATAAAGCAGAAGGTTTTATGATGGAATGCCAGTAAGCATGTTATTCTACAACATAAATAGCAGAGGCTCCAAAACTAGCATAGCATAAATGGTAAAGGACCCAGAACTGACATATGCCCTCTGTTGGTTTGTGCATGCAGAGGGAACAGAAGCACTAGTGCAAATCTTCACACTGTACTAATTTCAATAGCTGGATACCAACCATAATGCAGAAATCTGTAGGCAGGCCTTTCTTAGGGAGTTCCCAGCAGAGTAATGGGTGGGACTTAAGTGGGCATAGAATTTCATTGCATCTCATACTTGTGTTCAGAATAAGGCACTGACCATCTTTACACCAACTACAAGCTACTACTTTAAAACAGTCGAGCAGGGAACAGGAAAATGATTAAAAATATTTAGCACCACACTACAAAAGACAGGCTCTCAGAGGTCATGGAATATTGAAGAGGAAAAGGAACTATTAGCAATGTGATCTAGTGAGATACTTTGAGGTGGCAAAAATTCAGGATGAAGACCAGCTGCTTCTTCTGGTTTGCCATACTTGGGCAGACCGGTCTACTTTAGAGACCAGAAATGGAAAGGAAAAAAGGAAAACAGTGTAAAAAAAAAATAAAATAAATAATAATAATAATAATAATAATAATAATAATAATAATAATAATAATAATAATAATAATAATAATAATAATAATAATAATAATAATAATAATAATAATAATAATAATAATAATAATAATAATAATAATAATACAGTAAAGCAGCTCATGGAACTGCTAGAAGTTATCATGGAGGGGAGGTCATCTGAAAAAAAAATGCTGGCAAGAGGGTAAAGGAGGTTTATCATTTATATCAATGAATGTAACAGGTGGCTGTGTGCACCCAATATGTCATACCTTGCAGTTGTCTCCTGGTAATATCCAAACTATACACAGGTAAACAGCCAGCTTTATGGACAGATCTGTTCTGCAGCAGAATCACTACATAAAGTTAGTAGTTAGGAGCAGATTAATATGCCACACCTCCATTCAGACTTTTCTGTAGTAAACAAAGGCAGCATTGTCTCATATATTGGAAGAGAAGAGGATGCAGATTATATGTTCAGAATTTTACACAGATTATGGATTATGTAGCATTTTTATTACTATGAAACTGGGTCTGTTAAAGGTAGTCCAGGGTTTTCTCACTGTTCAGAGATGCATTGTAAAGTTAGTCCAGGGCTTTCTCACTGTTGAGATACACAAGTGATTACTCCATTCCCAACCCCACCCTCACATACATTTAGTGCAAGAAATGCATCACTGTTGCAACAAAACAAAGTAGCAGTATTAGACTCCCAAACAGACTGGTCAGTACAAAAAGCCAGCAGAAGTAAGTAGACAGTTTACATTTGAAAACAGCAGTATGTACTGTAAGGTACTATGAGCTGAGCTTCTCTGCAAAAACATAACAATGCTAATGGTCTTTTCTAATAGTTTACATAAAAGAAAATCAACCCCCATTTATTATCTACTCATCTAACAAAACCAGAATAGAACCAGTTGAATACACAAAACTTCTTGGTGACAATTGACAACTCTTAAAATTTGATAAACGCTTTGCCTTAACCATTAAAAACGTTTCACTTGGATCACTCTACAGGGCCAAACCATTTCTCACCAATACCATCAGACTCTCTATAGCCAGAAATCATCTCCTCTTGACCCTACTCTACGGTTCCCCTGTTTTTACAAACCTGAGAAAAACCACACCTAACCAAACTAGAGACCCGCTATAATAAAATAGCCAGATTTGCCCTTAATCTTCCAAACAGAACCCACCACTACTCTGCCTTTGAAGAACTAAACTGGATTGAACTACCCAACCTACTGAACTTAAGCCAACAAAGCACTGCACTCTCCATTCTTTTCCAATCCAACAACTGCCCTGCACTAAAAAACCTAGTACAACCATACAGCAACAGAACTCTAAGATCCATTGAGAAACTGTTTCCAAGAGTCTCAAAAGCCAATAATACCTTTGGTGAATCTCTATATTCAAATAAAGTATCCAAAACATCTGGAACTTTGTCCCTCAACACATTCTAAACACGACTTGCATCACAGGTGAAGTTCTTCTAGGAAGAGTCCACACATTTACGTCACTACTTCATGACTACCTCACTAAAACCTGGCTATGCTCTTGTACTACACTAGGGTGACCCCTTCTTCCTCTCTCCCCTTAGCCCTTGGGTGACCCCTTCTTCCTCTCTCCCCTTAGCCCTGAATGACCCCTTCTTCCTCTCTCCCCTACTCTCCTAGCTTTCCTCAGACCACCTGCCAGTTTACCATTTTCTTCAGTCCTGCCTTCTCCCACAAAAGACCTCCACTCCAACCCCCTCTTTTCTTTCCTTTCTCAACCACTAGACTGCCAAAGAGAACTGCTGATTCATAAGTCACTACCAGAAACTCAGTCAAATGCTTGACAAAAAACACTCAATAATTGTGATAGAAGAATCTTCTATGTGATAACAGTGTACACATACTGTATTATAAAAAACTTTTAAAATGCATTTGGCATCTGCTGTATTCCCTGCAAATACTCACTGTGCTCTCTATTGTACTTTATGTAAATTGTGGTTGCATTTTGTGTGCATTGTGGAGCTTTTCTCCCTGGGCCTCCACTGAAAAGGCTCTGTGGCCTAGTTGGACACTCCCGGTAAATAAACATGAAATAAATGAAAAAAAAATTAATAAATATTCAGCTATGTTCACTGCAGCAGAGATCTTAAACTGTGATAATCACAGTTGTGGAATGTGACTTGTTAAGAACCAGTCCAAAAGATAACACTTAAAATTGGAATTCAGTTAGTGAAGGTCATCTATTCTCGTAAATCAGAATGAGTCAATACATATATCAGGACTAACTAAGGACAGGAGTATCTGGAATGCACAGAGATTCTAAAATTGATAATTTTCACAGTAAATACTCCCAAACTGAATTGTGATGTCACAATTAACGAAAGTTTGCCACTCACAGTATGATTAACTGAGAGGACATTTCACTGAATGCATGGAAGAGTTCATATGGTTAGAGATCATTTTATGACTTTCTTTCTCTGTACGCAAGACACTGTAGTCTCTGGGTGTGTCAATTTCCATGAGCAATGCTACTTTTGTCTTTTCTTGGACCACTAGATCAGTTTTCTAGCATCTATCTTTTGAACTGTTTGTAATGGATCATCCCGTGTGATGTAGACAATCATTTTCTATGCAGGCAGAAACGAGCAATGTGGAAGAAAGATACCAAAATAGTTCCAATAGTAGTAGGACCAACGGGGAAAACAAGAATTTACTGTCATATTTAGATACATTACCAATACATGTAACTCCATACGAACTGCAGGAGGAGTCATTACTGGGCACATTGCAGGTGCTGCAAAGAGCAGTTCTGGCTGACAAAGATTGAAACAATACTGATTTCATTAACTTTAATTGTACTTAGACTTAGGAATGGGGTCCATTCCCATCATGGTATTAGAAACCCAAAAGATTTGAAGAAATTAACAGATAAAGGGGCCATCAATAGGTACAAAAAGAGGATTTTCAAAAGGGATCTAGCAAGTAAGATTTCATGGCAGCAGTGGGTATAGATATTGAAAGATACACAAATAAAAAAAATGTGCAGAATTAAATATAAAAGATGATTCAGGAAAGGGAATAATGTGAATATATGCAGAAGCAATGGCAACAGAAAAAATATCGGGGTGT